>NC_136550.1:2664921-3086780 GCF_910591455.1 Pholis gunnellus
CACACACACACACACACACACACACACACACACACACACACTGACCTTTCCTCTCCTCTTCAGCTTTCTTGCTGATGTCCAGTTTCATCAGCACCTGAGCCAGCGATGCCGACACGTTGTAGGGCAGCTCTGTCTTGAGTTCGTCTGAACTGCAAATAAAAACACACACACTTTCATGTTAACACTCACACACACACACACACACACACACACACACACACACAAAATGGAAACACAAGCTCGGGTACACACAGAGGCCTGCAGGACTTGATGCATGGTGTTTGCCACAAAATGATTTATTCCAGGGATGTTGAAGGCGACCTCATCCAGACAGACACAGCTGCATGCATGTGAGCACCAGAGCGGTGTTTCCAAAAACACACCTGGGTCTCTCCTTCTGCAGCGCCTCGGCAGATTTGGGTCCCCGGTAGATGATCTCTTCTCCGTTGGTGTGTTTGATGTCGCCTTTATCCGAGGTCACCTCCGGACGCAGAGGCTCCTGGGGCTTCTCGTCGCTGTGGCGCCCGCGGGTGCAGCCCTGCGTTGGAGGAAAGAGAGGCGGTCACCTCCAGTCCGCACAGAACCTCAAACTTCACGTATTACTTCTCTTTCTCATGGGAACCTGACGTCAGAATGATGCCTCACAATGTAGCTGCACTAAAACATCATCATGTGAACGCTGAGACTGGTTTTTATATGATTCAGCCATTAAAAACAGCTTCCTAATATGTTCCTATGTAAACAGCCTTGAAGGGGATTTAAATACATCATTTCTGATTAACATGGGAATGTGTTTTGGCACAACTTCATCGCTCCATTAATGTGAACGGCGCTTTAATGTTGCAGCAGGTAGACGTTGAGCTATAAACTGCCGGGTAGCTTGTTGATTTAAGAGTCTCTTTAAATCGATAATAACATTTTGTGTAATTAATCTCAGTCGGCCGAGTAACTAAAGGTGTCAAATGAATGTAGTGAGTAACAGGAGCAACGTTCATCCTCTGAACTGTGTAAAGCAGCAGAAAATGGAAATAATAAACAAAATTTCCACTGTTTTTTGCAGCACTAAGTTTTGCCTCTGAATATATTATAATAACATTAATAACCAAGCAGCAGATAGTAACCGAGTGTTTGACCCGGAGCTGCTTTTTTTTTTACCTTAATGGAGAGAAACTCTGAGAAATCCGTCGTCCTCTTCCTGCAGCAGGACCAACCCTGGAGAAGGACACACACACACACACATGATTTTTATTTATTTAGTATTTATTTCGCCCCCTCGAGCTAAATGAAAGTGTTGTTTATTTGTTTACTTTTGTATTAGTTTTACCTTCAGGGCATCGTGGAAGATGGGGACACCTGGATGGAAGACGCAGGCGTCTTTTGGAGGAAAGACAGAGTCAGTCTTTATTTAGACACACACACACACACACACACACACACACACACACAGAGTCACACACACACCAGCTGCTCAGCCGGGTCACTACAGTTGAGAGCGAGCGTCCCATAAAAGGAAGTCGGTTGCTAGAAAGATAGCGGCTCTCCTGCTTCCAGGGACACGTGTCCCTTCATGTCCATCGCTCAGACTCACAGCGTCGGTGACAGTCAGGACACGTTGAACTTTGTTTATTCTGCTTTATTTCTTTTCTATCGAGGCCTTAAATCTGCTTTTCTTTCCACCTGCTGTTGTTGGGTAACAGTGTAAAACACTCCCATTGATCCCTGCTCACTGGCACTGTGTGTATTTGCTCTTTTTGTAAAGCAGTTGTCCAATTTAGACCCAAAACTTTACATTCATTTGTAAATCTAGACTGACATTTAGGAAACTTTCAGAGTAAAAGCAGAGAAACCCAATCTCACTGACATTGATGGTGGTTTGGAAGGAGTTCCTGTACTTAAAATCACTTTTAAGTGAAATGGAGAAGCAGAAATGAACACATCTTACCCTCCTTGTTCTTTTTAGCGTCAAACTTCAGTCCACAGCCTTTGTTGTAGCAGAGCAGAGCCATGTCGGCTTCTGTGACGTCCTTCTTCTTCTTCTGTCTGCTCTGACCTCTTCCTCCAACTCGCCCGGTTTTCTCTTATTGCTGCGGTCGAAAACCTCCAGAAGTTTCTCCGGGCCAGGCGAGGAGGAAAGACCCAGAAAGAGGGGTGATCGCCTTCTGGAGAGAGCAGAAAGAAAGAGAGGGGGGGGGTCTCTCTCTCTCTCTCTCTCTGACTGAATGAAAGATAAAAATAGCAGCTCCCTCCTCTCCTCCCTCTCTCAATCTACAGCTGTCAGAACTGATCTGCCAGAGGGGGGTTGACATTCCTCCCGCTGAGCGTCGGCTGTCACACCACAGCAGCACTGACCGCTCCTGGACCGGATCCCCCTGCAGTCAGAGCACAGAGTCACGGGCCTGTTTCCTCACGTAGTTCACCTGATAAACTAGGATCTAGGGAGTATTTCCAGGGAGAAGCCTGAGTAAGGAGAGCTGGAATACGTTGCTGTGATTAGATACACAGATGGAACAATGATTCACTGATTGTTGGAACATGCTGCTATAACTGTATCCTCGGTTCAGCAGCGGGTGTTGGATGGGTTGAGGTCAGCGGCTTCAAGTCTTCCCACACCAAACCGGGAACAAACAGTCTATAACGGAGCAGAGCTGCATTATGATTTAACAGGAAATGTCTCTTCTCTAAACTCAGATTATCTTCAAATGGAACAAAGGGCGTCCAAACTACTTAACTACAACTTAAACCAGGGGGATTCAATTAAAATTACGAAAGGTCCAGATTGAGAACATCTCCTCGTGCAAAGGTCCGGAACATTACAATATCTAACTTGAGCTATTTAGTGCAATATATATATTCAAGAAGCCTAGTAGTAACAAAGTCTCGGTGTAGTCAACAACTGTCAAATCAAATAAAGAAAGTACAAATCAATTATATTTTTTAAATATAATATATAATTACGTTTTAAAATGTAACTGGATGGATTATAAATAATACATAGAAATACAAAAATAAAATGTTCTTCTCTCATTTCGAGTAAAATAAGGGCTCCATCTAAAAATAAAATACACAAATGAATTTTTGAAAAACTTGCATCTTAAAAGAAATTGCTTGATTTTTGAAAAAGTTAATGAAAAGGAAAAAAGGAAAGTGTGGCTGGAGTGAACTTTTTTCTTCTCTTTTGTTAAATCATTTAACATCATAACGGTCTCAGTGAACTTTATAATAAACAATCTCTACACATTTCAACATCTCGCCCTCAGTTCAGACTGGAGTGTTTGGTCTAAAGATGTGCGTTTGGTCTCGTGGTGGCGTTTCACATCGCATTTAATAATGGCCGCGGTATCTGAACACACGAGTCGTTTAGTAGCGCCAGCAGGAAGAATGAACACACAAGAGTTCGTCCATTCTTTGTTAAAAGCTCTGTTCTCGTGGTCCACTTCTCTTTTTAGAGCACGCAATGTGAAATTCTCCCACTTACTTCTCCCACAGCTCTCCGTCTATCGTGTCTGTGTGCATATCTCACTCGGCTCACGATGCGTTTCAGAATACAGACATTTGATTGGCTGAGTAGCGTCACGTGAGATGATTTACAACGTATGTGATTGGTCGGTGTATTTCCTGGACTGCTGAACGAGTGCCGTAAATGCTGGAAAAGCTGTGCAGGTTAAAATAGAAGCGCTCCGCCAAAATGTATAATTCTCAATTATCCATCAGTTACACGTCTGGGTCCGGATCCGGACCGCGGTCCGCCTATTGGCGACCCCTGACTTTAACCATCAGTGTTGTTGTGAGAAAAACATACACCGGACCTTTGACCTTTAAGTGTTCACGTTAAGTTAACCACGTGTTCACTGCGACCGCTGGAGGGTCTGTGACGAATGAGAACGTGTTGCAACGTTGACGTCAACATTGCTGGTTGATGCAGTCAGAGGCTTCCGCCGTGCACAGACTTGCTGTTCTACACAGTTAGTTATGTTCTTCATGTTTTTTGTTTTGCTTCTATTGTCTTATTTTAATTATGCATCGTTGTCGTTGGGGGAATTAGTTAAGTTTATGCAAATATAAATAAGACTTATTGCCTCCCTTCAGTTTTTTAGAGGGGAAATCACAGATAATCTCAAAGTTTGTGCTGAATGACGCTCGTTTCTTGATGCAAAATAGATGAATTATGAATGATAATGAATTATTTAGACCCTGAGGACAGAATGTGCCTCTGCAAAGCTACTTTCTCTATACCGGTGGGAAAACATACAGCCGGTCACTCTCTCCCGGTGTGTGGCGACATGTTCGCCTGTGTTCCTGTACACCTGTACACATAAACACCTGTATTTCCCCGCGTGTAGCGACACGTTGGTCTGATTTTGTTAGAGAAACAACAGCAGCTCTCCCACGGTGAGCGATTAGAATACAAACACAGGTTCCCACCGAGCTGTGAATAATAAAACTGTTTGTGTACATTTGTTCCACAATCACAGCAAGAGGCTCTACAGAGGTAATGCATGTGATCCTGTTCCAGTGTTTATGATTAAATGCTTCTCAGTGGGAGATAAATATATATATATATAACTCAAAACGCACAGAGCCTGATGAACAGCAGCGTTTCGTCTTGAGTGAATCATTTATGGTGGAACCGCCTGCAGTCGCTGTGATTCGTCCGTGTGTCTGAGATGATGGATATTCAGCACAAGACCAGAAAAATCCAGCTTTAAAAACACTTTCCTCTCCGTGTTAGCCTTCACTTGCGATGAACACACTCCGTTACATTAAATAAGAGATAAAGATATTATTCCTCTCCACTAGTGTAAGAAATGCTTTTAATAAGTCAGAGCAAGTTTGGAAAAACACTTCTTTATGTCATGAAACAGCTCATTTTAATAACACAGCGGTGTTAACCAGTGACCTATATTTATAACTGCCAATAATTGTTTAGATTTGTTGTGTTTTTTACAAACCTGCAAACCCTCAAATATGCAAAATTCAACATATTTTGGTTGATTCATATTCCAAATGTCAGACAAAAAAAGATTTATTTTCACACATTATTTCTAAACTTTAGACCATTTCTGTCCCAATTCTACTGTTGAGTACTGTTCCAGCCGTTATTGTTTTGTTTTATTGTCATGTCTTCATGTTTTAATCCATCACTGTGGTATGTATATGTGAGTGGTATTGCTCCTTTAATGGATTGTCAATTAGTTTGTGGATAATAAAGTTTAAATTGATTTGTTTCGAGACTAAATTAAAGACCCGCGTTTGATGGGGAAAAACTGTGTAAAACTGTGTAAAGTGCATTCATAACACGCTCTCCTCCTGCAGTGAGCACCATCAACGTGCCCTTGAGCAAGGCATCTGTAACCCCGGTAATAGCCGTTATGTGCTAGTTGTATGAATGTGAAGCACAGACGAGGTTAAAACAGGTCAATCACTGTAAAATTCTAAACTCGTTTTGTAGTAAAATATAAAAACCGATGAAATATATATTTGAGATCTTATGAGGCGGAATAAAAAACAGAAATAAAAACATTCTCCGGCCTTCTGGCGCTGCAATTAAAAATAAGAAGAAACACGCGTTGACATTTCAAGGCCTCGGCTTTTTATCACCGGAGACTCTTAAAGGTTTGTAGACTTCACTTCCTTCAGTTAAAAAACGACAGACAAATCATCTTAGGAATGGAAAATGACTTTTTATTTCTTCCAAAAAAAGGAGAGAGGAAACAGATCCCTAGAATAAACAAATATACTGCTGTAAAATAAAAGCCTGTGGGTTTTTTTTTTTTTTTTTGTAACATTTTTGTTTGCCTTTCCATGCTCGATACAATCCATATATTCTGCTTTAAATAAATAGAAAAAAAATGTACAAAGAGATGGGGGAGAGGGAGGGGGACGGGGGGGGACAGAAGAGAGAGAGATCAAAAGATTTACTCTACTCAAAAAAACAAACATTTGGCATCATTGAGAATTCATGGCTGATCCTGATGAACAGGGAGGTCTGCAGCCCGTCCACACCTGTATATACTGTGATAACATCTGGGAGATAAATGAAGAGATAACGCAGGTCGCGGGTTATGAGAGTATGTGTTTTAAGCTCCATGTGGTGAGTGTGGTGCATTTCTTTATATACAGAATAGTGAGGCAGCAATCCGAGGGTTCTTACCAAAAAACACAGATGTAGAAAAAACAGAACGTGCACAAGAGATCTTTGACTCGACACACCGACGCACTGGACCAAATGAACGGGGGGTTCGTATCCGTTTAAAAGAAAGCTTCGTTTCACCTCGTGGGGGGTTTTTCCTTTAAAGAAGCACGAACAGCGAGGACGAATCTGTGCTGCGAGTGTGACCTCTTTGGGGGAGAAGTAACACAAAGAAGTTGGGCGTTTTTGTTGCTACAGTGGCTCGTTTATCGGCGGCGTAAAAAACAAACATCGCTCAGATTCAGCCCCCCCCTTCGTGGACGAAGAGCGACTGGTCGGGAAAGTGAGATCCGTCCACCGTCACCGTCATATCATGCTTCTTTTTGGGGGACAACGAACAACGAAACAACCATGCACTCAACCGACCCCAGAGAAGAGATCGAAATCCACCCGAGTGATCGATGCACTCGGCCTTTAGCGGAGGACGGACATTTTTAATATGACATCAAACGTTCATCCTTCTCCACCTGGATTCATGCTACAACAATGCAGAGAGGCGGCAGCAGCTTTTCAAGAGTTGAGCGCGACTTAGCCACGAGGTTGTGCCCGGTCTGGTCCCACACGGGACCACGTTTGTATAGCAAATCATTTAAAAAGAAAAAGAGAACCGGTGGTTTTGGTGGGAAAGTCCCAGCTGCAAATGTGAGAGTGTCTGAATATTTGGGGAAGGGAGTTGCCGGAAAAAAAGAGAGAGAGCCTGCATGCTCGGCCAACACCCCCCTCCCCCCCCTGGATAAATCAAATCAAATCAAATGACCCGACGTGATAAAGCTACATCGAGGAGAGGAGCCAGAAACATTTAGGCGACTCTAAGGAGCCGCAGAGGCCTCCACGCGGTCGCTCTCCACCATTTTGAAACCACTCGAGACACACAAGACGACGACGATCTCATCGCAACAGGCAGGACGGGATTCCATGCAGGTCAATTTAAGGTTTTAGAAGAACGGGAAAGAAAAGCTAAGCATGTGACCGTCGGAGCCACGGGACGGTAGCGGCTTCCTCTCTCTGAAGAGTGCCGATTCATCACCGCCAGATTATATAAAGAGTCGTGATCAGAGCTCACGTCTGGTGCCAACGCGCAGACGGACATTAAGGAAAGAGTGCGAGTCGGAGGCCAGATGGGAGTTCATGTTGATTCAGATTCGGGGGACAAACAAACCAGAAAGCAACTTTAATGTTCCAAGTTCTTTGTTCTCTTATTATCAGGGCTTTGATACGTGGCTGGTTGAGCAGACAAACTTTAAAGCTGCTGCTGAAATCCACGAACATTTCCCAATCTGGCTGCACGAACAAAACACTGTACTCGACTCTCCCGTTTGTCACAAAAAAGACCTGAACGTCCAAGCATTTGTCGGCTGCTGACATCGTAACGTGAAGAAGCGATGATGGCCGATGTTGTCGAGACGGGGGGGGGACGGAGAAAAAAACAAAAAGAAAAGACAAGGACCCTATCTAACCAGACACTGGAGCGATGCTAACAGCGAGAAGAAAAGAGAGCGCGCTCAAAGCGAACCACAAAGCTAAAAGACAAGAGACACCGAGAGAGATACTAGAGCTATAGTCACTAGACACTGGCAGAGGAGAGGACGAAGGTGGGAAGTCTACTGCGGGAGCTCTTCTATAGAAAAGGAGGATACTGTGAGGAGAGGCTAAGCTAACACAAGACGAGAAGCGGCTAAAGAGCAACATCTATCCAACAGCGATGGGCGGGAGCGGACGATCTAGACAGAAACTGGTTATTAGTACTATTTTCTTTTTCTTTACATATCTACACACACCGAACAGTGACGAAGCAAGCTAAGAAAAGCATTCTAGAGATAGAGCAACTAGACGAGAGTTCTATAGATTTAAATGTGTGTGTGACGAGCTTTCTCTGGGATGTGGACACTGGACTTTGGGATGGCGACGGGACTACAAAAAGGTTTCAAGTTCGCTGTTAGAATGGCAGGAAAAAAAAACTTGTATATTTGTTTTTTTTCTTTAGTCGCCTGCCAAAAGTGGCGGGTAGATTAGAACAAACTCGTTATTGTAAAACCCTCAAAACGATTCCGACAAACTTCCGAATCTCCTCCTCAACGTCTTCACACCGGCAGCAGCTCTACTTGCGGCAGGATAGTCACTTCAGTGCAAAATATTTGCATGTGCATTTTGCAACAAAAAGAAGAAATTTTTGTTTTTGATTTGAAACCAAAACAAAAAGCAACATTTTCGTGTCAAACTCGCTGGCTCAAATTTGGCTGGAAATTTGACACAATTTCGACCCTCAGAAAATAGCCCTCAATGGAAAAAGAAAAAAAAAAACACACAAAATGTGTAAGCACGCACGTGAACACATACACCAACAGTCAAACTCACGGTGACGGACGCTTTGGCTGAGGAATCGTCCACAACCTCAAATTTTATCCCCCAAAAATGTTTTGTTTCCTGGAGCCTCTGCGCTGAGGGGCGGAGCCAAAAGTTCAGTGTCGCACTTAAAAGCCACTCGCTTTGATTCAGTGCAATTTAATTCAAATCAAAGCAGAAACATTTAATCACAGTCAGCGCTGCTGTCTTCAATCACCGGCACATTATGTGGATCTGCCAATAGGGTGTACCTAATATATATATATATTAAACAAAACTCTGAATTTAGAAGCCTGTGACGTCTGAGCTGATGAGGACAAGAGGGACAGATACACACAGGTCAACCAGGTGCTAACAGGCAGCTAACGCTAACAATAAATACTCAGTTTGACTCTCTATGGAGAGTAATGGCAGCCAAAACTGGGTCAAGATAAATGTGTAATGCCCGGTCACACCAGCACTTTCAAACGGGGAAATCTGTGGAACCAAAAATCGAACTATCTCGACTTTTGGCGGGAAAATGAAGGAAGCCGTCGTCGCTTGTTGGCTGCGAACGTTTATCGTTTAACGTTTAAATAAACTATGTTTCAGTGGATCCTGGGGTACAAAACATAATTATTCGTGTCCGTAAGTCAGTTGTGCTAAGTGCTGAATTAATTGTCGTCCATCACGTGCGCTTGCAGGGACACTTAAAGGTCCTCGCTAACCGGCTGATTCTCTTCTCTTTCATAACTTTCAGAGACTTAAATGAGAAACAGAAAGATAGAAATGTCAGGGGAACGAACAGCGCAGAGAAAATAGAGCAATTTTGCCACAACTGGCGCTAGCGTGTTAGCAATTAGCTCTCCAGCTACAGCAGTCCTGCGAGTAGTCGCTTATAAAACCACGTTTCTCGAAGACGAACGGGTGAAGTTGGCTCTACCGCTCTCTGGTGTGACCAGGCTTTGGGGCTTTTTGGTTCGCAGACAATTTAGATGCCTTTTCCCAGCGCGAGCGCGTCGTTTCACCGCTAATCCTCCTCATATCTCTGTGTGTATCTGTAGCTTTAGAAGAAGAAATCAACGCAGCATGGGTAAACAAAGACGTAAGCTGAAAAACCCATAAACAACATTATGCTATTATTAACAAATGGTTCAACAAAGTTGCTGTACAAGCCCCGGTAACATTCAGGAGAGGCTGCAGAAGAAAACAGGCCGAAAAATACAAAGATCTCCCCGACAGAGAGGAAAATTACGGGAAACACACTCGAGGAGATTTGCCTGTAAATCTCTCGCTTATTGGTACGTTTGTGGACACAGACAGCGAACGAAGGGGGACGGAGGGGAGGTCGGTTGTGAAGGTATTGTCTGAAACAACCTACCGCACAAACGCACAAACTTCCACACACACACACACTCAACACTTGTCCCCTCCAGAGGGTTCCCAAGTTGCCGTTGCAGGCGGACGGTAACCCGGAGGGGACAAAAGTAGCACCAGTATGAAATAAAGCTAATTCTGCAGCAGAGACTCTCTCCTCCTCCTCCTCCTCCTCCTCCTCCCATCTTTCTCTCTCACCCTTATTCCCTCTCCTGATGCATCACTCCATCGATATGATTTAAAACACAAATTAGACAGTGTAACAGAAAGAGGCTACACACACACACACACACACACACGTACGGAGTTGTTTCAGACAACAACCAGCCGGGATGACATCTTCCCCACCACCATCCCTCCATCCTCTGCTCGCTCATCTCCTCCTCCTCCTCTTTCCACCGTGTTTGTTTTGGTGTCGGTTGGCCATCTTGTCGTCTGTCTGTCTCTCAGTCGTTTTAATCTCGATCAAATCATTCCTCCGTCCATCTGATCGCTCCTCTCGTGTGTTTTCTTCTGCTGTTTGTTTGTTTGTTTGGCACTCTGCTTCCCCCTGACTGGATTACATGAACTGCATCTGAATAGAAACGGAGTGGAGAAAACGGTTTATTTTGATCCTTTTTATCCTCCTCACATTAGCAGCTCTGTCTTGGCGTTACGCCACATTGCATTATTGATAAACAGGTCCTTGGACGGTCGTATTATTGCGTGAATTAGCCAACACGACCTGATAAGAGAAGATTTCACAAGAAAACGAACCCCGGGTGTTCATAAGTTAGCTCATATAAAGGACACAAAAAAAAGAAACATGTTACATGAACAGGTTGTTATTACAGTTCACCGTTAAACACCTTTTCAGTTGCAAAGGTGTCGTTCTGTGCGTATGAATGCACAAGTACTGGATAGCTGACCTGGGCTCCGGGCATCGGTGCGAAGGGGTTGGTGGGTCTGAGAACAGGCTGGTTGTACATCATCGGCTGAGGAGCCATCACTGGTACCCCGCCCATCTGACCCATGTGGGGAGGGACCTGGGGAGAGAGGAGGGGGGGAGGGAGGGGAGGAGGGGGGGAGACGGGACACAAAAAACAAGAGAGTCAGAGAAACAAGGATGGAAATGGAGGAGAAGGAAGAGAAGACAAAGGAAACACCAGCTGGGTCTCGTGTGTACGTGTAAACTGAAACGAGACGTTTGAAGAGCTCACATTAGGCTCTGAGAATCTGATTTGGTTGCTATTTTCTACACATTTAGTAACAATAAAACTCAGTTGCAGCCCTCTTTCTGCATGTTCTGACATTGAACTCACCATTCCATACACAGGCACTTGCGGTGTGGTCATGGGAAAAGCCATGGGAGCTGGAGCCTAGACGGAAAAAAAGCAGAGAGCCGGAGTCAACTTAAAGCAGAGGTGGCAGAAAAAAAAAACAAGTTTCATGGCATGCATACGCTGAAAGCTACTTGGACTTAACATCGGAACAGTTAGACAATTTTAGCTCGGACAAAACGTCTCATCTGTCTCCATTAGACACGTCTGAACATGACGCGCACGGCGTGATGTGCGCGTGAGGAGAAAACCCACGTAATGCTGACAAAGTGTTCACATTAGGAGCGCAACAATACAGTACGCAGCAGAGGTGCTCAGCGGAACCCCGCTGGGAGCAATCATCACCGCCGCCGCCGCCGCTTTAAGAAGGGGGCGGCTCGATAGGACAGCGTTTAAGCCCTCACCCTCCGCTCTCCACAAATCAAATCCACCACGGCCGAGCAGGTCCTCCAATGCAAACGTGACGGGCGCTTTGGGAATACCTGCAAGTATTTGCAGACCTTTCAGATTGTACTTTCACACCCTACCACCTATAATCGTAGAGTTTTTTTGCTGCAGTCAGAAGTTGCAACTTGTTTTTTTTTAACGCTGCGGGTCGTCCTGCTCACCAGGAAGTCGTGGGCTCACACTGTTTTTAGAATAAAATAAAAAAAACAGCAGCTTGCAGAAGCACGCTGCTGCCTTCACAGACCCTAATCCATCACTGTAAACGAGACAACGGAGGCTTTTCTTTCCCCTAACATGACTTTATAACGCCTCAGTCATTACAGAGGTGTTAAACGTGCTTCCACTCTGAAAAGTCTGCAGCTGGTGCACATGCATTAGCTTCGCAGTCTCACCTAAAATGATGGATTACAGATTACATTAAACTACACTAGCATTCTCCTTTAAGTGCTACTTAGTCGATGCTTTTAACAAATAGCACACAGCGCTGGTTGATCTATAAAGAGTCTTTTTTACAGCTCTTACAGTATCTTAGAAACCTTTTAGATGGAAGCCTGACTTCTGACACACAGTGTGCAAAACAGTCATTAATTAAACATTTTCTTTCCTTTTTAATTACGGTCAAAAACGGTCATGTGTCAGTTCAGTTCAGTCGGCTGCAGAAGTTTAAATCAATGCTTAATGTTAGATGGTTTTAAGCGTCGCAGTATAAACGTAGCCGACTGTATTTTAGATGACTTAAGCGACTTAGCTTATATTTAGTTTATATTTAGTCAAATGTAATGACACAATGTAGCCGTGGATGTAGAGACAGCTCTCACTGGATGACTTTGATACTGAAGAAAACGTCGAGGATTCTCAGGCAGGTTCTGGAGTTATACGGAGTAGAGCAAGTAAAGCATTTTGTTTAAGGATTGTTGAAACTGTAAACTTGTAAGAAACAGTAAAAGCTAAGCGTTAATGCTACTTTAAAGGGGGGGGGGGGGGGGGGGTGATTCTCTGCTAAGAGATCCACAGTGAAAGTCTCAGGAGGTTCTCGCTGTGATTGATCAGGACGTCCGCCGTTACTTTGCTGCCTGCAGGGAGCCGGCTGTGAAAGTTGATCATGGATCAATGGGACCTCCTTCCAGCAGCAGAGCTTGCCGGCAGCCAGACAGGTAAGAAAAAAAACACACACAATTCAAGCCAAAAAGACTTGAGTTGTATCCTTCAGAGTATTACCGCTCACTTAGTAGCACGCTTTGTATTTGAAACCGCGATTAAAGATTGAACTGACTTTCCTTTGATCTGCACCTGAAGAACAAACAATCCGTCAGTCTGACGGCTCTCACCGTTCTTGCGCCAAATGACACTTTATTTAATTTATTTAAGCGTGACAAGAAGATGGACGAGACGCCGTTCATGCACCGCTGCAGCTTCTCCATCTGTATTTCCCTCCATCTGTTGGCCCTTGACGCATAATGCTTTACAGTTTGTCTTGTATCTGTCTTCTTAAGCTCACCCTCTCTCCTTTCCCTCCAGCGGGTCTCCCTCCTTTCCCACCTGTGTGTTCGTTGTATATTTAAATCTCTCTTTTCTCTCAGAGGTGAACCTTTGCTATTCCCTTTGCCGTCTCCCTCTCTCTCTCTCCCCTTTCTTTTACTCTCTCTGCAAAGTCAGAACTCTGCTTCTTCAAGTGAAGGTTAAAAAAAAAGGATTTCTGGCATTTGTAAGTATGAAGCGAGCGCAGACCGCTCGCTGCAACTTTGCCCTCCTGGCGAGAACCTCAGATGTGAGAGTTTCACTTATCATGCATGACACCCTACTTATTATATATATCACTACATGACTTATTTATCATGGTATGGCTTTCAGAGGTTATATTTGCTGTTTTTTTGAGGCGTGTATATTTACAGAGACAATGTGTTTTCTTTCTCTGTGACACTATTGAGCAGTTCTATTAATATTCTGCCCTTTAGTTCACTGCTGACAACACATTGTACTTTTCTCTTGTACCATATAAGATGGGAAAATACATCTAGTAGTAAGATACATCAGGTTTTGGATTCTTGGTATTTGAATCAATCTCCGGGTCTTAAAGCTGCATTCTCTCTAGTGTCCACCAGGGGGCGACTCCTCTGGTTGTATAGAAGTCTATGAGAAAATGACTCTACTTCTCTCTTGATTTATTACCTCAGTAAACATTGTAAACATGAGTTTATGGTCTCAATCTCTAGTTTCAAGTCTTCTTCAATACAGCATGATGTTCATTTAGTAAATGATGGTCCATTTAGAGTCAAACAGACCATAAAGCAGGGGATGCTTTAGGGGCGGGGCTACACGGTGATTGACAGGTCTCTACCACAGCATTGTCCGGTCTGGGAGTTGTCTGTGATTTCGTCTTAGAACTTTAACTCCATCACAGTGTTTTCACTTCATGAAAGTTAACTGTAACATTTTGGTCGCCTACGAAAGTCTTATTCAGGGTTCGGTTGTACTTAGCTTCACCCTCTCGTGTCTCTTTTGGTTAAAATAAACAACAACATGGCATCAGGAAGATGTACTAGAGAAACACGGCTCGACCTGATATCAAAAGGAAAGTAGCAGGAGGACAAAAGTAGCACCCTCCTCTGACTTCCTGGTATCACAGTTTGTGTTGATGCTGACATAACTAGCACAGATCATTAGCCTGTAGCACAGAGGTGAGAGGGTTATACGTCTCTCCAGAGAACACAAGAGAGAAAGAGGCGACAGAGAAAAGTGGGAGACAGCGAGAGGGAGGTTGAAAGCACATTACAGGAGTCACTGAGAAGTCATTGAGACGTTTTTTTACTAAACAGGGATAAGTACTTACATAACTATAGAACATTCCATTCTGCATCAGGACGCAACAAGGAAAAGAGACAAAAGACAGACGGAGAGAAAGATGGAGAGGGACGGGAGAGGGCGAGAGGATGAGAGAAAGTGACAAGTGAGGGGGGAAGAGAAAATCCAAGAAAATGAGGAGATGATGAAAGAGGGAGGCAAAAGAAAAAAGGTACCAAGAGGAGGCAAAGAGGACAAATATGAGAAGAACAGAGGAGCGTGGACGGGAAAAGAAAGAAACCACAACGTAGGCAAAGATGGAAGACCAACAGAAGCAAGTTAAGCACATTTTTTGTTTTAAAGTATGAGGGGTCAGAATACGGACGGGCAGAAGTCAAAGGCAGTGCGGCGAAAACAGGACGAGCAGATGACAACGCAAAACAAGAGACGCGGTAAAACGGACGAAGAGGGGAAGGAAGACGAGCGGATGACGGTGCAAAAAAAAAAAAAAAACAGAATGCATGAAGAGGACGAGCGGCACGGGAAGGAGAGAAGGCATGACAGCAGGGGTGAGGAGGGAAGAAGGAAGGAAAGGAGAGAGAGAAAAATAAATAGATATATGGGGGGGGGGGGGGGGAGAAAGAGAGGAAGCGGAGGGTTAGTGACAGTTTGTCCTCGTCAGCCAGAAATGGCTGTCCGGAGATCAGGAGGCCAATCGGGAGCTGCCAAGATCAGCACGCACACACACACACACACACACACACAGAACGAACACACACACACACCCACACACACACACACACACACACACACACGGAGCATGCACAGGCAGCTATATACCGCACCAATACAATGCACTCACATGACCAATACTTCCATCTATATACGGAACATAGAAGTGCAAAACATGCACACAGACCATCACACAGTCGTAGATCCTTTATTTTAATAGCGAGGTGTCTGCAAGTATTGTTCAGATTAACTAACAGCTAAACTTAAAAACAGCACGTTCTGTGCAGCCACACGGATTCCTCGCAGTTAAAGTTGTAGTTTTGGGACGTTTTCTGTCCGTCGAGTGTCAGACGAGAACATCGATATCACTCTCGTGTCTGGGAGGCAGATTTTGTTAGCATTGGACGGTTCCAAGCAAGCCGTTACAAACTGCTTAAAGTCTGTATGCTAAGCTAAGCTAAGCTAAGTGAAGCCAGGAAACAGTCCAGCAAATAATGCAACCCCCTGAAAAATCATGAATTGAAAGCTGGTAGTTGGATTTACAGAGCCAGGCTAGCTGTTTCCATCTGTTTCAAGTGTTTGTGCTAAGCTAACCTGCTGTTGGCTGTAGCTCCATGTTTTATGGACTGACACGAGAGAGCTACTGATCTTCTTATCCAACGCTCCTCAAGAAATACGTGTATTTCCCACAAACTCTTCCTTTAATACAAAGCCAGAACATATAAAACACCTGAAATAATGAATCAAACACTTGAAGCTATTTGACTTTTTGAGAGGTTTCCAGGACTTACAGACACCTTGACTGATTCTCATTAAGGATACTTCTGGTCTATTACAACTTGGCTCTTATTTTAGTAGTTTTGGCTTCATTCATCAAAATAAGATCCAAGTTGTAATAAACTTACAGACACCTTGATGGATTCTTTTAGGGCAAACTCTCCAGTTTTACTGCACCACACGACTCAAACGAGTCTTTGTTTTTCCTGCGTCTTCGTGGTTCAGTGTGAGTTTCTGTCTCCTTACCACGTGTTGTACAGGCATGGGCTGCGGGGCCATGGGCGCCGGGCCCCACTGTGTGGTCGACATGGTCTTATTCTGCCAGTTGTGGCCTCCCGTCAGCTTCTTCTCTCCGGTCTGGTTCCACTGCATCTCTGGCCTGAAGAGGGACGAACAGCGCAAACCAAACAAACACAGCGTCATCCTAACCCGCTCAACCTCAGGGCCGGTTCAAAACAGCAGCAAACTCGCGTCTTGGAAGGTAAAAATGCTGAAGATTTACTTGGAGATTCTTCTTCTTTTTTATCCCCCCCCCCCCGAGGTGCATCATGGTTTTTATAGACCAACAACTCTTCTGCACAAAGACTCCTATTCATGTTTCTGCCGTACTTGCAGTCTCTTGCCTTTAACGCTCTACAGAAGCACTTCATCACAAACCGAAGGAGTTAAAAGCGACTGAATACTTTATCATAAATTAGACTTGACTTTTAGTCGTGAAAGTTTATGTGTTGGCAGACTGAAGGTAGGGATGCTGGCAACAGTTGAGTTTAAGTGTAACGCATTTGTTTTGCCAGTGCATAAATCCTCCAGCCTGGACTACGGGCACAACATTGAAACGGTATCATCACAACTCAAAGACACTTACTTCTTGGCCGGGGTCCCGCCGAACTGCAGATCTGAGGGAACAGAGAGAATGAGTGATCACAGTTAAAAGAGAGGAAATGTTTATCTCTCTCTCTCTCAGACTTCCCTTCATCTTTGTTCCCCGACATCAATCTTTACACTAGTTATTAACATTCACGTGTTTAATTGAAATTCTACATGAAGAGAGGTTTTGTTTTCTATAAAAAAGCACCGGTGTTTTAGTATTCCGTGTGTCTTTATATAACAGTGTGCGTCCTTGTATCTACATGCACAGTGAATATGTAAGAATGCATATGAAGTATGACGTCAGTGTGTGTATGAATACATTCAAGGCCAGGGTGCTTCAAGTGTCCAATTACATAAATGTTCAACAGTTAGTGTCGACACATTCAGCTACGCGTGCACACATGCATCCGGACACTCACTGCCCACGAGGTTGGCCAGAGAGGAGTCGAGGTCGTTGGCTAGCAGCTTTCCTCCGTGGTGGATGGCCATTTGAGGGGGAGGAAGAGGAGCGTTGTGTGCGGGCATCGTAGGCTTCAACAGGTCTCCTAGAGCATCGAAACCTGAGGGAGAAACAAGACTCACGCATGTAAATAACGCACGTTTAGGAGACGATTGGCTGCTAACAACATCATATGGACAGAGATGGGGTTAGCGCACCAACAGACACACCGAGGAAAGTAGAAGTAGAAACGTATATCGGATTAGTCGGTAAACCCCTTTCCCCTTAAATCAGTGATTGCCCAATCGGCTCCCCTGTCAAGCTTTGAATTTCTCCACTAAAAAGGTCTTTCATGAACCTACAAACACAATAAAACTGTAAGAAACACATTTAACATTGTGTTTATCTGCTTTTAACTAAACCACACTCACTACTGTATGAATATCCGACCAGGTATGCTACAAGAAAAGTCCTGCGCTCGGTTAGATTTGAAGAACTTAACACTCCGCGGCTAACGTAACGTGCTTAGCTCGGTGTGTAGGCAGAGTATTGATAACTACGTTTTCCTGAGTGTGTAATCACATGAAACTTCTTCGTCAGCGTAGAATGAGCCGTGTATACCTACAGGGACTGGGTTCTTAAAATCAGAACCCAGTCATCAAAAGTCCGCCATGTTTCTACAGTAGCCCAGAATGGACAAACCAACCACTCCCTCTAGAGAGGGCCTTTTGCCTTTTTGCGTTACCTGAAGGCCACCGTAGTTCTCCACACGCTTGAGCGGAGAGCGGCTCTTTAATCCCAAGGACCCATTGTTTAATAAGGAATTTTCAATGCTAAGTCTGCAATTGTAAAAGGAATATGCGCTGTAGAGTCTGTACAGTTTGACCAAATTGCAAACTAGTGAACCAGTGAGGGGGGGAACTCACGCTCGAGGTGAAGAGAGTTAAAGAACAGAAGCAACCGATTTCAAACGCATTAAAAGTCCTGAATCTAAATGAGAGCCGACTCAACTTTCTGCCTAATTTTCCCCCCAAAACTTTACAACCCGCGATTCGACCGCGTTAACGCGAGCAGCGCTGGACGGTTTTGATCTGAGAATATTGCTGAGCCTGCGCCTTCCTTTAAATGTGAACTATCAAATCTCACTGCGAGCGTTGCCGTTAATGAATTCGTCCCGCTCTATTTTCAGCATCTACCTACACGGGCACAGAGCTTCTCGACCAAGACTCCACTCTTTTATTAAAGTCACGCTGCAGCCTCGTTCCACCAGCAGCCGGCCCGTAATCCCCGACTCTGTAGCTCGCAGCACTTGTTCTAGAATCTAGATGATTGATTTATCTGTTCGTGGCCGTCATGTACACACTCCTACGCCCAACAGTGATTAGTTTTGAACATGCATGTGTGTGTGTGTTAGAGAGACTGTGTAAAGTTGCAGCCCATGGCCAGTGTTGGTGTTTGCGGATGTGTGTGTGTGTGTGTTAACAACTCCCCATGTCAGCACTCATCCAGCTAATGGCTCAGTATTGGTGGAAACTTGTGACTGTGTGTGTTTATTATATGTGTGTGTATTTGGTGGGTGAGAAACATGGCGAGCGGTAGAAAAAACAAGAAAAAAAAGGGGGAAATTCAAAGCGAACACAACATGATAAGCGGTAGATTTTTCACGTAATTACATGTATTATTGTTTCCTCTCTTTAGTGGCAGACATGAAATGAAAGGTGACAAAGCAAAGCTGTAAAAAAACAAAACATGAATGCAAGACGACGTCTGTAAACCTACAGCGTCCCTGTGAAACACAGAGGAGGAGGAAAAGAAAGAGAGGCAACTGATGTGGGGAGAAAGAAACAGAAAAAGGAGGAATAATATTTAGTTAGGAAGCGGTGTGCAGGTCTGACAGCGGTGCTGACACAAGAGATTCAGAAAACACTTTTCCTGCTAGCTTAGCAGATGAGAAACAAGGAGGAGAGAAGAGGAGAAGCACACGGAGGCAGAAGAAGTTAAAGAGGGAAAATGAAGAAGCAACCACAGTCTTTTTACTTCTCTCCACTCCTCAAGTTGTCGGCATTTCCATTGTTTTTGTCACTGTGATAAAACACTTTGGCAATGTGGGTGATTTTTGTTCTTTTGAAACCACCGTGTCAGTAAAGCCCCCTGAATTAAACTGAACCAAGAGGGGAATAGAAGAGAGGAGGAGATGAAAGGGAGAGAAGCTCTCCCGCTGGATCACACACACAAACCACGGAGCAGATAGATGGAGGAGGGAGCTGATGAAGCGAGCGCCGTATTGAACAGTGTGTGTGTGGGGGGGGGATAACGCTATCAGTGTTAGCTTAGGTGTTTCAGCAGAGGATTTGACAGCCAATAGAGTTTAAGATCAAAGGGAAGCGAGGAAGTAAATCCACGTCGAAGGGTTCGATTCCAAAACGCTGGGAGGGAGAAATCTGTTACTTACAAACTATTTAGTTGGAATATCTTAAAGCCCTGTTCAGACACGCTTGCATAATATTTAGGGCCGGATATGATATGAAGGAAGAAGAGTATTCTCAGTTTTGTTACAGGTTGCTATTGATTTAATGACCTTTAGCGAGCTGCCATTAAAAAAAAATTCCAGATAAAGCAAAAGGCATTATGAGAAATACACGTCGTCAGCAATCTTCCACAGGAAACGGAAGTAAAGCTGCATCCTTTAGAGGAGTCATTTCAACATTAAATCATGATGAGGCAAAGAACTGAAGCTCCACCCTCTTATTCTATAGAGCGCTGCAGAGATGAAGTGTACGCCGACCAGGAAGTTAGCATCGCACTGGTTCCCGAGACAGAAAGCCAGTGAGATTTACCCATCGGATTTTGGCTTATTGCAGAAAATAAACACTTTTGTTCAGCAACATAGTATTAATAAATGAACCCCACTTTGATTTTTGAAGCGTGAATACAATCATAGAAGTAAAAAGCTATAAAGGAACTACACCACATCATGACTTCATGTCACCATGAAGCTGAAGGAGGACTAGTGTTGTTGTTAGTAGTCGCCTTTTTTAAAGACACTAAAAAGCTTAAAAGTTCCCGAGACGGGTATCTTACTGATGTCTAAAGAACGGCGCGTTAGCAGCACTGTTTAAGGAAACAACACCTGTAGGTGAGTTTGTTGGATGCGCTGCCTGCGGCTGACTATTTAATGCTCCCAGCTGAATGCCTTTAACACAACAACCCTCCTAAATATGAAGCTGAGCGCTACGGACACGATATGGTGCCAACAGACCCCAGTGAAGAGTTCAGCCTCCCCGCCAGCTAATGACCCGTGAAGAAGACATTATTGTTTTGCAGTGTAGAGCTAGTTAGTTATCTAATTCTAACACAATCCTCCTTTTATGCATAACAGATGATAAACGAGTGACATTTATTATCACATGATGTGCATCTCTGTGGATTTAATCTGCAGCTTTTACGCAAATGTGACGGCATCAACTCTCCCTTCCTCCCGAGCTCTGACCGTGGAAGATTGCTGCTGTGCCTTTAGCTTAAAAGTACTGAAACTTGATTAGTTTGCTGATAATATATTCAATAACCTTTAGTTAGTCTTTCTTTCATGTGTTGACAGAAGGTTGAGCACGAGCAAAGATTGAGACAATAAATAGTTGAATATAACTAAATTAAATGGCATGAATACAAGCAGAGACAACACATTAAAATGGTGAAATAACAGATACAGCAAAGTTATTAACAGAGATATTAATTTGCTCTAATCAAATCAATAATGTCAGCAATCTTACACAGAAAACAGAAGCAAAGAGGAATAACTGCAATGGCAACAGATAGATGGAGAATACATCATGAAGACATCACACATTGTGCACTGCCTTTAAAATGTTTTTAAAAATCTAATATGAAAAAGGAGCAACTACGCTTCCAACTCCTCGTGCAGTTAAAAGTGGGGAGAAAAAAAATTGGAGACTTTGCAGAGGAAGGAGGCGGGCGGGAGAGCAAAGAGGAAGAGGAGAGCAGATGGAAAGGAGTTGCCTGGGTGATTCTTGCTTTGTGAAGTGTGATGGGGAGACGATGAGGCAAAGGAGGGGGAGAGGGAGGGAGAGAGGGGGGGAGGAGTGTGCAAACGGTGTGAACGACAACAAAACAACACAGAGGAGCAGTAGCAGACAGATGGGATGAAGCAAAGTGACAGACGACTTGTGAACAGACTTTTACAAACACAGACATGAAATGACACATGTGGACGGTGTGCAGATGATGCAGACGGAAACATGCAGTACAGTCGCTGCACGCACACACACACACACACACACACAAGATGCTGCCAGATGGTGCATTGATATTTGCAGTGGCAGCTTCAACAAGAGCTCTATTTATAGAAGGAAGTTAGTCCCGTCCAAAGCCAGAACCGGGCTGCACACCGCGGCCGCAAGCCTCCAACTGTTACTTCAGTGCAGAGCAGAAGAGTTCACCGGGGTTAAAAGATTAGAGCGAGCCAGAGAAATCTGCACTAAAGTCTTGCAAAACATTTGGAAAACAAAAGCTTTATCTGGGAAACGATACAGCTGCGCAAACACAACTAATACCATGAAAATCACCATTTCTGCCAGGAAATAAAAGGAAACCGCTTAAGAGTCCATTTGTTGTTTTCTAAGAAAGATGTTCCAGCCGTATACTTGGTGATCTCGCTCGGTGTGATAATGCTGTTTCAATTAAGTCACACAGATGAGTTTGAACGGCGTGTGCAGCGACTGCTGGTGTGGGGAAAAACAGCTGGCTGATTAATCCTGGCAAATTTCCAGCAGCGCTAATTGATGGGAAGTGAAAAATAAACACAACACTCGGCTGGATGAAGACGAGGAGATAAGTTTGAACCTGGAAAACGGACCAGAGTGAGACCTCACTTTGGAAATAACGGATTGTTGAAGAATATAGAGCGAAGTTGCCTGATAAACAATGACAATTAACATTTTTTTAACAAAGCTTTTCACTGAATTTGTCAGGATAATTCTGGCAATATTCAAAATGTTTGTAATCGGCAAAACAAATCCCAAATGGTCTACTAAACTTTCCAACAATCCCAGCATTTATGCGGCGCTGGATTAATACACATTTTGTGTGCTAGTGAGTATTTAGCTGTGCTTTTATTAGTCAAGTTTAATACCTAGAATTAGCTTCAGAAGGCTTTCCTTTGGTTCTGGTCTTTCTACGACAGGCTGCAGGTATAGCTGCTCAGATGATTTGCTCTGCAGGAGCGTCTCAGGACCCGACCGGGGCTCGAGGAGCACAGAGATTGATTGTGTCAGTTGCGGAGCGGTTAAAGGAAAGTAAGCCAATAACGGAGCTCGGAGCCAAAGTCCCAGACCTGCGACGCTTAAGAGCCATCAGTCTAAAGCGGTTACCGTAACACGCAGGAAACCAGCTGTAACAGTGGAGCGAGGGTTCCTCCACACCATCTATGACGGCTTTTTATTCAATGGATTAAATGATGTAAGCCAAAAGATTTACAGGAAATAACCGGCAACTATGCCTTTTCTCAGAATCATTGTATGACTGATGATACCGAGGAGAACTCCAACATAGAAAGACTTAATAGCATTTAACCAACTGTCCTGTCGGTTTATAAACTGGAAAAGATTCGTGTCATCGCTCATGTTTGTAGAATTTGCAGATCTGTGTAGGAACCCTCAAAGAAAAGAGTCACGGAGGGAAATCAGGAGCTGGGATCAGTTAACTTTTAGTTCAATGTGTAATCTTTAAAAGGCCCTAAAGTGGGCGGGGCTCTGACGGATTATATAAAATATAATATCTAAATCTGATCACAGCTGTGGGGGCGTTATCTTATGTTGTCACTTATATCTGATCAAAATACACTCACACAGTCCTGAAGAAGCAAAGAATACATTCCTACAAATGATCTTTGACTTTTGATGCATTTTCCTTGACAATCCAACTGAATGTAAAGTTAACTGATCCCTCGTCTCTGGGATTAAGGGTCTTCACTACGGTATTGGACTCAAACAACAGGCTACGCGACAGAGCTAGTAAAGCTACCAACACCCACCCAAGGCAGAGGGTTAGTTCAATGCCACGCTCGTGCGAGCCGAGCAGAGTCAAAAAAAGGTTTTTAGTTTTCAGAGCTGGCTTTACCGGCTGCAGGTTGTGGGCCGTTGTTACTGGGCGCGGCCTTATTCCCAAACACAGCATCGAAATCTACAGTCATGGCTGCGGTGGTCTGCTGCAGAGGCTGGTTCTCCAATCCTGAGGGATGCAGTTAGATGTGAGTGTTTAAGCCGCACCAGATAACCGCGCGGGACTCTCTGACGGCAGATTTAAAAGAGCTGCAGATACAAACATCAGATTGGGATTTTTAGCCTGTTTAGGAAATCATGGCTTTCCACCACCTCCCCGCTAAACTAATCCAATTAGACAAAGAACGTGGACGTTACGGTCTCCGGAGTGCTGCCATTGTTGTTGCTTAGTAACTTGGGATTCTGTGGAGGCTGTCGGGAATGTCAGGCTTTCAGAGGAGAGCTAAGCCCGCGCACGAGAAAATCCGGCGATGCACCTTTTGTGTTTTTGTCTCCATCCACATCCCTGTTTGGGGATTAAAGGCTTGAAGCCTCAGAGAGAATACACAACGAAACTCACAGGAATGACGTCTACCGTTACAAAGAACCTTTCAGGAAACACAACCCCGTCTACAGGCACACTATCAACATGACCATAATCATGTTAACAGCATATTCCTTTTAATTTAGGCCTTTTTCTGAATGTTGCATTTTCAGATGAAGACATTCTTTTGACACGTTTACAGCACATTCAGAATGTCTCAATTGTTTTTCTGGGCGACACATTTGCTTGTTTACAACCAGCCTTTTTTGCATTGTGCATCTGGAACAGGAAGGGGAATTCAAGTTATTTAAAAGGCGTAGCTGTAGGACGTACGTCATGGGTGTGTTTTACGTTAATCTGAGTATATAATGCTGCATGTTATGGGGAATATTAGTGGAATATTCCTGTTTTAGCAGCCATGTCGGAATATTGTCTTTTACAGAATAAATGTACCAAACTATTTCTTGGCCAGGAACACTCACTTCCTGGAGTCCCTGTCTGGAATCTGCTCAGAGGCAGGAAATAGTTTAGCACACAAACCCCCGTAAAAAGGCAAATTCTTGTTTTCCACTTCACAGGAAACAAGCACAGATACAAGGTGTTAATGAGGAGCTGCTAGGTGAATTCAGGCTAACTGTTTCCCCTTGTTTCCAGTCTTTATGCTAAGCTAGGCTAACCGGCTGCTGTCTGTAGCTCCGTGCGAGAGTCGCGTCAATCTTCCCGTCTAAAACTCTCTGCCAGAAAGCCAATTGAGCATATTTCCCCCAAATGGCAAACTATTCCTTTAACACGTCAGTGTTTCCGAGGTTTACAGCCGTTGGCGTTTACTGGAGTGAGTCTCCTTTGTGTTGTTGTTGAGCAAAGCACAGGGGATCGTTATCCCGGCTCCTGTGTCACAGCCACTGATAGCGTAACGGCTGATATTTAAGCTAAGAAGTAGCTCTGACTCTGAAGTCTGGCCAAACTCTTTATATAAACGGCTTCAGCTTAATCCTCCGTCATAAATCCTGTAATAATCCGCGCTAACAGTGCTTCCAGACTCATCTTTGTGCTACTTTTTGATGCGCTGATTTTGAGCTGAAATGTCAACTTATATTCAGAAACAGGAGGAGGAGGAGGGGGGGGGGGGTGTACACACAGTACGGCAAAGCTAATATGTGAAAGCCGATGTTGTTGCTCAGCATTTCTGCCGCAGCCACAGTTTTCTTTTTCTCACACTGACAAAGCAGAACACAAGTAGAGGGGTCGGTCGGATCTCATTGGTTACAGGATTCATTATTACAAAACTACTGCGAGTGCTCACAATGTAAACACCGACGGCCCGGAAACCTGCTTAAATGTGTGTCTACGCAAGACACCGGCTGGGTCATGCAACATTAGTTTCTGAAGGAGAGGAGGCAACGGTGACGGGAGGATGGATGGTTTACATAAAAAGACAGATGGATGGGCAGAGATGTGGACGACTGGCCGGAGGGAGAAAACCCCCAGAATGCAAAACACTCACATAAATTGATCTGTGTGTGTGTGTGTGTGTGCATGCAAGTCTTATTTGCATGTGTATACCTGCAGGTGTGTGTGTGTGTGTGTGCAGCGCACCTCCCCAGGCACTGTTGGCGGTGGAGATTGAAGGATTGCTCTGCACAGCGGGGATGAAGGCCGGCTGAAGATCAAACAGGTCGCTGTTCAGATTGGGCACACTGAGGAGAGAGAGAGAGAAGGGAGGAAAGAGGGATAATGAGAGAAGAAGAAGAAGGAGAAAGACAAACGTGGTAGGACAGAGAAAGAAGAGATGAAAAGTCAGTGAGAGAAAAGAGAGACAATGGGAGGATGAGATGAACGGCGGAGAGCGAAGAAGTCCGCCAGAAGACGAAGAGAAACAGAGCAGAGAGGTACGGAAAGATAGACGGCATTAATATTTAATCAACGGCACATAAATAGCTGAAGTCACCACTAAAGATGTGCGTTTGTCACAGATTAAGATTAATCCTCGCTCTCTGCAGGGCTGTAAAAAACTTCCGCAGAGCAATGAAACAGTTTGGAGCAGTAAACTCGCAGCGTGTAGCGGTGCGTGCATGTTGAGGATAAATTCGGTTCTGATTATCCAGAACAAAGTCTTATTGTTGCTCCGCTACAGCTGGAATCAGTCACCGGTGTGATACGAGGGTTCGTTCTGTTGGGGAAGAAATCTAAAACAGCCTGCAGAGCATTCTTCTTTTCATACTGGACACTTAAATCGCGGAAATTTGGAAAGCTTTCCGTTTCTCCTCAGAGCTGCTAGCGACAAATTTAGCAACTTATTCAGACCGCTGGGTAAAGAAAAGAAGACATAAATTCAAATATATTACATTGTAACTAATTCCAAATGCTTTATGCAAATGAATGTGCTACGACAACACCGATATGCAAATGAGCGTATGTCTTTTAACCACTTTTGGAGCTAGTGCTAGCTACTTTCATTGGAAAAGGACACACCGCATTTTGGTTTCCCACAGTTACTTTTGGTGCCGTTTCCACTACTGGAGAGCTTCAGATCGAGACTCTTTATCTGGGGAAAACAGAAGCGCTGCCCGTCTTCCTGTTTTGGTTGGGCAACGGTTGACACACTTGTGGCGGACAGCATTGAATCGTGAAAGTGAAGTTTATAGGGAACCAAACTAAACGCTGATTGTGTAATTATTCAACAGCCGTTAACATTGTGCAACCAACATGTACTTTATATTGAGAAGTTCAAAGCAAAAACAACGCGTCTATTGCGACAAAAACTAAGCGGATGTATTGTGAAACAGTCAGAGGATGTATTTAACAATGTATATAAGTATCTATTTATCTATCAGGTGTGTGTGTGTGTGTGTGTGTGTGTACCTGTTGGCAGACAGCGTGGAGGTGAACAACTCTGGGGTTTGTGTGATGTGGTTGTTGTTGTTGCTGATGCCGCCGCCTATCGATTGGCTGCTGGGGGAGGCAGAGGGAGGAGTCTGCATGCCCATCTCCTTCAGGCGCAGGTCCTGGAACACAAACACACCACAATGTAATCAGGAAATCAATGGTTAAACAGTCACTTCCCCATTGGGAATGAATGAGACTTTTGTTTCCGGTAAACTCTACATAATATAATACATTCTCATACGCCCTTTAAAGGGTGTGCCGTCCTCCTGTGACTTCCTGTGTTCAGCATCTCAAACAATGTCACGTCATTATGAGCATAGAGGGGAGGCTTTTAAAATGTCCTTTGGTGATATTTGGATCATTCTTGGCTTCAGAATTAAGACTAAAAGCCAGGCCTGCATCCAAATTGAATTTGTCCGTTTATTACTTGTTTTGCTGGCAAAGTTTCCTGGTGGTGTGGGATTGAGCGAACACAGTGTGTATATTTAATGACAGACGATTAGCTGTGAGAACTTTACGGCTAATCACATTGGTTTTCTAGTGTCAAAAAAGCTCTCAAGAGTACCGATCGACTACCAGCGGTTAATTCAACATGCGTACGAAATGACAGGCCTTGCTGACCTTGTTGTCTTTACTAGCAGCTGTTGTGCATTTCATAATTCTACTAGAAAGAAAGAAAGCTGCTATCGGAGCGATGAGCGAGCAGCGTATCCAGGGGCGTTATCGGCCCTCACGGAGCGGACGTCTGAAGTCACGGTTTGAGGCTTTGAGGAGGACGATGAACACAAAACGAAGGACTTCACTTTTCTTTTTAATGCTTATTTTGTTCTGCACAGCTATCGTGACGTTCACAGAGAAACTGTAAACGAACAAAAGCATGAATGCTCTCCAGTGCTTGAATAATTAGAGGAAGATCAGAGAAGGTCTCGAGTATCAAGCAAAAATCATTTGTTATTAAAATAATTATACTGTTGGGAGACAATCCTGTAATCATGAATAAAACCTATAAGTAGTAACCTATACGGTTTAGCCATGCAGTTCATAAAACATGTTCAACCTGCCTTCCCCTTTTTAATATAATCTAATAAGTGACTACATTAAATGTTATTGTTTTATTGATTGATTTGATGACTTTACTGCTTATTTCATGCACCATCTGCTTTTATTTCCTGCTGGATCGTATTACTGCGGCAAAGGCCAAAGATCTCCACGGGGATGAACACATGCGTGTCTCATCACGGGGGAACAAACTAAAAAACTGAATATGTACCGTTTGGTAGACAAGGAAAGCTATTTACAGCGTAACAAAAGGCATAGATAATTAGTATGGATTGCCACGGAGGGGACGGACATGCTGCTTCTTCCTCGGATTTATTTAGACACCCGGCTGTTTTTATTCAATTCTAAACCCAAACTTTTAAAAAAGGTATGGGAATGATTTAATTGACTTCACAACCTCGTCCACCCTTCAAAAGAATTTGGACTTCGGAGCAGATTAATGAAGAGACTCTCCTGCTGTACCAGCCTCCGCCGGGCCCCGAGTGCTCTTCATTTGTATTCTGACCGAGTAGCGAGGAACAAATGGGAGCTGGTGTTATTGTTTGGGTTGAGGCCCCAGCTGGACAGTAGCAGAGTGTTTTTTTTTTTTTTTTTAGAGATACGCGTGTGTGTGTCGAGTCCATACGGACACCAGAGTGTGCAGACAGCTGGACCGGAGTATCTGGACGACCCCCGCTCACCCTCGCTGTGTTATGTCCAGCGCTCGCTTTATCTCCCCTCCTCCTTTCAAACTGAGCCCAAAGGTAATCAGTGGACCTCGGCAAGAAACAGGGCAACCAAGGGCACGGAGTAAACAGCGCGCTAAAAAATCCAATCAACCCCGCACACACACACACACACACACACAACACACACACACCGGCGGGCGCACAAATCTGCCGCTTGGTACACACAGAACACTGCTAGACACAAACTGTATCTTCTCTGCCAGGATGTGAGCACGCTTAACACACACGCACACACACACACACACACACACACACACACACACACACACTGTTCTTACATCGATTACAGTTAGCTGTAAGGCAGGACGACCCCCCCCCCCCCGGGACCGGAGCAAGAAATGTCAACACATTTTACACTTGACTCTTTCTACGGCTCGGCTCGCCACTGAGACTCTTGGCCTTTATCCTCAACTGGAGTTCAGCGAACAGCAGAGTTGCTGGGAAATCTATCGGCAACAGCAATTTTTTCTGAGGGCTCAAGTGTTCTGTGGTTGCTGCAGATTTGAAGTGTGTCGTTGCTCTGCTAGCAGTCACAGCGTGGCCTTCAATCTATGTCAATGACTGCAGTTACACCTTTTCAGTTTTATCTTGTTAAGTTCAGATCCGTGCACGCACACATTTAGCCTGAACGTTTCTGTATATTCTAAAACCTTCACTAAGTTATTGTCATGTTAGGTTTAATTATACAATAACTTTATAAAGAGCAACATCTGAATTTTGTGTATCCAGTCTAGTTTCCACAAGTCCCATATTTCATGACTAAATAATGTAAATTTAACACTAAAATGATTTAAAAAAGAAGCATTAAAGGACAATACGCGGTGCTTCATAGGCCGACCATTATAAAACATTTAAGAATCAACGTGATTGGCCTTGTGTCCTCACACAAACACCACGCTGGACTTTGGTTCTCAGCAGCTCTCTGTGAGCGTACACAGTGCAGAGAACATTTGCACAGACGCACAGTTACACAAGAGAAACGTGAGCGACGGGAGAAACAATGTGGTCGTGGATTTTTGTTCTTTTTTAAAATGAATCATCTACTACATTGGATGTGGTGTTAGAGGTCACGCTTCAAGGCATTAGCATGTGTAGGTTGAACTAAGACTGCAAGCTTTATTACTCCTTTCAACCTTGACAAAAGCAACCCTCCTTCTGTTCTTACCTTTCACAATAAAAGCCCCGGGCATACACACAGCGTAACTGTTTACCAGAAGGAATTCAGAGAATTTAGCTAAAAGGAAACAGAATAAAAATGGACCCCAGACAGACTGTCAGACGCTGGTTCATGGTAGTTGGTCCTCTGCCTGCACAAATCTATTCAAACCTTTTATTACGTTGCAAATTCACATGTTGCTGTTATTAATAGATTTGATGCTCCAGCACTGAGTCATAAAAGTGGATCATCTGTTACCTTTAGAGCCTGCAGTCTGGCCTGCTCCTCCTCCAGGGCCTGCTGCTTCTCCTTCTCGTCCATGCGGCTGAAGGACATGCCGGTGGTGGACAGAGATGAGACGGCGCTGGACAGGGTGGACGCTCTGCAAAAAGGCATTTTGGAGATGGATTTAGGCAGCCATTTTAATCTGCTTCGACCCCTTTATGTGTCTTTTAAAAAGGGGGTTTGGTTGTGATACGTTTGAAGGAATCCGGGCCGGCAGGGTGATAGCGACGTCTACCTGGTGTCGGCATTCAGCTCCTTGGTCTTCTTGCCCTCCAGTGAGCCCAGGTGCTGCTCCAAGGCCTCCAGGAGGCTGCTGGGGGCCTGAGAGAGAGACGTGAATATGAGAAAAGAGAAAAGAAATCGTCTGGAGAATCCTTTTCTAACTTTCTCTCTCTCTCTCTCTCTCTCTCTCTCACTCATATGCACAAAAAAAGACCTTCACATACATTAACACACACACACACACACACACAAAGCACCCAGAGTTAGTTGGTCTCACAGGAAGGTAACAGAGTGCATCAGGCTCCAAGAATAGCCATGGCAACATGCAGCAAACACTCACACGGGTTAGCGGGAGACTCAAAGGAGGGAGGGAGGGAGAGAGAGAGAGAGAGAGAGAGAGAGAACAAAAGAGGAGGTTGAAGAAAAACAAAGAGCAGGAGGAAAAAGGTGGAGAGCGAAGGAGAGGTTGCACCACTTCTTCACATGAGCGGAGGGCGACGGTTTTGTTCACGTTCTGATTTTTTTTCCATTCAACTTCCCTTTGCTGCGTTTAACCTCTCGAGTGCCAGCATGTCTCCAGTCTAACCAAGTCTCTGCACATGTATTCCACGAGGGGATCGACAGTAAACTCTGATCTATTTTTATTAAGCACTCGGCCAAGAGTCTCTAACAGGCTCTTTGTTGTAAGACGGCGCGAGGCAGCTGCATTATATTTGAGCTCCGCCGCTCCGGGAGTACAACTTAGTGATCAGGTTACTTTGGGGATTGTTGCTACGCGACTACAGAAAACAAAAAAATTCACCTCCGATCGTTCACGTTGCAGAACACGACTTCGGTGCTCGTTAGGGGCCTCGTTAAAACAGGAGGAGGGAGGGAGCGAGACGGCTGCATTGTTAAGTGGGTCTTTTTTTTTTTTAACACTCATCTACAAGTTAACACGCCGGGGAAAAGACATAGTTCAGCTCGCTTCTGGCCCAGGAGACAGGAGAGGAAATACCTCCGCTGAGAAAATATGACAACGTCACGTCTGCCTCTCCATCCACAAGAATGTGAAGTGTGCTGTCGGCCCGGGGCTGCAGACGTGCACGCAAACACACACACATTTTGGGAGTGTTTCTTGGCTTCTGAGGGCTTTGCGGTCGGCTGTACGGCGGGTTCTTGCCCAACTGTTGCCTGGTTGTTAAAGAAACGGCGACTCGCAGAAGAGAAAGAGACCATCTTTAGCTGTCAACGGGGTCTGAATGGGTGAAAAGAGGACCGTGTGTGTGCTCAGTCAATATTAACCCTGACACACACACACACACACACACTCTCTCATTCAGCAGGGTCTCCTCGTCTCGACATATTGCGAGTGTAACTTTTAGCTAAAGATATTTTAAAGCAGGGAGACGTAGAAAGAAGTCATCTCCACGAAAAACCTCCCTCATGTATCTTAATGATGACGCTGTGATGCTCGAGTGGTTCTCTATTAAAGCACCTCCACGCATGTTGAAAGCAACGATGTTGTGCGTGACAGATATGAAATAGAACAACATCTAAAAAGGAGGAGGGTGGAATTCAAAATGAGCGAGTCAGAAAAGCCCCGGTGCAGGGATTCTTTCATGCAGATGTAGATGGAAGGGGCGGAGAGGTGAAGCTTCATTTTCTTATTCATGAGGTTTCACGGCCTTTTGGCTTGTCGTGCCGAAGCTCAGTGTGTGTGTGTGTGTGTGTGTGTGTGTGAGCCCTACAAGCAAGCCACCTGAGGCCGACACACACATATTGTCCTCGGCACCAAAACAAGAGCATGCCTGGGAGTGTGTGAGGTGCACACACACGCACACATGAGCGTACAGGGTGTTCATGCAGGGGGAGGGGGGGGGTAAGCAGTACAGTATGCAACCCACCACCTACAATGTATGATCCTTTTGTTTTCTGCGACAGGCAGGGGGGGGGGGGGGGGGGGGAGAAGAGAAACGTCCATTTAACTTTGCAGCTTTACTTCATGAGTTCAACACCCACACAGTCAATCCCCATGCTGTTAGCCTCCAGCTTCACTCTGCCACCATGTTTTTAGTAATGCACGACTAAAGTTCAGAGGCTGAGAAAAGTTACAGTTAGATCTGCTGCTAAACACGTACAAAGTGACGTGGCAAAGTCACCGTAGTTTAATAAACTGTAAAACTAAGCAGGGCTGTAACTTGTGATTATTGTCATTATTGAGAAATGTGCCAGTTTCCTGAACTCAGTCTGTTGATACTCGGGACTGAACTTTGCTCTCTATCTGGCGCTAAAAATGGAGTCGTCAGAACGCTGAGTTGAAGCACAACGAAGACTGTGTTAGATGTGGATCTCCTGGTTGGTTTAGGTGAACATGCGTTTACCCATAATACCCTGTTCTGTATGTAGGTACATGCATCTTTGGAGAAGCATGATTCCAGTTTTAAAAAGTCTGTATCCGCTCAAAAAAAAATGTATTTAATTATCAAAAAACTCAAATTTCCCTCCGCAATGATAGAAACTAGCAGCAAACCTCACATTTAATAAGCATTGTGATCTGAATATCGTAGAATTTTGGACTGTTTGTTAAACAAAATATCTAAATGGCGTTACGTAGGGCTTTAGGAAGTTGTGAATAACATTTTTTAGCACTTCTGACATTTTACAGACTTGATAAATGATAATAATCGTTAGTTACAGCCTTATTGTTGATACGTTTTCTGTCCGAATAATCCAACTAATCGTTTCAACACTAAACCAGACAGCTCGTAGCTTTAACAGCCAACCCACAAAGTGTGTCGATGTTTCATGAAGAGAGTAACCGATAAACAAATTGTCATGTTGTGAGTGAAGTATTGCTTTGAGCTGAATTCTTAATGGCTGATTAAAATATACAATCTCTGCTGTGGCTATCTAGAGACTCTCTCAGCTCCTCCCGTAAAGCATTGGGAGGCTGAAAACAGAGCTTGAACTGATTCCTTTGAATTCACAATAAGATAAAAAAGGCAAATTTATCCTTGACGATTAAAAAGAGAAATGTAGTTTATTCCCTTGTAGCGATGCTGTGTTGTTTCTCAAGCCCTTTGTTGTTGCAATCATCATTATTTTTTTTTTGGAGATCCAAGGTCTGAGCTCATTGTTTGCAGCTGAAACCTGCGGGAGGCCTGCTGGTGGTGCAGTGGATAGGCAGGCCAACTTAACATACCTCAGCCTGTCGTTGGATCTATAATGAGTGTTTAGAAGTGAAAGACAAAGCAGGAAATCAATCAAACCAGAGGGGAGTTGCCTAGACTGAGATCGGGTCCGACGAGATGGTTATTTGAAATTAAAAGAAATGAGTGCGTGATTGTTAAGAGGGGGAACACACGTATATATATGTGGGGTTGAAATAAGGTCCAGAGGGAGCGAGGAAAACCACACGTAGAAGGAAAAGCCAGAAGAAAAACAAGGCGAGAAAAAGGAGTGAGAATGAGAAATAGAGAGTGAAGAGGAAGTGGAAGGTGAGATGTATACTGACCTGTGAGAGATCTGGGATGTCACCCTGATCTATTCCAACTTGCTGTCGTCAAAAACAAACAAATAAAAAAAAAATAAAAAAGGGAAAAAGGGTAGGTGGGATAAAATGGAGAAGAAGAGCAGGGTCCATTTGTAAATAAATAAAATAGAAGATGAGAAAAAAAACAAAAAACAGGGGAATCATTACTTCATGCAGTGGCAGTGTCAACATAAACGACAACAGAAATAAACAAGGAAAAGTTTGTCGACATCTGGATTGGCCGAGGAGCCGACCAATCCTCACAGTGAATGACGATGGTGAGTGGACGGGGATAAATATGTCTGACCAATGAGGGAAGGCGGGCGATGGCGACTGATGATTCATGATGTGACAACACTGAACATATTCATTTAAAAATATCATAAAAATCGCTACGCAAAGATAGTCTCCAAAACAACTCAAGACAGGAAACATTGGTGCGACTCGTCGGGACACATAAAGAACATTGAGTCCTTTACAAACCTTTATCAGCAGAATGATATTCACAATTCTTTACAAGGTTCTCGATACGACATTCAGAGCAATAATATAGCAGAAAGCAACTATTCGCTATGTAACGTTATTGTGCAGTAATGTCTACCTGAGCAGAGAATGAAGTCTCTCTCCCTCTGTGTGTGTGTTGTAGTCCGAGCCGCTCTGCACCGCCCTAATACAGCCGGTAAAGCTGCTAACGTCTATTAGCGCTGCTACCTGCTAGCCGCCGACTCAGCCCTCTCCATGTGGAGGCAGTAGATATGCTCCCAATTACGTATTGAGTGCCATTCTAGACATCAAGTTCCTGCTTTTAAGCTTTGTTTTCTGGATTTTCCATAATAATAATAATAATAATAATAACGGCATCTTTTTAATTATACAAAAGTAGCAACCCAAGATTGAATTCTATTGCCTCCACACGGCTCTCAACATGGCGGCGACGTTAGCAGCTGTAACCGTTTTAGTTTATTTGTTTACCCGCAGTAGGAGCGCAGTACAGAGCGGCGGCCATTAGCGAGACTAACGTGCACGGTCTCGTGTAGAAAAGCAATCTACAGCCACCGTTTCTGGTACATTGTGACGCTAACGTGACAGATTTCTTTGACCATTTGTCCGTATGTTTTTCTTATTTTTTCCTATTTCTTCAATTTGATCTTTGAGTCATATCCATCTCCACATGATCTGTTTTGATTTTGTATCTCTGGAGGATGAAACATGTTCTACACATCTAAATTCAAACGAATAATGGACAATTATTTCAAGGATCAAATTATTAGACAACGACCATGAAGAGCCCAATCTATCAAAACCAATATTTCATGTTCGTTTTACTCTTCTCTGTTAAACTCCATTGTGCTAGCATCTTGTGGGCAGGACAGTGGGCGGTAAACAAGCTAAAGGCCGTGTGCAGCAGCCTGTTTACATGCATCATTGTGCAAAATCTGAGAAAGTTGTCAACTTGTGGACATAATATATACGTCTTATCACAATGAGCGTCCAAACACATACTCTAAATGCTCTTAGGGGTGACAGCCTCGCCTGGGTAATCATTTAGATTGATGTAATACTTTAGGAAAACAGATTCCAGATCAGGGTTAAGCTTCAGAAAAATGTTCGAAATGTGTAGTGTACAAAAGGAGCAAATCATACGTTTCGTCGCTGAATGAATGCATTTTCTTTTTTAAACTAAGCGCTGTTGTTTTGTCTGTAAAAGAACACGTACATTATTTTCCAGAGCGCTCCTTAAAAATCTAATTATATAAGACAAAGGGGGTTTGATTGGGACCATTTACATTAATGCAGAGAATGTGAACCACCAATGTATGTGACAGTAGCTGATTCTCACTGTTTCAAGTCGGCTGAAACAAAGGAGGGGAGGGAAGAAAGAGGGCACGAGAGGAGAGAGAGAGCGAGAGAAAGAGGGATGATCTGTGGGCACTGGGCGAGGGAGAGCCGCACGAGTATCCATCTTTGTCAGGAGGAGAGGGGCAAGAGAGCGAGAGAACAGAGGATTAGATGGAGGAGTGTGGGGAGCAGAGCTAACGGAGCGCCAAACCACATCCTCCATCTTATGGTTATTTTGGGTGTATACAGACATATATATATATACAGTACGTACACATACATGTATGTGTGTAAGTGTCTGCACAGCAAATGTGGGGCAGTGAGGGCAAGTCGGGTACTGCTGTCTGCACACGGTACAGTAGCGGTGTGAGTACGGGGTCTTTGTGTTGGAAATACGGCGAATCAAAGAGGTGTTTGAGGACGTGTGTGAATATACGTGTTTAGGGGATTTGGTCGGGGTGAGAAACAGACGAGAAATTATCAGGAAAAAGGGTAAAAAAGGTCGTTTAAACAGGAGATGCTCGGGGGTCAAATTTGAGAAAATTGACGCTAGAAAAAAAACGAACTCCTGATGTGTGTTTGCACATGTATTTTTGAGTGTGTGTGTGTGTGTGTGTGTGAATATACCTCGGCCACTTTGAGGAACTCCGACAGCTTCGTCATCCTGCAAAGGAATTTCTTGTAGATGTCCAGAGCATCTTTGCACTGGTTCTTCTTCATGTCAAAGTATTTCTCTACAGAGACAGAAAAGAGAAATAACCATTTAAAAAAGGAGATGGAAAGGAAGGAAGGAAGGAAGGAAGGAAGGAAGGAAGGAAGGAAGGAAGGAAGGAGGCAGGAATCAGTACATGATTGTTTGGTGACATACGGAAGCAGCTACATGACAGCATGTCGAAACCTACTCTGCTGCTAGGAAACCACATCGTGCGTGCGTGCGTGCGTGCGTGTGTGGCTGTCGGGTTTGTGTTGACATATCTACCAGGCGTGATTGTCTGTTTGTACACGCAAAACTAAGTGTAGCTATACTTACACCTCATCATTTCTGACACATGTGAGCGTGTCGGCTGTGTGCATCCTAGCAGAGTGTGTGTGTGTGTGTGTGTGTGTGTCTATCAGAGCTAAACAATAAAATGTTTTTTATATTTTATATAACCATTGTAATGTCAACTTGCACAACAAACACATCGTGAAAGACTGCAATAGTTAGTTGGAGGAGAGTATTAGTAGAAATTCATTCATTGGTGCCTTTTGTGTTTAGTTCAATAAAAAAAAATGTGGGAAATCATTTCCCATTTCTTTTTAGCTGAAAGCTGCAGAAAGGCAGAGCGGAGTATTTAATATCTGTTATTTATTGCAGGTAAAAGCATTATGACGAGTGTGTGTGTGTGTGTGTGCGTGTGCGTGTGCGTGTTACCCAATAGGTTGATGACCCCTTCATTGTAAGCAGCAAACAGCCTTATGGAGTCTTTGAAGAGCAGCATGAAGGCTGAGTTGATCACTCCGTTGGTGAGCTCATTAGGGTTAGCCTGAGAGAGAGGGGGAGAGAGAGAGGTAGAGAGATAGACGGAGAGAGAGAGAGACAGAGAGAGGGAGAGAGAGAGAGAGAGAGAGAGAGAGCAGGTCAAGAGACGTCTCTATCACATCTTTCTAAAGCTTTTCAGAAAATAAAAACATCTTTCAGACATCTTTTTTCCGAAAAGAACACACACACACCTGTCAATTTACTTTAGGTGGGAAAACGATCCATCTGTATCTGCTCTTTGAAGCTCGCTGGCACAAACTACAATGCACCCACCAATTTCTACAAATCTCTACCCAATCCCCTTCTCCCCTCTGTGTACGCACACACACGCACACACACACTTAAAATAAAATGTGCCGCCATGATATGCTTCTTATACTCCATCAATAAAGAGAGGTTTCAAACTTTGCAAACTGTTTCAATTTACATTTTGATTGGAAAGTGAATCGACCACAACTTTGACAAGCGCGCATAAAGACACACGTATGCAAAACACACACACACACACACACACACACACACACACACACACACACACACACACACACAGTACCTGGAAATCCAGGAGAGCATCCAGCTGGTTCTGAATGATGGGCAGCGTCTTGATCAGCTTCTCTGTGTTCATGGTACGCATCACGCCGTCGATCCTGGCAGAGCACAAAACAAACACACACAATAGTAGCGGGCACCTTGTTGAGGGGAATTATTCTGCACGTTTGTGATGCAAATTGGGATGTACGCATTAAAAAGGATGAAATGATGAGGAAAAACGGGACGAAAAGAAGGTTTTCTCAGTAATGCAAAGCAACGGCTACTCGCGGGGAAAGTCTTGACTGAAACACATTTTGCAAACGGATAATGAGAGTCTGCTCAGCGGGTTTTCGGCGGGACAAAGGATTCATTCCACGCCCGTTGGACTTTCTGATATTGAAATGATCTCCCTAACGCAACCTCCAGAAACAGTGCACCCACTGTCATATTTACATATATTTACAGAGGCGTCCAGCAAGGCTGCGTTGTCATTAGTCGATGCATTCAAATGTTACAATGGCTGAGCGGTTAAACAGCAGACCTGAAGTCTGGGGACCCCCGTCCTGTAGGCAAAGGGTCCCCACTCTCTCACAAAAGCATCAAAGCAAATAAGCTACCACTTCTACCTTTTTATTCAACTGCTTAATTGAAATAAAAATACAAGAAAGCCACACAAAGAGTGAAGTATTCAAGTATTACTGGGCAGATACAATTCTCAGCTTCAGTCTATTATTAAGACATTAACATGGTTTAGACTCTGTTTAGGATAGAGAGTGTATACTGCCATCAAAATAAGGGATTTCACAAAGAAAGAAAGAAAACTTTCAGTTTCTGTCTTTTGCCATTCGCTAACTTAAGTGCCGAAAGAGTGTGTGTGTGTGTGTGTGTGTGTGTGTGTGTGTGTGTGTGTGTGTGTGTGTGTGTGTGTGTGTGTGTGTGTGTGTGTGTGTGTGTGTGTGTGTGTCCTCCCCTACCCCCTCTTCATCTTGGTGAAATCCACAGCCACCAGTCTGTAGGACATGGCCTTCTCGTTCAGATAACGACTGTATCGTCTGATGAAGGTCGACATGTCGTAACCTGGAAGGGAACGAGGAGAGGAGGGAAGGAGGAGAGGAGAGAAGGAGGGACACATACAGAGAGCGTTATGTGAGAAAACCATCCGTCCTATAAATTGTCTATTTGTTGTGTGATGTATTTGAGGCACATCCTGCCCTTCTGCTTCCAACACGCTAATTCCAACACGGATAGAGCTCGTAGTGTGTGTGTGTGTGTGTGTGTGTGTGTGTGTGTGTGTGTGTGTGTGTGTGTGTGTGTGTGTGTGTGTGTGTGTGTGTGTGTGTGTGTGTGTGATTTACCTTGCAGGGCTCCCTTATCCAGGAAGTTGTTCAGGTTGAACAGGGTGTTTCTGGAGGCCAGGTACTGGATCAAACGCTGAGATAAGAAGACAAAAGGGAACGCTCGGTCAAATCAAGGTTAGACGTTAAACTTATATCAGATAAAGTCCCAGTGACACAATAAGTCTTATAGTTAAATACTTTATATATTATGAGACAAAGCCTTCGTTTGGATAATGGAATCATTGAAGTTACAAGTAGGTTTCCAGCCGTATGGTTGCTGGTTTGAGGCCATCTTCTCTCTTATTCACAATGTATTGAGATAATTAAGAGCGACCGATTGAGTGAAACACATTCCCGCTCCCTGACAGATGGTAATAGCTTGTGCTCATTAGCCAGCGGCTAATGAAGAAGAATATGATATGATTCATCACCGACACCAACGGCTCAATTAAAACGCAGCGCACGGCCTCGACTCAAACACTTCACCTCTCGAGAGAAGTTAAGAAACGTGATGATTAAATAATAAATGTAGGTTCTGAGAAGGTCTTTTCTTGCCGTGCGTCTCGTTTGCCTTCCTGCGGAGAGGTCAGAGGTCGGCTAACGAACGGCACACTGAAAGAACTCAGACACCAGCGGGGAGGAGGATGTAACCGACGTCTTCCTCACCTCAGGCTGGGCCGTCTATGTTTCTCCTGCTGCATCAGAAGAGAGCTTTTCTCACGCCCACGTCGCTGGCAAAGAGGCTCATCTATACTTCCCCAAAACTGTCTTGTTCTTGCTGCTCTAGCAGAGATGGGCACCGGAATTTGAGTCAGCATTTCTCAAATTCCATTTCATGAACGGAGAAGACAAAAAACGGACATAGGAGACCTGTCAATCACTGTGTAGCCCCGCCCTAAAGCACACCCTGCTTTATGGTCTGTTTGACTCTAAATGGACCATCATTTACTAAATGAACATCATGCTGTTTTGAAGAAGACTTGAAACTAGAGATTGAGACCATAAACTCATGTTTACAATGTTTACTGAGGTAATAAATCAAGAGAGAAGTAGAGTCATTTTCTCATAGACTTCTATACAACCAGAGGAGTCGCCCCCTGGTGGACACTAGAGAGAATGCAGCTTTTAGGCTCTTCAGCTTTGGCTTCACTCTTCAGACCCGGAGGTTGCCGCCTTATTAACAGCTACATCCTTTGAATTGTAGGACTTCAAAGACCTTGGGTGAAGTAGAATAACTGTGTTGTATACACAATGTGGAACGAAAGAACTCAAACTACATTCAGCTGCACAAGCACCTGGAAAACACATCTGCACAGGAGTCAGACGGTGCCAACTTCTTCTGACAGATGGTATTTACAAAGTCGTGAGGCAGGTTATGAAACCGGTTAGGTTGCATTATAATCCAATGATGCTACACTGATTACACTTACTGTGTTCAAATAACTGAATTGTAACTGTTTATTTATTACAATTCTGCTCATTAGCAATTCAGATTTTATAGCCGTTTCATATAATAGAGATGTAAGAAGCGTAGCATTTTACTTCATCTTCTTGATGATTTCTATGTTTATCTGCAGGTGCAAAGAATGCAACAAAAGACTTTTCAACTGAAAAAATAGAAGTAAAACTTGAGGTTTCCTATGAGGTAGTCAGAATTGCTGACGAATTACCGAATAGGAAATGAAAGCCAAACCGTTGGGTCTCTCTCTCTCTCTCTCTCTCTCTCTCTCTCTCTCTCTCTCTCTTCTCCTCTCTCTCTCTCTCTCTCTCTCTCTCTCTCTCTCTCTCTCTCTCTCTCTCTCTCTCTCTCTCTCTCTCTCTCTCTCTCTCTCTCTCTCTCTCTCTCTCTCTCTCTCTCTCTCTCTCTCTCTCTCTCTCTCTCTCTCTCTCGACTAGAATCAAACTTGCATTGTGTCCCTTGAGTTTAGTGCAGTGGAATAAATCTTGACCACCATCCACAGTTTTGGGAACTCAGGCCTCAGGCTTCCCAAAAGCATCTTAACGTCAAAGGCCGTCTCTGTCCAACTGACCTAAAATGATCTGAGATTTGCCAGTTTGCCAATTCCCGATCTGGCAGAGAACCAGCCTTCACTGGCTGCTTGAAGCATCTGAGTGTGTGTGTGTGTGTGTGTGTGTGTGTGTGTGTGTGTGTGTGTGTGTGTGTGTGTGTGTGTGTGTGTGTGTGTGTGTGTGTGTGTGCGTGCGTGCATTTGTGAGCACAAATATGCTTGCGGGTATGTGTGTTGGACTCAGCAGCACTGACACGTTTCCAAGGGCTCTGGGACTGTTTAAAAAGGCATAAAGGATTTGATTTGGTTCTCGTCCTTTATGTGTGTGTGTGTGTGTGTGTGTGTGTGTGTGCTCACGCTGTGGGAACCAAACTTGTGGGGACTCGGCTGTCTGTGGACAGAAATGTCCCTAAAAGGCAACCATTGATTTAACGGTTAAGACGTTCTACAATTTAGAGTTTCGTCTAAGTTACAGTTGCAGTAAAAACCAGATACGGTTGAGGTGCGGGATGAGAGGTGCATGCAGAAGTTGTGGTAAAGGTGAAAGTAAGGCTGCATTCACACCAAATCAGGCATTGCGGCAAAAATGGCCGGCCTCCCATGTATTTGAATGTTTAGGCCGTGGTGCTAAGAAACAACTTTTGAAGAAAGGCCACCCAACGTCCTGCTGCGATGGCAAATAACCGGCAACAAGACCGCAAGACGACCACAGGAAGCGGCTCATCAAGAAAGACCAAAGAACTATGGAGTGTAACGTCATATTTCACGTGTAGACACTCAAGTTTGGCCTTTTAGTGGTTTAAACGGTTTAAAAACACACGGTTGAAAGACTGACTATGCCCGGACTATGGGGGTTGGTTGGTATCCGCAGCACAAGGGCAGAAACCAACCGTCTGGAAGCACCGGAGACAAAGTGACGGGGGGGGGGGAATCTAGGTGTGTGTGACGACACACAGCGAGGCGACAGTTCGTTCTAAACATCAATGGCGGCTCCTGAAGAGGTTAGCGTAGATGTAGCATCAGTTACATCAAAACCGGAGAGTTTTTCTGCATCGAGAGAAAAGCAAACAACAGTATCAAAGGCTTTTCTCAATGGGAAAGATGTTCTCTCTTCTCCCAACTGGCTTCGGCAAGAGTTTGATTGACAGATGGTTCATCCAATCACCTGCAAAGTATCCGTTTTGAGAGTGCCTGCGCTTTCCCAAACAAACAGTTTCTAATGACAGCTTCTTAATTTTGAATCCATGATTATTTCAGCTTTTAACGTAAGTGAAATGCCCTCAGAACTAAATGTGTGTTCTTAGGATCTTAGACAAGATGCTGTCTTGATGCATCTCGACTACGAGTTCAAGTTTTAGGGTGAATAAAAAGCTTTACAGATTGAGAAATACGTGAAGAGTTTAGCAATAAACCCAGGTTAAGACAGAGAAACTCAGACGGAGATGGTCCCGGATAGAGAGGAGCTACCACGAGAAGCTCTTTCTCGTCTTGTGTGCCGACTGCTCTCTTCCTCATCAAAAGCCCATCTGACGTTGTCAATGCGTCTCTCCCTCAGACTCGGATACAAAAGGCGGAGGCTGAGAGAGAACCCACACAAAACGCATGGATATAGTTAAAAAGGAGAGAATCTATAAAGGGGCAGAAACACTCTGCACAGAGGGAGACTCAGGAAACCACTGAGCTCTAGATCATTCGGCGAAGACGCCGCTCTGAGAGGAGATTGAGATTTTTGAGAATAGGTGTAAGAATAGAGAGGAGAGTGTACAGAAATAGGGAGGAGGGGGAGACGGAGAAGTGGGTCGGCTTGTCAAATAATTCATGTTAGCATATCGGAGAACAACCTCATGTTTTATTGATGCATGTAGATCCTGGCTACTCCCTGCCTCTTTCATCCTCAACATAGCTATACATAGCTACTCCCTCTCTCCATCTCCACTCCTTCTTCCACGTCTTTCTCTCAAAAGTGCACAAGTTGGTAGTTTCCCTAGTAACCGAACACCATGGCCTCAGCGCTGACCTGAAGTGGTTTTCTTTTCTTTTTCTTTTTGCATTGTGTAGTCGTGTTTATGTAGAGGAGAAGCCAAGGCTGGAGCTCTGTAGACTGTTGCTGCATTCTGACAACAAATTGTGTCTGGATGAAGATCTAATTGAGTTCAGCTTGACGAAGAGGCAACGGCTTAAAATGAGCACTTAAATCCTGCCACGGTTATTACAATGTGACAGACTTTTTAGGCTTCTTTCTCAATCACACAGGCAATAGAACGTGGTCTCTCATGTCCATATACTTTTAGTCAGGGGCTATTCTTTTTAAGGTTGAACCTACCTAGGCCCTGTTCCAAAAAAACATTCGGGCATTGGTGGGCATGTCCTTTTAGGTACAGGTGAGATGATGAAATCAGGTGGCAACCTCTGGTCCTGAAGAATAAAGCCAATAAGGAAGTGTCTTAAAGCTGCATTCTCTCTAATGTCCACCAGGGGGCGACTCCTCTGGTTGTATAGAAGTCTATGAGAAAATGACTCTACTTCTCTCTTGATTTATTACCTCAGTAAACATTGTAAACATGAGTTTATGGTCTCAATCTCTAGTTTCAAGTCTTCTTCAATACAGCATGATGTTCATTTAGTAAATGATGGTCCATTTAGAGTCAAATACGGCCAAAATGCCAAACTTGAGGCTTCAAACCACAAACCAATGGGTGACATCCTGATGACTACGTCCACTTCTTATATAAAGTCTATAGATGGAATACAATCCAGGGAATACACTTTGAGTATACTCCTTGAGTTTCGAAGGCAACGTTTCTTATTTTTCCACCCAGAGGAAGTAATGAATGGTAACTCAAGGCTGCCACAGAAGTACGTAATCTACCCAGAAAGAGCTGTACTCACTGACTCCAGATCTTTTTCATCTCTCCTCCCTTTGGTATAAATATAAAAAATAAAAGAATTGCACAGACCAGCCTGGTTGGTAAACACCAGTGTGCTGTGTGCAGCTCACTGACGTCACATTACATGATATCTGGGAAGTTGAAACTGTTCCCGCTCTGCCCTCTTTGGACCTGCCAACGTGTACACACAGCCAGCAGGGAGGAGGCCACCTGGGTCTTCTGGGTAAAACACAAGAGCTCAAAGTGCACATCTATTAAAAGTATCCCAACTACGGTTTACAGGGAATACAGACGGGTAGTTTCCAAAAGGGGGGGGGGCGTTGAGTCCACATGGGAATTAGTTTTTTTGGCTGCGGTGCTCGACTTAACTTCACACATGCACAAACTTCCACAGAACTGACTGCAAAAACCACGAGCTCCACTGAAGGCTGATGACTCACGCAGGAAGAATGAGTCGTGATCGAGCCGTGTTGAATGAAAGCAGCTCTTATGCAAGCGGAGAAAGGACACAAGGAGACAGGCGTGCGGACCGATACAGACACATGTTCACACACACAAGCATAGGATTCTCTCCCGTCATCTATTTTCTTCCTCCTCCACCTCCTCCTCCTCCTCCTCTCTTACGCAATCAACCATTTAGCCTCTGAATCCAATCTAAGTGTGAAAGCCACAAAGAGAAGCTAGGTGGGTGACAGAGTGACGGGATTAAAGAGACGTCTATGTTTAAACGTTTTGTGTGTGTGTGTGTGGGAATCTATGCCTACAAGGTGACAAGGCTGATAGTGTGTGGGCTCCGGCACTCATGGGAGCAGTTGTGTCTTGCTGGTGGAGGAGGTCAATGAGGCAGCTAAAGGCAACATGAGTCATCATTTAAAAACACTAATGCACGCACTAATGCACGCACAAACACACAAACACACACACACACACTAAGTGGGTAGTTTTTTCTCCTGACTAGTACACTATTGAAAGGAACATGACATGCAAAGACTCAGGTAGTGGAGCATCATCTGTCCTTTTTTTATGGAGAGCAGGAGAAGCAGTCGCGCAGTGCATGCTGGGAATGTTGCGGCGAGTTTGGAGGGGGGGGGTGTTGCAATGCGTTCGCCGGCCTGTATTTGCATTACGTTGGAAAGATATCAACGTTACGCAAATGAGCACCGTCCATAGCTTAGCGCCTGGCTCACAACACTTGGAGCAAGCGGTCAAAATAGCCGGTCTAGTTCTAAAATGAAGCCAGATTCAGCGCTGCCGTTATGTAGGTTTATGAGCTAGGCCGCCATCTTGTTTCCCGTTTAAAAACAGTGGGACAGACAACCGGGGACCAATCGGGTGCATTCCTCGATGGGGTTTCGTCACCAGCGGGGAGCCAGTGGAGTGGAGCAGCGAGTCCACGAGCGTCCTCGCCGGGTCTGGCGGACATGTAGCATTGGGAGACTTCGCTTAATTGTCCGAGGAGTCACCTGATCCTCCCAGTTTGAGCGTCTATATTTATCCCTCAAGCTAATCATAAATCACATTCCTAAAGAATGAATGTCATCTTATGTACTCATGGGTGTGCCATACCTCACAAAGAGCCAGTAGCCGGTGGAACGTCTGGAACACACTTTAGAGTAGAAACTTTGAAGGAAGCTTTATTATTTTATTCATCGTTATTTATTCTAAATATTCATAAAAAAAGGAGTCATGTTTACAGTCTGGAAATGAATTACTTTCATTCTACTAAACCACTTTTGACTGGAGGTCAAATGCAGTAAAACCGCTAATTATAGTGTTTTAAAGTGCAATCGTATCGAGGGGTGGAAGCAGCAGAGCTAATTACGGCACTACTAATTAAACTTGGCACTTGAAGAGAGACTCGTGGAAGGAAGGAAGAAGTGTGCTACTGCTGAGCAAACAGTAGAAGGGAAGCCGTAAAAACAGTATTATCTCATAACGGCAAGAAGAAAATGGAAATTGTGGAGGTATTACTCAGTCTGTTGCCCTGCATGACCGGACGCTTGAAGGGGTGGAGAGAGAGGGCTTTTTCGCCATTTCATGGAACATTAGGAGCTGCAGTAAAGTTTGCCCTCCAAACACTCTGAGACTCTGTCTTCTCACACATGTACTGCAAGGAATGAGGAGGGAGGACTGACCACAGTTAGCGCCATCTCTCTGGATTTATTTAGCTCTATTTATAAAGCAGTCTATAAGCCACGCCCCCCCCCCTTAGTTACTGGTTGTAAACAAACGCAGGATTCAGCAGATTTCATCAGCTGTAATTAGTCCAACGTGTGTTCTAAGAGTTGCTGGAAAACGCTGTGACCGGCCGACTTGTTTTAAAACCACAATCTTGCCGGATGGATCCTAAAATATATCCTTGGTGGCTTCATTCATTACAGCTAACCGGCTCCTTGTAAAAGTCTGCATCATCCACAGTTCACGATACACAAACAGGCCGTTTGGAAAACGTACTAGAAGGGAAGAGAAAAGGCTTTTTAGATCGACGGTGAACTGATATATTTGGGTTCAAATTCCCCAAATGCAACGAGCAGCACGGAGCTGACATGTTAGCCTAAACTCTGATAGCATTCAAACTAGCTAGCTGTGAACACTGCAACGCCTACAAACTAATGTAGTGAATAATGTGCTGAAAGTAGCAGTCAGTATTGAGCTAGTTTTACCCTGCAAGGTTCTGGTTGGCTGAGTCGACTGAGTCTGGCAGGACACACACACACACACACACACACACACACACACACACACACACACACACACACACACACACACTCTACTTTCATCTATTGATCACACAGATGCAGCCAATTTACTTGAGTTGGGGAAACTTGTTTATCTGCCTGAAGCAGCATAAGGAAGTATGTGGTGAGGGTGTCAGCTCATCATGGGTCACCCTGGGCTTTTTAGTGATAGGTTGTGTGGCGCTGTCTGGAACACACACACACACACACACTGATATCTGCCTCTACACTAATCATCTTTATGTCCATCGCACCAGCAGCTGATAGGAAGCATGTGTGTGGTGACTTTGTGTCTCTGCGTGTGTGTGTGCGTTCAAGCTCTTCAGATTATCACAAGTGACCCCTATTAGAGTCAGCATGACCACACACACACACACACACACACACACACACACACACACACACACACACACACACACACACACACACACACACACACACACACACACACACACACACACACACACACACACACACACACACACACACACACCCTCTGTGTCCCTGCTCCCTTTGACACAGTGCTTGAGTCAGCAGATCTCGAAACCTCTTTTCTCTGACTGCCTTTTAATTTATCTTTTCCTTTCCTTTCTTCCTTCTCTTGCCAGGTCAAACATTCCGTCTTTCATAATATCTCACACACCCTTATCTTCTTTTAAATCTCTGCTTTTGTCTCGTCCTCGCCTCCCCCGGAGGAGGCAGAGGGAGTGTAGTGATGAAGAGTGCTTTTTGCTGACGTCACTGAAACAAATGGGCCGTTCGCTATCGAGGACATCGGGGTTTTTAGGGGGGGTTGGCGACTCACACCGCAACTTTACACTGTCGTAAAAAAAACCCACACAAACGTTGTTGACACACACACACACACACACACCTTACTGTTCTCTCCCTCCTGCCCTATCTATTACACACACAGGAAAAGCTGTGCGTCCTGCTACCATCAGCACTTTCACCGCTGTCCTCGCCAGACCGTCCCTGTCTCCTCTCATGTCCTTAATGACTCTCACACTCCGTCTCCTTCCTACCACCTTCCCTTCCCTCTGTTAATGTACTCCATGCTATGCCTGCATTCGGTTTTGATGTACAGAGTCACAGCTCTCTATTCCTGATTCCCGATGCACTTAGGTGCAATCAATCAGACTGTAATTCTCCCCGCTGACACTTATATCCAGTCCTGAAGAATAAAGTATGATTGGTAGGATATCTGAGGTCTTGACGTCCTTGAAAACAAACTCCTAAAACTCAGTTTTTCACAGCGTTGTGTTATATTGTATCTCTGGCAAATCTTTGTGCTGTGACATTCCTCGAAGTCACGGAGGGAAAACCATGAGGGCTGTTTAAAAAAAGGCTACTCATCATAAAAATAAATAGCAATGTTTAAGCATGACAGGTTAGGGTTGCATGAGTTTGATTTTCTGCTGCGGTCAAGTGAGCAAAAGCATTTCATTCCCTGGAATAAAGAACTCTTTAGAGAACTGTTCAGGACGGGCCGAGTGCTCGGCCTGTGGTGTTTTTCTCAATAACCGCACAAACAAACAACTTCACACACACACGACACTGCGCTTCCTTTGGTCCTCGGCAATACAACCGGCATGACAAAAGCTGAGTCACACCCAAGTTTCAGCCACTCACGGCCAGAAACACCAGTGAAATACGCTCCGGTTTGTAGGAACAAACAGGGGCATCACCAACTTAAAGGGCCCCTAATAGTTACTATTCCACCTCTTACAAAAGGCCCCTAAAACAACTCAAATGTAGGTACATTGTGCATGATCTTCCCTTGAAGTTTTACTATCAATAGTTAATAGTTTTACTTCAGGGAGAGAGTTTGGAGTCTGTCGATAGCAACATTCCCAGAAAGAGAAAGGGTGAAAAGTAAAGCTAGACGTTGTTTGCCTGGAGCCCTAAAATCACTAAACACGCACAAAAACTCACCCAAGTAGCAGTTCATCGTAGTGAGAAACACCGGCATGGTAGGCAACCTGGGCCCCTAAAAACTATGGCTTTATTATGATTTTTAGGTATGAAAAATGTTACTATTCCAACTGATGGAACCCAGAAATAACTTACAAAAGCACTTAGAAATATGCAACGCAGCTACTCCTGACTGTGTGGCTGGGAAACATCTCTCCCAGCCATTGTTTGGGGTTTCCTGCAGGGTTGTTTTTGGTACATATTGGCCTATCATACAAAGGCCTGGAAGCAGAGGCACACGCTGATACATAAGTGAGACAATAGCCAGACAGGGAGTCAGGACTCCGCACATAGCTTGTAGATTAGTCCTAAATTAAAAGCCGTACGCATACGTTAATCTGCAAAGACCCAGAGGTACGGACACAACGTGTGCCGGCGTTCCTTTAAAAACGCTCTCTTAAAAGAGGCTTTGTGCCGGCGCCAGAAGAGAAATCGTGATCACAGATATCGACCGACTCTTAATCGCTCAAAAGAGTCAGAAAGCCACCGGGGAGCGAGCCAGGACTGCTTCTTAACAGGCAGCCGGAAAAACTGGAGGTGAAGAATTGAATGCGTATCAATACAGGGCTGTCAACTAACCCTTAACACACACATATACACACACAGTATATACAATGGACCATTACTGTGATCACCAACCCACACCTGTCGAGATATTTACACTGAATTCACCTCTTTGCTCTGAGTGGTATATATATATATATGATATTATTATCTTCTCCTTGAACCATTTCCTTTTCTTATTCCTTCCCTACCCCCTGCTCTCTTCATCTCCTTCTATTACTTCTTCCCTCACATACATTATTCTCTCCTTCCCTTTGTCCTAATTTCCTTCTCTTCCTGTCCTTCTGTAACTCCTTTCCTTCTCTACTTCCTCTTACTTCTCGACCTTCTATATGTCCTTGTTTCCTCCCTTCTCCCTACCCGTCTTCTTCTGTACTCTTCTTCCTATCGTATTAATGTCGATGTCCTGTAAGCTTTCTTTATTCTCATCAGACTCAAAGCACCGCACATATTCCTGGGGAGACACCGTCCCAGACAAATGAAATTATTTCAGGCTTAGCAGCTCTTTAAGGCGGGGTGACCCCCGAGAAAATAACATTTGAGGGTGGAGCGTTCATCGTATCAGAAGTGGGCCAATGTTTAATATGTAAAGTGACTCAAATCAGCTTTCTGAATGCTTATACCCATCGTTACATTACCATGCTCTGCGGTAGCCCTTTAAAGATCCAATTATGTGACAAATAGTGATTTCTTTTCTTTTTTTGAGAAAGCCGCTTTTCCTTCACTGTAAATGTTCCTCACTGTCAGAGCGGTGGACACTGAACAAGGCCAAGCTGGAGCCAGTCAGCGTGTTGATCTGAAAAGGAATGAACAGTCTATTGACCCCAATTCTGTGGGTCTGCGGTTTCTAATTTTACGGCCAGATTTCTCTCAGCTCTGACTGGAACGGATGGCCCGGCCACGGGGGAGCAGGGACACCTGGCCGCCGAAGCCTCCGTCAGCACCGCCGGCCTGACAGGCCTGATGAATGCAGGCCGATGAGCGCGCGCACACGCACACACACACACACACACACACACACACACACACACACACACACACACACACACACACACACACACACACACACACGAAGCGATGCAGCGCTGTAATGTGCTAAAGGTTCGGTGGTGGAACAAACCTGTGTTGAAATAGTCAGGAGGAGAGCTAGCAAGGTTAGCAGCACCGCTAACGGCAAACGTACGGAATTACTGTACATTATATTAGCAGTTTCCACTAAAGAGCATCCAGTTGACTGTACTTGAACTATTAGTAATGCTTTAATAAAGCTTTCAGAGAATGACTGTGGTAATAACATGAGGAACAAGATTACAGTGCATCAGCGTTAACATTTCATATCCACAGCTGGACTTAGGTACTTGCTAGAAGCGAAATAGAACCTAATTAAAAGGTATTAGTGTGGACAAAATTATGCTTTTTATTACTTAAATATTACTTCACAATGAATTGGAAACACTAAAATGATAGGAAGACAATAACATGAAGCTATATTAATATTAAAAAGATCACTCTTCCTCTTAACTTAGTTATTGTTGACCAGAATTAGAATAAGAGTTAAGCCACAGTGGTTGTGATCTCTGCAAACCCTCCTTGTGTTACGCAGACTTTAGGGATTAACAGGGTTTGTTGCTGAGACATGAACATCAAATAGAGTTCAATGTGAAAGTGACAGCTCAGAGATGAATCAGCCTACAGCTTGGGAATACCTCTAAACCACTTCCTGCTGCTCCGCAGTGACCTACTTATGATTCGGTTCATCAAACGATGCGGGTATTTACACATCTTGAGCAAACATTTAGAGCAGAGTCATCCGATGACCTCGTGTCTCGCTGAAGAGTGTGCGAGTGTCACTTATGAACCTCTCCTGATGACATAACGGGTTATTATTAAGCACCTAGAAAGGTTATTTTAGCAGCAGTGAAATCAGCGAGGCGGCTGCTCGGCTGTCGGTGAGTTCAGAAGCTGGTTTTTCGTGGAGCGAAAACACACAGTGATCTCACACCCGAGTCTTCCCCTTTGCAGAGGAAGTTTAGATTGATGTAATAAACAAGGAACACACAGAAGGAAGCGTTGCGTAAGATATCTCCACTAAAACAGGGAAGCAGTGCTTCCCTGTTTTAATGGAAACTGAATGGAATGTGGTGCAGGGTGTGTCTGTGTGTGCACAAGAAGGTAGAGAGCGTATTAGCCTTTGCTTTCAAGATGTGTATTAAATATGTATGTGTATATGAGCGTAATTACCCCCTTTTGGTTCCAGAAAAGCTTAGTTCTACAAAGACGTTTATCAAATATGGAAACAGTCTGCAGAACACGAGCTGCTTTTTTTAAAGGAATAGTTTGGAAAATCAACATATTTTGGGGAAAAGTTCTGGTATTGGTACGGTTAATGTGGAGCTACAGCCAGCAGCCAGTTAGCTTAGCTTAGCTTAGCCAAAAGACAGGAAACAGCTAGCCTGGCTCTGTTGAAAGGTAATAAAAACCACACGTTATATGTTGTTTGTTCAAAACCAAAATAAAAGCAACACTTTATGCTAAGCTAAGCTAACTGGCAATAGCCACGTATGTACAAAATGTTGAAGTATTTCTTCAGAGACGTTACAAGAAATGGGAAAAACTGCATTGAAAATAAATGTGTCACTGAATAGATAGCATAAAGTACAAAGTAGAAGGCAGAAAACAATATGAAATTGCATAATCGTAGGTATACTACTGCACATTACCTATTGATCATACATGCCGTGTTGTGATCAATGAATATATGTCACAACAAAGCAACATGCTGGGCTGCTTTGGACTCCTGTCTTCATCAAATATACATGAAACACACCAGAGTGGACGGCTCCAAAAGGGCAGCAGTCCATCCGAATATCAAAGTGACTTCTCGTGTTCCATCAATTGTGATTTAAAGGGTTCTGAATTATTAACAGTGCGCTAGAGGACTGATGTAAATGCGAGCTACAATAGTGTATGTGAAGAACAAAACACTTAATAAAACTACAACTCTCGCTCTAGAATTAATCTCTCCTCCCGCTTTGAAAAGCTGCATATAAATTGAGACATTTTATTGACTCGGGCTTTGATCAGACCTCTTCATGCAAAAAGTTCTCCCAAACATAGCAGGGATTGGTTGCTTTTTAATTCCCAATTATTGTGTCTGAAAGTACGCAAATCCATGGGAGGGACTGTGTTATTCTTCCAGCTTTCAACCAAGTTCATTCATTTGATTCTTCATTTGCTTTTATCCTTGTCCCACATCTCCCTTCCAGCTCACACTGGGCTAATTCATTTCCTCCGCACTCCACAGTTATTTCTATTATTCACTCCAGGCGTCCCGATGTGTACGCTGCAGCTGAACACGCCGTTTGTGTCCAAATCATCCTCCCGCCTGCACCCCCCCCATGAACATAAATGCGTTCCTGCGTGTGAGTGTGTGGCGTTTCTTCTGCCTCCTACCTCGTTGCCGTACATCATGAGGTGGTGGGTGGCGATCAGGGCCTTGAAGACCACCACCCAGCTGGAGTTGGCCGTGCGCTCGAACAACGTGTCCGCCAGCTGGGGAATGCTCACGTTCATCTCATTGGTGCAGTGGATCAGATCTGGTAGGAATTTAAAAAAAAAAAGACACGCAGAGAGTTACACAAGAGTAGCAATGAAAAAGACAGCTGTACCAAGGACAGACGAACACGACGCACCCACTTCAGATGAATTTTAAAAGCGACTAAAGTGTGAAGGACACGTTTTAGAGGCTGAACTTTTTCTAACCCCTTTCATCCTCGGCTGCACCATCTCCCTCTTCTCTTGTTCTTAAAAGTATGTTCAGGTGTCATTCGTCATTAAGGCTTCCTGGCAACTACAACTCTGTAGTATTACCTGCTAAAAGATCATATTTCACTAGTTTTACATATATTAAAGTATTAAATTAGAGCTCATGTTGTAAGCTGCTTTGATTTGAATCAATATGTCGAATAAAAAAGGAAGAAATAAAGCAGAAGCATGTGACTAGAAGATGATTTTTAGGAGACCTGGGAGAAGCTTTCACTTAATACACTGATGAGAGAAAATATAGATAACATAAACCAACTTTTTCCCCCATTTACATGTTGAGAAAACCACAGATACGTCCCAAGATCCTATCGAGCTATCGATGCATTTTAATTTACTACGAGCCGAGTGTATTTCGATAGGATCTGACCGGATACACCCGGTGTGATTTGAGCGGCTTCTTATAAAGATCCAGTGTCTTCACTCACAACAGGTGACACACACACATCAATACGGACACACGCGGCTACAATTGATGCTTCACACCAGATATCGCTTCTTGTCGTTTCATCCCCCCCCCCCTTTGGCGTTCTCCGCCTCTTTCATTCCTTCTCTTTTACTTCCCCCCACCCGTCTCTCCCTCTCCCTCCATCACACCTCCACATCCTTTGTTCCTCACCGCAGGACGTTAGGAAGCTGCCGGCTCGCGCACCTGTTAAGAGTCCCGTCGGGGAGGCTTCATCATCACAATCAGGGCGGGCGTGCACGTGCACGAGTGTGCACGTTCATTCAATAAAGCCCTATCTTCGCTCTCAGCTTGCTTAGGGCATCAGCTCCCTCGAGCACTTGCCCACACATACAGTAACAAAACAGACTTCTACAGACCAGCATTATTCTCTCTCTCTCTCTCTCACTCACTCACACACACACACACTCACACACACACGCTATTTATCCAATATAAATGAGTGTCATGTACAAGGTGCATTACAGCACAATGCATCCATTTAGTGGTGTGAACGACAGAGTGAGAGGATTTCATGGCTTTTGGGAATCGTTCCAGCGATATGAATGCATCAGAATGTTGAATGAGTCCTTTCAATAGCAGCTGTGCTGACCTCGCTAGAGATGCTCCAATACCAAGAAAACCAAATACTTGCTTTGATTAAAAGTCAGTCTTGGCATTAGCAGTTTAAATTGTGTAAATCATAGGCTGCATATGTAGCTAGTGAGGTCATAATTCCATCTTGAATATCTGTACAATAGAGCTTGAACGCATCATAATGTAACTCAATGCAACCTCTGTTAGCTCCGTTATTTAGTCAATATTGATGTTTTGCGTACTTCAGTAACGGCACTTACGATCTTTTATCCTAAACCTAACGAAGTACTTTAGTCGCCAGATCCTCACAGAGTTTCCTGTGGAGTCGGAAGTTTATTTTGAAAAGACTACATGCACGCAACGAGTGGAAATTGACACGCGTTGCTGGATTTTGTAGGAAAACGCACGAAAAAAACCCTTTATGGTAGGATATCATACTGTTGTATGAGGACACGTTGACGAGGGATAGTTTCCTAGACTGGTATAGTTAGAAAAACCTCTCTAATCCTCCCTACTGCCTCCCTACTGCCTCCCTGCACCACACCACCAATGCTGATTAGATACTGAACCAGCGGCTCCGTTTTCATTTCATCTCTTTTATTTCTGCGGCTAACTCGTCGGTCCATCTCGCCTTCTGTTTTTAACAGAGCTCATGTTTTTACATTAAGTCTGGAAGTGGTGAGGGTGAGATATAGAGAGAGAGACACAGAGAGAAAGAGACAGACAGAGAGAGACCGATACAGAGAGACAGACAAAGAGAGAGAAAGAGACATAGAGAGACAGAGGGAGAGAGGGAGAGAGAGACAGAAAGAGAGAGAGAGACAGAACTAAGAGGAGGACTGATTAGGTCTGTGGGGACGCATGTGCATGCGAGTGTGTGTGCTCGTGTGTGCGTGTGTGTGTGTGTGTGTGTGTGTGTGTGTGTGTGTGTGTGTGTGTGTGTGTGTGTGTGTGTGTGTGTGTGTGTGTGTGTGTGTGTGTGCTCCAGTGATAATGTAAAGAGGGTACATGTGCTGACTTAATCAGGCAGAGTGGAAAGCATTAGATGCCACTGATCCCAGACCAGGGGGAGAAAAAAACTGGGGAGGGTGAGGCAAAATAATGGGACAGACAACAAAAAAGAAAAGAACAGAGGGTTAGGGGTGAGGAGAGAAGAGAGAGGGAGGAGACAGGGGAGAAAGAGAGAAAACCAGCAGTCGAGTATGAATAGAGGGAAAGGATAACGAGACATGAGCGTCTCTTCATCGGGACAATTTACAGGAATCCACACACGGCTCAACAAGCGTCCTCGTCTCGCTTCCTCTCTCCTCTGAGGGTGTGTGTTTGTTTGTCTTCCCCACCCCCCCCAATGCAAACCCTGACAGATTATTCTAACCACAAAGATCCAGTCCTCAACGGCAAGACTCTTGACTCACTACACGATACTTCAGAGGAGATACGACTCAATGTCAAAAGTCTGTCCACACTTCAAAGCCCAGCTGAAGGACACGACTGTACTGTATGCATTTAATTAGTCTTAAATAATCAGACTGCATTACATTGATCTGTGTGGGTGTTTTAAGTCTAGATTAATGGACACATCTCAACATATCAGGTGTGTAGGCTGAATAAATGCTCCAAAAAGAGACTATTTATTCTGTACAATGACGACACTACACATTTACTTACGAACTAAAATATTTGAGTCTGATTCCCACACGTTTTACGTTTCTTGCCGAGAGTCTTGAGACGATTAGCTTATCTTAGCACCTCTAAAGCTCACGATTAAAAGGTTTTATCTCCGTCTGTTTAATCCGTACATGAATGTAGAAGTGCTTCCAGTTTAATGCTAAGCTATCGATTAATCAAAACTATACAATATTGACAGCAGAGCGATTTATCGATTGATTACGAGAGAAAAACACCAACCAGTCCCTTGATCCAGCCATCCAGCCACACACACACACACACACACACACACACACACACACACACACACACACACACACACACACACACACACACACACACACACACACACACACACACACACACACACACACACACACACACACACACACACACACACACACACACACACACACACAGTGATCTCATTCCCAACAGTGACCTTCTCTGTTCCTCTCTGATGTGAGCTCCATTGTTGCTGCTCATCGGTTGACTTTTGACTGAACCACAATAGACCGGAGACTTCCTGGTACTGAAGGAACCAGTGTTAGCGCTCAGGGAGCTAGTGAGGAAGTGTGTGTGTGTGTGTGTGTGTGTTCGGTACACTTTGGTGCAACAAACCAAGAGAAATCTATCACTATCTACTATGTCTCTCTCTTTCCATTTCCTCGTCTGTCTGGTGCATCTACCTGGAGAACATAGAACTAATTAACCCTGAACAAAATCTGTTTTTCTCTTCCTGATTGTCACTTTAAACCTCTTCCTTCTCTTTTACTGAACACCTAATCAGTTCTTCGTTGAATCTTTGTAGACGATTGTGACAAGAAATTCCTTCCAAAAAACACAGTGACAGCTGTCGACTGTCTGGTGTTCGCATACCTTTTAAAGCTGGCATCAGTCAGGATAAACCCCTTACATTGACTTCACATTCTCAGTCTCAGCTACGAGATTTGGAAAGTGGGATCCAGACAATTCGGCGAGCCTCCCGGTGGGATAAAGTCCGAGGTGGATTAACCCCTCGTGACCAGACCTGCGATCAGCTTCTCGATCCTATCTCGGCATCTTTCTAAAACCCTCCGTCTGGGCGTGACATCAGTGCTTTGCTTTGTGTGCTCGACACAGCCTCGGCCCCTTCAGAGACCACCAGAGGAAGGTCAGCCTCACATAGCTGGAATTCCTAAAGGGACGGCTCGGTGGTAGAGGACATAATCTGGACAAATCTCAAAGACTTTACACGTTTAAATCAGATTGTTTTCATGAAGGGAAGACGGCATGTTGACACAGTTCTGTCGACACACACTGTGAAGGGACACTACCAGTGAAATCACTGAACTTGTGGCCTTCCTACTAATACAACGCCCGTTATTTCCTTCATTGCTCAACCGCGTTGCCCAAAAAGTAATGATTAGCCGTGCAGAATATCAGTGCAATGAGTCTTCACACAGTCATCAGAATGGGCCAATGAATACCTGGAAATGTAAGAACATCCGACTGGTCATATTCCCATTCTTTCATTTATAATAAATACTTTTAAACGTTGCTTGATCTGAATATTTAAATATGTTTGGTATACTGACAGGAAACAGGCTTCACTTGATTGACTTTCCCAGAGCTGGAAAACACTTTGCATGATTTCTACAAGTCCGAAGACCTTCAACAGGACTGAAACCAATACAGCCCTTTGCTGATATCACGGGAACGTTCTCCACGGAGGTCGGAGGTCAACTACACGACTTGTAGGGACTCAATGTCTCACTCGAGGACATTTTCCATCAGGGCGGATATTTGCCAACCAGAGGGCTTTAACGGTGGTCATCCAGTTAAAGGATGACGTCTCTTTAACTGCCTCGACCACCCGGCCCTTCCGATCGCTCCGCAGGGGAGTGAGATTACCGAGGTTTAATAACGTCGCTAGCCACCTTCACTCAGAGTATTTCGGGTGGTACGCACACGCCAGCAGACACCACACAGATGAAAAGCCAGACGCAGGAGTGCAGCCCCAATCTGTTAAAGATTAACGCGCCGCAGTATCAGCACCTTGTCTGGCATGTAGCAGTAATCTCCTTCTCTGCTCTGTCTGTTTCCGTGTTAGGGACTGCAGACAAGGTTCGCCTCAAAAGAGGATTCCCTCGTCCCTCCCTCCTTCCCTCCTTCTTCCCCTCTCAAATCCTTCTGATAGGAGGTGGAGAGGGAGGACAGAGAGAGCTGTGAAGAATTGTAAGTGAATTGTAAGCTTGCTGAATTTGAAAAAGAAGCATCTTCTTTGGGCTTTTACAATCACACTAAGCCCTGAATAACAGTGCTTTTTGGTTGTTGTAAATACTGAATAAAAAGGGAATTCTTGTTTTGTAGTCAGGGAAAACATGACGCTCGTCTATGACGGTCTCACCTCGCTGCCAACACAATCAAAAGACACTACGGAGGTTTGAGCATCATCATTATGTTATGTTATTAGATTAACAAGCCACAAACAAATGATTATTTCATTATCATTCAGTAGTTTGCACACAGAAAAAGAAAAAATATCAACGACAACTGGGAAGTCGCGTTTTGGGAAATGTTAAAGGACAAAATAAGTGATCACGGAGAGGCGGAGGCAGCAGAAGGAACAGATTATATATCGTTTTCTTGCCACTTTCGGGCCTTTAGAGCGCCTTTTTCTGGCAGAAAAGCGTCCGCAGTGCGCTAGTTAGCTGACGGAAGAAAGAGGCAGCAAGTGACAAAATGTCACCAGGAGTTGGTCTACTAATGGACTTGTTCTATAGCTTTAATTATCCCCTTGAGGTCTGAAATAAGAGTGCCTCTGCTCTGTCTCTCTTAGTCACACAGATATATATATATAGAGAGAGCGAGACAGACGAACTCTCTCGTCTCCAGCTGCCATGTTTTCATCGGGGGGGGATTCGTGAAATCTTGTCAAGTGGATAGGATGGAAGTCTCTGCACAAATGTCTCGGGGGGGAATGTCTACCGGCTTCTGTCAGAAATAAAATAAAAAGAGGAGAGTGACGCAGACAGAGACAGGCAGACAGACGTACAGGTAGACTACGGGAATAAAAAACAAGCAGTGAACCCAAACCAAAGGCTCCTGAGAGAACACGGCTAAAAATAACCATCAGAATGAGAAGAGGAGGACTGAATGTTCCCCAACACACTCACAGACAAAGCTCATTTAAAAACCACGTACTACCTGTACTCAATCCACCAAATGAGTAAATGGAGTTCACTCTCACTGCACTGTGAGACCAGATGCTACATTATAAACTAGAAGAGGTGTACTCAGTAGAGAGCCAATCTCAGCCAGGTGTGTCTGCAACAACCACTGCTGTAGTGTGTGAGTGAATGAACACAACACACTGCTGTTTAACTCCAAGGTTACACGCTAAGGTGTCGTAAAAACTCACTTCATTCAAAGTCAAAACGCACATTAAAAAAACTCACAATATCACAAATATCTTGTCGATCCTGAACGATGGAATGGTGTTAGATGGAAGCAGGCTAACGTTACGTCTCCCCTGTGTTGTTCTGGTTACTTTTGAAACGTGCTTCAACGTGCAACTGTGATATTAGTTCAAATCGATCACTACAGCGCGGTAAGTATCACATATTCACTGAGGATGTAGCTCGTCTGCAACTGATCCCGTACACACTTAGAGACGCTGAAGCACTCTCACGGGAGGCGCTGTAATACATCCATCTTCACACACACACGCACGCACACACACACACTCCCTTGGGCTTCACTTGAAACGCCCGTATCAGACAGTCAGCAGTAAGCCTTCTTCTTCTTCTTCTTTCTTGCAGCCTGGTCATCTAAACTGGGCCTATCTCCGCTCTGCAGCCAGGGAGGAGCCCCCCCGCTCTGTTTGGATTGCATTAGACTCGCCAACAATCGCTGGAGACACAGGCGACCCCACCGTGTTACTAACCAGCTCCACCCTGCTGCAGATCCATCAGGGCTGGAAACAATGGAGCACAGATAGCACAGGAAATAAGAAAGAGTATTTGTATTCTTTCATGTGCTCAAGTCCCATTGAGCCCTTTCTGTTCCTCGAATACTTTCTTTAGGTGTTAGTCAGGAAATAAACCACACTGCATGTGTGTGTACGCTGTGTAATGAGGGTGCAGGATGAGAAGAGGAATCAAGATTCAACAGAATATATATTGATCTTTAAAGTGGACCAGACATGTTGATTCTTCACACTGTGTGAAAGGAATAATAATTGATGATAACACCGCAGCTATTGTGTATATTTTTCCATTTTTTAAGAGAGGATAAAACCGCAAAGTCTTGTGGAAAAGGTGTCCAAGCGCCAGGTGTTTGGCGTGGGCTTCACATGATAGAGTTTGATTGACACGGATTGATAGTTTGTTATATCTCAATGACATAAACAGTGTGTCCGTGTCCCAAACTAACCCAGAGACACACTGCAGCCCAGACAGAGCCAGGCACAAAGCATCAGTTTATCATGCAAGTGTAACCTAGTTTAAAAGGGTTTGGCTAAAAATGGCCCCAGCGACACGACATGCTGTGAAATGGAGCTGTGGGGCCAGCGGCTCAGCCGGCTGGCGAAAACGATGTGGCACATTGTGTTAAGCTTCCATAACCGGAGCGGTTACCGAGTAGAAAAGGCCTTAAAAAACAGCCTGACTAAAGGTGCTTTCACACCTGCGGTGCGGACCCGGGAGGAACATTGTGGGATTTCAACCCTGGTCCAGCTCCTGGAAAATCAAATTCTGGTGACTGACAGACGTTTATGCAGCACTTGAATGCCTCTAGTGTGTTTATTTATGAAGAAATAAGGAATTATAAGCATTATAAGACAGCAAATTGTTTTGAGTAACGACTAACAGGTGGAGACAGGGCGGTACAAAAGCTCCCAGAAGCACAGACTGGCTTATGAGGAGTCTTGTACGGTAACCATCAGAGGCTTATTACTGCTTATTATTATCTTTTTAATGGACTTAATGAACAGACAAACACAAGAGTCGGATACAAGCACAGCATTTTTAACAGCTTTTGACCCATTAATCAGGGAGAATACCCCATGCAGATGATTCATACGGTTGCTTCATGAACAGATTCCACAGTCAGCAGATGGATTAAATAAAAACCCTGTGGTTGGTATTCTTTGCTTTCACACCACAAACCAAACACACCAGAGTCCACTTGGACCTGTGTTTCTGGTCCCAAACGAACCGTATACTAACCGGACAAATGGACCCCAGTTTGTTGTTAACTTCACCAAACTGCTGAGCTTGAATCTGTGGTTACCATCTCTGTTAAGAATAGCATGAAGGCTGGTATTACACTGCCTGAGCAGGGCACCAGACAAACGGACATTTCTGCAAGTCAGCAACAACTTTCACAAAAACAAAGTCTAAATGGTTGGGAGTTTGTAGACATTTGAAACAAAACTGGTTCCTTTACAGGGCTTTAAAGTTATACTTCCTGCGTATATTTTGTCATGTGTCTATGTCTGAAAACAATAAGAAAATCCATGCATGCAGCCAGCTAATATAGTGTAAATATAACCATGTGCACGTCTACATCCACAGCCTTTCGTCCACGGCGGGTGATGCATCTAGCAACAGCCGACAAAAGGGTCAAAAACAACATGTCAAATGTTTCCTGCCAACAAAACATTTCACTTTACCGACACCGGAACAAAGAGGCAGACGCTCCACGAGAAGTGCTGCACAGTAAACATGCATCACTGGGGTGAAAGGTCAAGATAAGCTGAATAGAAGCTCGTATTATGTTGTGCTGTCATGCTGCTATTTAGTTTACTCCCTACACAGCTCCAGGGACTTAAGGTCGGGGTATGCTCGACAGGAACTAGTGCTCACCAAGAGGCATCCGACCACGGCTGGAAGAAAGTGTTTTTAGCTTTTATTCTGGGCGCACAGAACTACGCTGTAATGGTTCAAATGGAGATAGCGCCGCACATGTTTTTCCAACCTTTAACACACGAAAAGTGACAAAGAGGTGAGCTCCAGAGAGAGACGTTTAAATCCTCCTTTGGGAAATGTCAGCCCCTCCAAATCAGACTGCGGAAAGGTGCTGGGGCAAAGGGTTTCAGACGTTGTTCGACTCTCCGAGACGAAGCACGCCGACGTCTTTACCGAGCGTCATAGCGTCTTCGTCGCACCTCTGAAGTTGCAGCAACAGATTGATACTCATCCTCCATCATTCATCACCCATCTCTGTTATTACATTGTTGAATGTTAATATCACTAAATTAACAACCGATGACTCAAGATTTCTGCCTGGGTGCCTCAGGTTTTTCTGAAGCCGATTTCCTTCCTCTCGTTCACCTCTTTGCCGACGTCGGACGGCACTTTTCCGACAGCAGACAGACGGTCTAGATGAGGCGTGAAGAAGGCCATCAGCAGCACATCGAGCTGAAACAACAACCTCTGAACGAAGCCGGGGTTTTCACTTTACCAGCCGTTTACATCACTTCGTTTACACCGTGTGTGTGTGTGTGTGTGTGTGTGTGTGTGTGCAGCTAAGAATAATAAAGCAATGTTGACCGATTAGCAGAATCGATAAGAGTACTAGTAACGATATAAATGCTAACGGTACCCAAACCATAACGCTTCCACGCAGGAACAAACAGGGAGAGTGACTTCATTCTCTGCTCGGGTAGACGCACTACCTCTTTAAATAGTCTGCTGCTATATTAATACTCTGAATATCACATTTGAGTTGATTAGATATTCCATTATCTGAAGCTTCATTAGTCTCGTGCAACGGTTGTAAAACCACGGCCGTTACTGAGGCTGCAGCCGGTTCCACCATCAAACTTCCCCTCTCTCCGCCAAATAAAGCCCATTTAACACCAGCCAATTGGCTGTTGGTTTGCTGCCATGACAACAGAGTGCCGGTAAAAGGGGGTGCGGGTGTGTGTGTGTGTGTGTGTGTGTGTGTGTGTGTGTGTGTGTGTGTGTGTGTGTGTGTGTGTGGGGGGGGGGGGGGGGTCAGTTTAAATGCCACAACGTCTCTCTTAACAGCTGTAAGATGGTGAAACAATCGGCGTTTCAATGATGACGAAGTGGAAAGAAGTGGCCTCCTAAAGTGTGTGTGTGTGTGTGTGTGTGTGTGTGTGTGTGTGTGTGTGTGTGTGTGTGTGTGTGTGTGTGTGTGTGTGTGTGTCTTTGCATCACTTAGCTGCTTATAAAAGACCTGGATTAAAAACACACACACACACACAGTCACTCTCATCTTGACAACTGCACACATGTGTGCATCGGAACCCTTCTGTCGTTGGTTTTTAATGACGATAATTCCCATAAATAAAAAGAAGCTGTTAAAAATGCTGATGAAGGACTCTCGTCTGCTAACTAGCGTGGGGGGGGGGGGGGGGTATTGAGGTGGACAGTCATGAGTCATGACACTAAATATGCTTTTAAAAGAGACACTTATTGTTCACCAGCGGTGCGTGAATGTCACGGCCCCCCCACCTGGGTTATCCGGTTATTGGGTCTAGATGCAAATATGCCGGTGAGATCATTCACAGCTTGCTGTCAGACGGTCACAGCTGCTTGCGGTGAAATTGTACCACGGGGAGAATGATAGTTGTGTGTGTGTGTGTGTGTGTGTGTGTGTGTGTGTGAACAGACAGAGTTAGCAACACAAGCTAACCTTGATGAGGTCGTTTGGTTCAGTGTGGTAAAGCAAAGCCGGCGTGGCTTTCACAGCAGTAGTGCGCAATCCCCGTGTTGTAGGGGGGCTGTGGATTACAATAGTTGAACATAAAACCTGCCGGTGTTCATCACATTAGCTGACTGAGTAACGATCGTAACACGCCGCCCGCCGGCCTCCTCGGCTCGCTAACCGACTCACAAATTGACTACGCTGCCCGAGTGAATGACGACCTCACGGATAACCCGCCTTCATCCCCGCCCGCCGGCCGCCCGTCCTCACAGCACAATGAACTTGACAGCCCCGATGTTACCTTCACGGGGGAAGTCATCAACCGCACAAACAACATGACAATCAGGGCCCATCCGTGCGACACCCACCCCCTCCCCCGGCAGCACCGAGGTCGTCGCTCTCACTGAGAAATCAATACCCTACAATGATTAAGCTTGACGCGGTGTATTGGCTGCGAGGGGTCTGGCCAAGTTCACTAAAGGGAGCGGAGACAATGCATGACTTTTGCTGAACGTCAGCAGCCGAGTGGAGGAGGAGGAGGAGGAGGAGGAGGAGTAGTTGACGGATGTGAGGCCGCTGAGCCGAAAGCATCGATCAAACATGCGCCGGTTCCCAGAAAAAACAGAACTTCAGCACATTTCGGTCGCAGCGATGGTGCCGAAACACAAACATTGTGCACACGACTCCCTCTTTACTTTTTAATAACATCCTTTTCTTTCCTTTTGTCGTTGTCCCCACTTGCTTCACCGCCACCTTCAACGTGACTCAGTTTAATTTCAACGTCAGCGACTGAGCTCTAGGTATTTGCGGTATGTGAGAGAGGTTTCCCCCCCAAAAAAACAGCGGGAGAGTAAATATGGAGTTTGTTTTTTTGTCTCAGTCACAGTCTGTCCTTTGCTGGCTCGTCTGATGACAGACTGGTTTTCTGTTGTCACGAGTGTTATCTCTCTCTGTGATTTGCTTTGAAGTCTGTCCAACAATAACCTGCTAGAAGAGTTCCAGGCACTGAAACACAAGATGTTTTTAAGAGTCGTTGGTTTTTCTTGGTTTCCGTTTGAACATCGAATGGGAGAACTACTTTGATCTCGCGTAAATCTACAAGGGAAAAAGTCCGAGTTAGATTAGTTTGCAAGACTGTGAAGGCCGACTAGTTAGGCTAGTTAGATGAGTTTCCATGTTCGGCGTGATGACGCTGAGTCACAAGAGAGGTATTTACTAACATATGTAATATCGTAGAGCAAAAACAACCACAGGCCTTATTTCACCAACCAAAAGTAAATTTTTTAAAAATGTGTCACGAGGGATCCGAAAATGCAAAACGTGCCGACTAATTTCCTGGTTTAGACACATATTTGATAGTCCCAGCGCCTCAGATTTAGCTTTTTGCTGTTAAAAATGTATTATATTTGGGTTTTGGACAGTTTCGCCGCAAATATAAGCAACTTTGAAGTAGAACTCAAACAATTGGTCACAAATTATCGAACTTTTCGCACATTTTTCAAACAAAAACGCCACGTCCGTGTCCTGACGTGTGATGATATTTTAAGTCATATATGATTGTAAATTAAGCATGTCGGACTGACGGTCAGTTAAAACAAGTCACGTTGAGCTCACAGAAAATACGACGACTATTTCTGACATTTTATAGATAAAGTAAATGCATACTTGGCTGCTGGTTGTGACATTTTCGGACATCACTTTGGGCATTGGGCAACTTAATAAGTAGATTATTATGTTGTTATGCTTCTTATGTGGCCTTTGAATATTCAAGGATTGATCAAATATATATTAATAATAGATTGCATCATCACAACAGCTGTCTACTTTTACAATAACAGTTGCTGCAAGTAAGCTAAATGCACAGAATGCATGAAGGTTAAAAACTCAAAGCCAGCCTGTATAATATTTCATAAAGGTAGTGTGTGTGTGTGTGTGTGTGTGTGTGTGTGTGTGTGTGTGTGTGTGTGTGTGTGTGTGTGTGTCAGAGCTTCAGGTGCAGTGTTTGTGCTGCTCTGTCTGCATTTGAAAGCCTCTTTTAAAGAAGAAGAAGAACAAAGGAGGTGGTCTACTCACAGTCCAGGTGTTTCTTCTTGGGTCCGCTCACTTCATGTGTGGTGGCTTTGCACACCGCCTTGCTGATGGCCGACCCGGTCATGCTGTGCTGAGCCGCTGCGATCCGATCCGTGATAGATTGTCCCGACATCTCTCTCTTTCTATCTCTCTCTCTCAATCAGCTGAAATAGCACAATAACGATCCGATCAATGGATCAACTCACACGTGACTTCACTGTCAAGTGGAGGGAAGCGGGTCGCGAACAAACACCCTACTGTTGTGAAAACACAACCTGTGTAGTAATCAGATCACCGGTTGGTTTAACTACACAATCAACAGCTGATTTTACAATATATATATGTAGTTTATCCCGACTATCTATATCTACCTAAATAAACACAACACGACGACACGGATCTAGTCTGTGTTAGCTAATGTTTCCGTTGCAGGAAAGAGTCCCACTGTGGAATGTGTAAACACCGTGAATTACTTTATGCCCACTAATAAACATGCTGGTTTGTTGTAACCCGGATGAGCTGTTTCGAGAGAGAACACACATTTAAAAAAAAAAAAAAAAAGGAAAAGTAATCCGTTTGGAGAACATCAACAATCTCGACAATCCTCCCCAAAAAAAGAAAAAAAAAATCTTTGAGTTCCTCCTCCACGTCAACTTGTTAGCTCGGGCTGTTTTAAGTTAGCTATCACTGGTCGCGCGGCAAAGCTCGTGCGTGAAAAAGTCCTTCGGAACAAAGCGGAACATCGTTTTTGAGTTTATAGCGAGATACGGTGTCACTGACGACAGGTGCGGCTGTTTTTTCTGACGGTGTGTCGAGGTGTTAGCCGAGGAGCTAGCGGCGGTTAGCTAACCTGCCAGCCGAACCGAGCCGAGTCTCTCCGAAGAAAGCCGAAGCCGGCGGAGCCGTTAAGTAAAAAAAAAAAAGAAGAAGAAAAAAAAATTGACAGCTCCTTTTTGTCTCGGTTGTTTCCTCTTTTAACGGTTGACGGCTCAGTCGGTGCTGTCCTTCGGCTGCCGACTCCACATTACCGGCTCGGTTTTTCTTTTGGGTGCTGCTGTCTGAACTGAAAAGTCTCGCCAGTGGTTTCTTTCTTGTTACGGACTGGCTGACTGACTGACTGGCTGGTTGGTTGCTGCTCTGCCGGACAAAATGGCAGCGTAAAAAATCAGCTGATCTCACAACTGTGCTGCCTTCAGGGGCCCCCTGCTTGGCTCGGAATCTAAACAACTACAATTATATTCTTTTGATAGTTTTTTTTTTTTGCTAATTATTATCTGCTTATCAACTTTACACATTTTTACAGACTGACTTTTATGTGGTGTCGTCGCTTTTCGGTTTTATTTTTATTTGTTGATTTTACTAAATTATTTTACTAAATATATATATATTATATTATATTATTTATTTCTTAGTTTATTTTTCTCCTTGCGACTGTCTCACTGAGCTTTCTGTTGTTATTATTATTGTCTTGCTTTTGCTGCTTTGTCTGTCAAAGCACAAACTCTGTTTTTAAAGGTGCTATATAAATAAAGTTATTATTATTATTATTATTATTATTATTATCACACAGTGTCAGAAAGAATACCCATATCATAACCCTGTAACAGCAACATTCACTGTACCTGTAATTAGATATATTTATAGTTTATTGAATGTGTTAAATATACACTGCTTTTAACATACACACATAGCTAAATTATAAAATATATAAGTACTGTAAGAACTATCAACAACAAAGAAAAAAAGGAAAAGAAAAATCCAGTGTTTCATGACTTCTTTTGTATTGTTCATGTGGTCTTCATGCTTAGTTGTTCCATTTACGACAGCTCTTGAACGCCTCTTTAGTCTATAGGGCGAGACCTGAGGAGTGTGTGTTGCCTTTAAGGTGTCACGGTTTAAATTGTAGCGGAATTTATGAAATAAACGTCTCAAATTTCACATCTTTTCACACCATAAAGACGTTTTCTTGCCAAAAACAACATCATCAAACTGACTTTTCACTCTTCACAAACGCATCTCTCGTGCCGCTCCAATCCAAATTTAAGGTCGTATTTTTAAATTAGTCCTCAGACACCGTGTCCTTGTTTGACTCCAGACTGTGTGGAACACGGTGTGCTGGAAGATCAGTGGGGGAAACCGCTCGTCTTGGTATCAGACCGGATCCGAGAGCTGAATAAATCAAAAACTCTGTCCGTGTTTCACACTCTGCAGGTTATAAAACGTCATGCCGCATGTTCCCAGTCATAAGATAAGTGGTTTGCATTGATTACATTACAGCCGCGTGTCGTGATGCAATAAACCATACACCAATACCATATGTGCGCGAGGACAAGAGGTGTTTGAGTTATGACAAAGAGAGAGAGAGGTGATAGATGACTATAGGTGCATTTTGTTTTCCTGCAGGGTATGTGTGTGTGTGTGTGTGTGTGTGTGTGTGTGTGTGTGTGTGTGTGTGTGTGTGTGTGTGTGTGTGTGTGTGTGTGTTTCCTTTCAGTTTCAGAGCTGCAGTCTGAAGTATTTCCCACCCGGGTGAGAAATACTGCAAATTGCCTCCAGTAGCAGCAGTAGCAGGTGAATTCCTGGAACCCACCGCTTCTTCTTCCGACCTCCAATGACCCGCCTCTCTCTCTCTCTCTCTCTCTCTCTCTCTCTCTCTCTCTCTCTCTCTCTCTCTCTCTCTCTCTCTCTCTCTCTCTCTCTCTCTCTCTCTCTCTCTCTCTCTCTCCTCACACCCGGAGAGAAAAGCCCCTCCACGCTGCGATGATTGATATGACGAACTGTCACAAGGGTGATGATGAACACGTCGATCTGATCAGCACTTGGACGCTGAAAGTGTGTGTGTGTGTGTGTGTGTGTGTGTGTGTGTGTGTGTGTGTGTGTGTGTGTGTGTGTGTGTGTGTGTGTGTGTGGATGCGATCCCCCTATAAGCAGCTGTCGACCTAACTGTGCTCATCTGGTTTCTTTTCTTCACACGTTTGCATAATCTAATGAGGTGCGTGTGTGTGTGTGTGTGTGTGTGTGTGTGTGTGTGTGTGTGTGTGTGTGTGTGTTTGTGTGTTGAGAAGAAGTGAAAACGTGCATGCAGCAGAAGTAAGAAGTGCAACCACAGTAGATGGAAATGGGGCCACCAAAGACGTGGCGCTGTTTCACAGCTGAAGCTGCGCCAACATGCGTGTCTTTTATGTGACAGCTGCGACTAAATCAACTGTTTTTCATTATTTAAAAAAAGGGGATTTGCAGTTATGTTCCTGCAGCAATTACAGTCGTTTAGTACATGCTGCTTTTCTCAAATCTCAAATAATGATATCATATCCCAAAAACATTATCAAATCATGTAAAACATGAAGGATTGATGCGCAGCAGTCCTCCAAAAAAAAACATTGGCTCGGCAGACAGTCTGTCTCCCCTCGACTTAACTGAGAGGAACTGCGGCACCCAGAGGACACCACGGTGAACTCGGGGTGACATCGAACCTCCATCCTGGTCTTCGTGAGGCATCAGAGTCAAACGCTGATTCTGGAGTGCTGTGTCTCCATCTGCAGGCGGAACGGCCGAACGCCCCTTTTTCCACTATATTTCCATTCCACATATAGTGCATATAGTGTGAATACTATTTGTGATGTGTGAACATTAATAGGGCTGCAAAACCTCAGAGATTACACTCAACCGTGATACAATAAAGTGTTCCTTCGTTAAATCACTCAGAGAAACATGCATCAATCCCAACATGTTTGTCCCAAATGGCAAATAAAGTCACTTGAACTGTAGTGGAACGACGATGTGAAAACAAAGCAACGGCATGAAAAGGGTCTATGATGATGATGATGATGATGACCCTTGGTATAGGCGGTATAAGCGAAGGATGGATGGCAGCCCTTTATTGTAAAAAATGTATAACTTATTATTTTAATACTATTATTTCAAAATAATCCCCCCCCCCTACAAAAAAAAAGCCCACAACATAGCTATGTAGCCTATTAACAGTGCAGTGTGTATTTGGCCCCATCTAGTGGTGAGGTTGCAGATTGCAACCAACTGAAACTTCTTCGAGAGTGCCAAGATATATATATATATATATATATATATATATATATATATATATATATATATATATACATATTTCTGATATGTACATATAAACCGCTCATTGTAAGGTAACGAAAACACAAAGATTCTTATTCTCAGGAGATTATGCACGAATGAAAACATACTTGTTTGAATAATATATCTGTGTAATATAGCCTCCGCTTGCATTCCTCTGATTTCATGTGTTTTTATGTTCCATCTTCAATCCTTAATGATTTTGTGTGGATGTAATATTCCAGGATGAACACACTCGTGCCGTCCTCTTTGTTTACCTTATTTTACGTCTTCATGCTTTCACTGGTAACCCCGTGTTTAACGTCACATTGCTCTGAATTGTGGGTAATTCTGCGAGGCAGACATGTTGCAAACTGTATAATCAACAAAAAGCACATGAAGCCTCCAAAAAGCTCACTCATTTATGTCCCTGGATCAACATGTATGCATGTCACGTGCGTGGAGAGGCCGTGGATGTGTGTGCATGATTCCAGGCTGAAATGTTAAACACTGCCGCTGCTGCAAAAACTTCAGCCTGTTTGAGATTCTCTCAGATCACTTATTCATTCATCGAGCTGTTAAGAGATACGAAGCTGTTGAATTATGAGACTGATAAAATTTAATTGGACCCGTTAAGATGCGAGACTTGCAGTCTAGCAGAGACGCTGCGTCCATTATTCAAGCAGACTGTGAGGTGACTCATCTTTCATCTGAAATGTAATTTTCTTATTTATCTGAAGACAGATGCAGAGAGTTCAGGGGCTCAGATAGAGGGCTGTTTGCTTTATAGAGGCTTTCATTTCAAAATCAGATGAAAGAAGACCAGTAGAATAGAGCACTCAGACTGAGATAAAGAGTGAAGCACGGCCTCGCATTATTACAATTTGTTTTGTACGACGGGTTGAATGCCACGTACTTGTGTCTTTTCACATCAATTGGCAGGAAAATAAGATGATGTTCTCAGTGTTATATAAAGGTCCGTTTCAAACTAAACTTCTGCACAAACAGACACATGGCTCAGGTTGATCATAGATGGATTTATTACAGAGCCGGAATGAAAAGAAACCTGCATGAATCAGGACTTTATAAATTGCTTGAATATTATTTATGTATCATTGGTTAAATTAGTAAAATATGCTTTCAAATAAAAATTATTTAAAAAAAGAACTGTTCATTTTCCTTGTTGTCGAGAGAATGGCCGACTCTTGTTTACATACAAAAGAGATTGTGACTGAGTGTCTGTAGGGGGACTCCCATTCCTCCAAAATCACAGCGCTGTTGATGCAATGTATGAAGAGGCAAAAGCATCAAACACAACATTGGGCCTTCACCAGGAAAGTCTGCGACGAAGACTGCGGGACCAGAAGAAAAAGCTGAAGAGCGTGGATAATGTGCAGGCAGCCTGTGAAGTCACAAGACAAGAGAACCTGAATTTCAAGAAGGAAATCACCTCAATAGTTCATGACTTTTAGAGCCCCCAGCTGTAAAACATAATTAAAGTAATATATATATATATATATATATATATATATATATATAATGTTTTTACAACATTACTCTTATAAATCCAGAGTATGCAGACCAAGTGTAGAGAGAAATTAGGCACAACTAAAATTCCAAACACAGGACTGAAATCTGCTTTAATTACGATGAAAACCGTTAAATGTAAGTTATCGATGCAGTTAACACAGGAGTAAACCAGCTTAGATTCTCTATTATAATGACCATCATGTTTACTTTTCATCTACAAACCAAACTCTTCAAAACAAGATTGGATTTGTGACTGAACTGAAAATGAAGTCATTAAGATGTGAAGCAAAACAATGACGACAAATGTGCCTCAACTCAGAACAAAGGAGGGGTCCTTCCTCCTGCTGTCAGTCCTGTAACAGCTTTATTAACAGACAGACAGACAACATACTAAACTTATAATCTAGTCTTGGATAGAATTATATATATTTTTCTATTTAAATGTACACATATACAGTTTTCTTGCATATATTTTGTACCAAAAAGGAATCAAAACCCCCAAAAAACAGCCTAAAACAATATCATGAATTTTTGTATTTAAAAGATTCAAAAGTAGATTTTTAATTCACGACTAAAGGTTTTGACTTCATTACAAAATAAGGAATGAATGTCAAACCTTAAAGAAACACTGCTGTGCTGTAAACAAAATACTTAAATATCTTTGTTTGTTTTCTTTAAAATCCATAAAACATTTTAATATCAGTTTTTTTGCAAAAGTTTAACACGTTTTTTACTCCATTTCTGTTATAAAAAAACAATAATTATTATAATACAATAATGTTTCCTCAAACAAATGAATTTGCGAGGACAAAAGCGAGACCGGGACGGGGACGCATCTATGAGTTACAACATATTAAACATTCAACAAATCTCCGCCTCTTGGTTCGGATCCGTCCGTCCTTCAGTCGTTGTCCCCGTCTCTGGGTTGGAGCGAGGAGCATCCTGAACACCCACTGAGTCCTTTCTCTTTTGCGCTGTAGTCGAAGCGAGGCAGAACCAGAACGCTGCCTTCCGGTTCGGTTTTGGCGGCGGGTGACGCGGCGTCACGCAAGGCTCGCTCATCCTCCACAGTCATGATGTTGTCCACCAAGCACGCGATGGCGGCGTCAATGTTGGTGTTGTCCTGGAGAGAGAGGACGGAGATGAAGGGTTAGACACAACAGACAAAGGTTTTTGGGGTTGGAAAGCAACAGAAAAAACAGTGCATCATCCAACATCAGCATTTTCAAAAGCTCTGCTTCCTCGTCCACAATAAAACGTACCAGCCAGATGTTTTTATGCTGATTACAGAAAGAAAAGAAAAAGACGAGAGAGAGACAGAAACACATCTCTGGTTAATTAGCAGGATGAACAATCACCTCTTACCTTGGCAGAGGTTTCGTACCAGCCGACGAACCCGTACTGTCTGGAGAAGTTCTCCAGTTTGGGCAGTTTGGGGCACAAGCCGTGACTCCGCTGGTCGCACTTGTTGGCCAATAGCACGGCCGGAACCGGCGTCCCATTGCTGAGGGCGACCTGACGGACGCAGACAACTGACAATCAGTCACTGACTCACATACGTTAATCAGGGGTGGAACTTAAATAAGTACATGTTGTACCTCAAAATGTACGCTACTTTATACTTCTACTCTACTACAGTCTGCTTTACAACCTTAGTTTGCAGAATACTAAATGCTGCAAGGAAGGTTTCTTTTAAAGAGACACTAAAGTCTCGTAAGCTGAACTTATATCACATGAAAAACATTAGAAAACTGTAGAACAATATGCAACACAAGCTTACGTTACTCTCTTCATGCTCCTTGTTCTCACTGTGAAGGCTATTAAAGGGCTTCCTTGGTAATGCAGCTAGTCATGACTGAAGCAGAAGTGCTGATAGAAAACAACAAATTCAACATTTCACAGAAGTGTTTTTCGTAGAAAAGAAAGAGCTCCGAGTCTGTGTCTTCCTCCTGTGGTCAGACACAGCAGGTCTATTTGACGGTATGTTCCTTTAATGAGGTTTCGTAGCATTAAGCCTACCAGAGGGTGTGTCACGCTAATCACGTCCTCCTACCTTCCTTCAACACGTTCCGTCCTCTCATATCATCGTATTCACCTTGGAGTCCAGGTCTCCTTTCCACTTGAGGACGGCCTGAAACGTGGACAGTCTGGTCATGTCGAAGACGACGAGGGCCCCCACCGCCTCTCTGTAGTACACGCGGGTCATGTGGCCGTAGCGCTCCTGCCCTTTTAAAGAAGAAGAAGAAGAAGAAGAAGGATGACAATACGTTTTCGAGGTCTATCTGACACGTCATAAAACGTAATAATAATACATATTCTTAGCTCTAAGACTTCTCAGTAAGTTGATTGGGAGTTTTAAATCAAACTGAAAGGAACATTGTTGTAATTGAACTCTTTATTTTTTATCTGAAGAACTTTGCAGCATTGAAACTGAGGATTTAGCGCGTTAACAATTACTTTAATCACTGATTAATCTGGTGATTATTTCATTCAAAAGATGATATTTTTATGTCTATAAAATGACAAGAAGGAAAGTGAAAAAATACCCATTTTAAACTCCTGTACCCCGAGTATTAAATAGCTTATTTTATCTGACAGAAATACTCAAATATGACCAAAAAGAAAGCACCAAACACATCTTTTTCTTTACATTTTAGAAGATTTGCTTGAAAACATTATGATAATAGTTGCCTGTTCTGTTTCTATCGATTAACTGACTAATTAAAATAGAAATGTGTTGAACCACGTGTGTGTGTGTGTGTTTAGAAGAAGGCATCTTCTGTTTGCATTGCGAGTGTGTGACCATGTGTGTGAATGAATAAGTCTCTATACTGGACGCTAACTTCCTCCGCATGATCCTAATATAGTCGTGAATCAGCAAGGCAGCGGTTGACAAACACACACGCACACACACACACACACACACACACACACACACACACACACAGCTAATGACCTACGCAGCAAGACTAGCGAGCAGTTTCCTAACAGCAGATGTTATCTTTGTCTTTCACTCGCAGAGAGAACACCATCTGATCTGAGATCTCACAGCTGAACGTGACTGATGTTACTTTATAATAACTCAACAACACGTTGGGACACTCTGTTTAAAGTCCTGTGTTTGTTTGAGCCTCCATACCATAAATAGTAGTTCTCACTGTTGATGCTACGTCGCTAGCTCTGAGTGATGCATATACTCACACGGACGCGCTTAATTTGTGCGCCCACCACGACAAAGGATCCTAATTGTCGTGGTGATTGCAGTCTGTAGCCTGATATAAGTGCTGCTTACTCACTACCAGCTAATTTGTCTTCCAACGCAAAACCTCCATTGGAAACAATGGAGCCGTGAGTGAAGCTAACTTCCAGGTTGGTCTACAAACAAAGTGTTCTAAGCGCTATCTTTCCAGCGACCTTTCTGTGTTGATGGTATAAAAGTATCGAGTTTACGTACTGGTTTTATCTGCGACACTTCTAGCTACTAAAATATGGCAAATGTGTTTTTATGCAAAACAGCCTCGACTTGATAACACTGCAAAGAGTCAGCTGATGGACTTCACTTCATCCACATGAACAACCACTCACAGTGATACAATCATCACTCTGATGAGGATAATCTGCCCACTGTCAACATGAACCCAGTTTAACAGCCTCCCGTGCAGTGACGCCAGTGTGAAGTCGTCCCTGGCTACTGATCTAAAGTCTGTCAGCCGGACATCTCCATGTAAATGACTCTGGCTCTTATCAGCGACCGTGTCATTCAAACACCCACAAGTGTGTGAGGAGAGCGTCAACATTGCATGCAGTAATGGAGACACGATGGGTTTTATAAGCACAAAGAAACATGTTAACCACATGTTCGAGGCGGTAACTTCCCACATCATGCACCATCATCGTTGGAAGAAGTCAGCAAGATGCAGCCAACGTGTGAGAAACAGCAGATTACTGTAATGTGTGTGTTGTATCTTGGAAAGTCCAATGTTGATACTCGATTAACAACCAGTAGGCCTACACATAAAAGGATTTATAATGACTCAAAGTCTTACTTTAAGATATCTCTAATTACAATCTGACAAGTAAGAAACAACCTATTAGAAGTTCAAAGTGCTCGCCATGTCTTTGTTGCATCTGAGCCCAAATAGAAGACACTAAATGTCTTAAACAACCACGTTCATACAGCATTCACTTGTGCATTGTTTGCTATCTGAAGCCTGAATATGTGTTTTTTTATCATGTATGTACAACCTATTTTTTTTTTAACAACCAGGAGTAACCCGACAGTGTGGAGCTACAACCGAACGCTGAAGGCGACCAAAATGTTACAATTAATTTTCGTGAACTGAACACAGCGTGAAAGGGTTAAAGTTATAATTAGAAACAGCAGACAACTCCCAGACAGGACATCCTTGTGGTAGCCCCGCCCCTAAAGCATCCCCTGCGTTATGGTCTGTTTGACTCTAAATGGACCATCATTTACTAAATGAACATCATGCTGTGTTGACGAAGACTTGAAACTAGAGATTGAGACCATAAACTCATGTTTACAATGTTTACTGAGGTAATAAATCAAGAGAGAAGTAGAGTCATGTTCTCATAGACTTCTATACAATCAGAGGAGTCGCCCCCTGGTGGACATTAGAGAAAGTGTTTTCACCACTGAGAACACTAATCAAGCTCATTTAAAGCTATTGTCTATGGAGCAGCTCCAGACTTTACTTTACTCACCTAAACCATGAAAATTGGAATTCTTAATTTAGGTGGAATTCTCCTCAAACGATAAGGACATTTGTTTTAAACGTTGACGTGCATAAAACTATTTAATAAATAGTAAATTACAGGCTACATCTCTTGAATCCGGTTTATTTACAAACCTAACCTACCCGTTTGTGCACTAACATGTTTCTATGGCCACAGGCAAGTGAAGTCTTATTTGAACATCCAAACCCAGTGTGAACGAAAACTACTCTTTCAACACAAGCTGGGGGATCAAATCTCCTTTTCCAACCACACTTTTACGCACCGGCGATGTCCCACAGCTGCAGCCGCACCATCGTCTTCTGATCCCAGTTGAGCACCTTGAGGGCGAAGTCCACTCCGATGGTGGCGCGGTAATGCTGGGAGAAGATCTGGTGCACGTAGCGCTTTATCACGGACGTTTTGCCGACTCCGAGATCGCCGATGACCAACACTTTGAGCAGGCGCTCGCGCTGCATTTTACTGCTCCGGTCGAGGGCGCGCGGTAAGTAGGGTGGCGCTGTGAGGTCTCCAATTATGGGTTTCCGCGTGAAGTGGAGGGTTTGGAGGCTGAAACACCGAGTACTTGTAATATTTGAACACTTAAATAAACATAAGCTCTACGAGTAACTCCTTAAGCAAAGTTGATAGAAGTAAAACCGTAACATGCACATATTATAGAGTCACTCTGGAGTCCCGCAGATACAAAAAAGGGAAAAGCCTGTAAAGAATATTGTAGTTCAGGTTGTAGTATTATCATCGTTACCGTGCCTGCAAGTGTTCATGGGACATTTAGTCTCCTTCAGCTCCGTGCAAAAACAAAAACTTGCTGGATGTTAAACGCTGTCGTGTCCAAGTTAAAGAGCAGTTTTAGTGTTGTGTCTGTTCAGCCTGAGGTATGTGTGCACATCACCTCCTGATGTTCGTTTGATCCGTGACAGACGAGGACTGTCAGCAGTCTGGACGACCACGCCCCCATAGTGTGTGTATGTGTGTGTGTGTGTGTGTGTGTTTGTATGTGTGTGTGTGTGTGTGTGTGTGTGTGTGTGGCCACTTTATTAGGTACACCTTCATGTTAATGAAAGCATTAGAATCATGTGGCGGTGTTATGCTTCCGTTTATTGTTTTATGTTTTACTTTATAAGTTGAGAAACAGAAAAGAGGAATTTTAAATAAACTGTATTAAATGCAATACATGTATTTAATGTATTTATTATTATTTATTTCATTGCTTTAAAGACATAGTGAAACTGCATAAATGGGAAACGAAAATAGTTTGAATGTGTTGTTGTTTTGACTGAATCTGTGTTTCTTAATTTGTTTCATAGTCTTGTGAGGACAAGTGTGTTATGTGTATGTTTTTCATGAATAAGCTGGTCAGTATCTGACGCTATAATATGAATTTCAGAAAGGTTGTGTTTGATGAAACTGTGTCTACAATATCTTGAGATAAACGAGGGCTTCCTGTGTTATGATGAGATGTAGAGATGACCTGGTTGTGGTTGTTAATTTAAATACTTATTATTTCTGGTAAAGGGGTTTCTATAAACAATAACAGAAACAACAAAAAACACACAAAGATAAAGACATGCAAAACATGCATGACACTACACTATAAATTACTTTTTCTTTTAACTTCAAACCACCTCACATACTAACTCGAAGAACCTAAAAAAAGAATCCGTGCGTGTGAAACAAAACTACACCTCCCATAGCTGCAGCTCGTCCATTTCCGGGTCTGCGCACTGACGAGTGCGCACATGGACGGCGCACTGGCGCAGTGAGTGTGCAGCTTCCTCTTGCACTGAATAAACAAACAAACAAACATGGTATTAATAAATATATATATGTATATAAAACACATTTCCCTAAACTAGAGTGTCTGTTTTTCTAATGTATGATCTTTATCATGTATTTATTTATACTCATACTGCAGGAATCTTTTTATTAGCTAAATATAATAACTAAAATAATTACCACATCATTCTCCTTATTACTTTAGAGTAATGTGTCTGTTATTGTGTTCACTAGACTGTTCTAAGGTTGCCCGTGGTCGTTTTTCTTCAGTGTTGCGCCTCTCCACGGTGCTTTACGGCAGTGGTACTGATGCGGGATGAGTCAGGCGATATGATGCTGCTGCTCCTGCTGCCATTTCATCAGCAGCGAAACCCCACAAACACACCGCCAAACACAGAAGTGATACCGCGGGATTCCCCCCCTCCCTCCTCTCTGACAGCGAGCCTCCTGCATTCAGAAACGCATCCACGCGTCTCGGGTGAGGAAACTGGTTTTAGTCGTGGCTCCGGGTGAACGCGCAAGATCCGGTTTATCCATTTCCATTTTATTTAGAGCACCTGCTCTGGATGCGTTTTGCCGTTCAGCTCTCGGTCGGGCCCTGACATCAACAAGGAAATCAGCCCACGGCCCTGCTGTGCTTCAGCGTCCGTCTCAACACCGAGGCTCCCGGGGACCAGGATCCAGACAGACTCGTCGGTGCCATGGAGCGCACGCCGGCCTGGTCCTGAACGGCGCGAGGAAAACAGCGTGGAAAATAAAGAGAGCAACCATTCCGGCCTAAACTCCACTCCTGCTCCAAGTAGGCTGTTTTTCTTTTAACCATTCACTGTCTGTAAGATAAGCATCATGTCACGAGCGTTCGGCCTATTCTTCTTTCAGTCATGCTGTGCACTGGTCTAATAATAGCCTGCAGTAAAAACAATCTCTGCTGTCGGACGTTTAGGAGTCTAAAGCGTCCGGAGTCCATCTTGATTTAGACTCTCCATCAGATTTGCATTTAAGCAGAAACTAAAAAATAAACATTTAGGGACAAAACATCATAAAGCCTCACATGAGGATGAATATGACAGTTTTTCGTTGGTGTGTAAATGCACGTGATATGCGATATGCATCCGGTGTGAGAGCCCACAAGGCTGCTATTCACCGGGGATTCGGCCACTAATGTTTGCATACCGACCGAGCGACGCAACCCGACTCCACGGAGGGTGTGATGGGAGGCGGCATGTGTCTGGCTCCCTGCCCGCCGGATGATGGCCTGGTCAGGGAGCAACGCAACTACAATATAATGTCCTCAAAAGATCATCCTCTTTCCCACAAACCCCACTGCTGTATGAAAAGAACAAGAATACATGCGAATGTTACTCAAGTAAAAGTACAGAAATATTATCAGCTAAATGTACTTAAAGTATCTGAAGTATACAGAACTGCTCCTTTCCCAGTTATAGAATATTTTATTGTTCTGTTATCCGAAACAAAATACACATAAGAGCATTTTAGTGTTTTAGGTCATCAATGTGGAGCCAATTATATATACTTTGTATACTACTGGGTAGAGTACAGAGTGTGGGTTTTGAGCTGTCGTGGAGTATAAGTATAAAGTATCATGGAATAAGAAATACTCAAAATATAAGTATGTCAAAGTGTATTTAGCCGAGTACAGGACTTGAGTACTGCAGATAAGTACACATACGTGTTCTCTTCTCTTTGCACAATTACTGCAGGTGACCAAATACAGACATGAACATAAAGCATGAAAGTTATTACAACGAATAAGAACATATTTGATGTTTTGTATATTTGCAGCCCTGTTTACAACAAAGCTGCTCTGTTCATTTTGAGGGACACTGATTTCCTCTGAGGTCTCAGTTTAAACACCTTTGAACAGCTTAAAACACGTTAAAGTTGTAAATTGAAGCAAAACATAAAACTCTACAAAAGGACTTAGTTAAGTTTAGTAAAAACATCATAGTTTGTCTTAAAATGTCGACGAGATTGAAACAAAGCAGAACAAAACGCTACAAAAGCAAGTAAGGGCTTAAAATAACTACGTCAAATAAATACAAATAGTGACATTTGCTTTGCTCCTCTTGTTTACCAAAGTTATTTAAGATTAGACTCAATAACCTGCTCACTTATTTGGGATTTGGAAAAAGAGTCGTTCTGACTGACATGTAGCATCAACACCAGATAAAAGCATGCGAGTATTCACTATTTATTATTTATAATGTTTCACGCCTCATATCAAGGAGAGGAAACAATGTGGAGAATGTTTGTTGGGTCTCCTGATGTGGTATTCAGCCTTTACTTTAAGTATTACGAGCAAAATACAAATATCAAAACAGAAGTATTATGCAGATTGGCCCCATTCAATTACTACATTACATTCACAGATGCTTTAACATGAAAATAATGTTTGATTGTAGCAGGAGCTACAATAATACTTTCATATGTTTTGTAAATAGTCCCACAAGTAAAAGGAACAACATTTCCCTCTGACATGAAAGCGCTGTAGCATGAAATGGAACCAATCAGTAGAAGTACTTCACAATGGTACTCAAGTAAAACACAGGCAGGCAGCTGGTACTGAGGGCTCGCTGGCTGATTATCTGGAAGGTCCCACATTTAAAAGCTAAAGCCTCGTATCACAAAGGGCATTATAGGCCAATAATCCAAAAAGCTGATTTATTACAATTGATGCCGTGGAGTGACGAGGAAATCATAAGAGGATTTTCTCTCATAGCTCGTGGTTCCACTTGACTCACGCACTGAACACAATGAAGCACAGTTATGTGTGTGTGTGTGTGTGTGTGTGTGTGTGTGTGTTTGCATGCAGTAATAGTATCAGTGTAGTCCTTAATGTTACAGACAGATTGAAGTTATTCGTGGTACTTTTACAAAGAATACCACGACTTTAGGAGAGTAGAAGCCTTGTGAAGGAGATACGATTGGGGTGGAACTTCTCACAGATGGGTCTACGTATAACTATGTTGTGTTCTAAGGAGAAAGGGTTCCAGGTTCTACCTTAATAAAAGGTTCTACCAGGAACCAAAAAGTGGTTTCCTATGTGGGCAAACAGAAGAACTCTATATTGCATCTTTATTTCTAAAAGTGTAGAACACTGCAGTACAATTAGTAGAAGATGTAGTTAGTTGTATTATTATTATTACAGATATTAGAATAACACTTGTATAAATTAAATTAATAGTAGAGTCTCTTTGCAATCATAATTTACTGATTTGATTTAGTTTTACCAATCTGAATATTCAAAGTATAAAAGTACAACATTTGCATCCAAGTTGTGGTGGAGTGGAAGTATAAAGTATCGTATTATTACAGCAGTTATCAAATATTAGGAATATCGTGGACATGTTTTGAGGGGTAAGCTCATCTCTCTTTCTCTGGCTCTAATGCACGCACGCGCATTACTCACAGACAGACGCGCCGCTGAGAGCGACAGACGGGCGAAGCCAAGTCATGGAGGCGATATGGCTCTATCAGTTCCGGCTGATCGTCATCGGGGACTCCACGGTGGGCAAGTCGTGTCTGATCCGGCGGTTCACGGAGGGCCGCTTCACCCAGGTGTCGGACCCCACCGTCGGCGTGGACTTCTTCTCCCGCCTGGTGGAGATCGAGCCGGGCAAGCGGATCAAGCTGCAGATCTGGGACACCGCGGGTCAGGAGCGCTTCAGGTGAGAGCAGCTGTGTGTGTGTGTGTGTGTGAGAAAGTTATAGTTGAGCTATATCACAGATAGAGTATTACATCATGATAGTGCTATAATATGCCATAAGTGTGCTGCCAGCTATATATATAAAACAGGGTACTCATTATGTTGTAATATTTCAATATAAACATATAGTGACAACGTGAGAAAGTTAAAGACAAATTCTTATTTATTAATTAAATATGATTTATTATTATTATGGGAGTTTACAGATACAACTTCCTACTTTGCAACACTTTTAAATCACAGACTGATGTAAAATGACGATGAAACAACAAGTAAGAAAGAGAAACTCAAACTGATTCAGCAGAACATTCACAGAGATACTGTATGTGTCAGAGCGACAGGTGATCTCTGGGAAATACAGTGCAGAATGAAAACCACAAAATCTCCCCAAAAACAAGGAACTTAGACATTCAGAAACCGAAAGAGTCGTCCGAGGTGAAGCGTCCCACCGTGCCTTCTGGGTATTTAATTGGAAGAGCTGCTTTTACAGAACTGAGAAACGGCGAGCTTCATCAGTAGCTGACCTCTGAACTCTTTGCTGAAGCAAACCAATTATTTTTAAAAATCACATGATTACAAGATTAGATATCTGATTAAGACCCAACACCAGACAAACATTGTGATAAATAAAGTATTATAGGACGTCTATCAATAAAGAAACCTACGTTATGTTTCTTAAAAAGACAATTAGTAGTTAATGTGAGGGAATGCTTGGAGTTTAACGACGATTTGTTTTGCTTTGAGGTTAATACAAGCCCAGAAAAGGACCAGAGGGCTTGTTTCTAAAAACATGAACACACCAAAGTGCTCTTAAGAGAGGAAATTAGCAAGAGTGAATTTGAATGACACATGAACCAGCTTTGGTTTTGTTTCACACTATCGATGCAGAGCTATTGTGGGATCTCTGTGAGCTCACGTGTGCAGACGCCGAGCACTAATAAGGAGGATAACGGTGTCATTTGATCCACTCTGATAGGTGCAAAGTTATGGAATCAAATGCAGTCCGTGTCTGAATCATCCCTGCAGTATGTTCTGTGTTTACTGTCCACTAGTTTATGTGAGTGTGGAGATTTATGCTCCATTTCGCTGAACAAATAAATGAAAATGTGTCCACGGCGGGTTAGCGAATGCAATTAACACATTCTCTAAGTCCCGCCCCTCGAACACAGGCTGACCAATCGTAGCTGTGATCTGCAGCTTTCGCTTCTATCTTTATCTTCTTCACCTGTTTTCTCTGCTGAAGCCTGGATATGTATCCTTCTAAAGCACCTTTGAGCAAGAAGCTGAACCCCCGCAGCCTCCTCACGCTACATGTGAGCGTCTCAAATGCAAATTAAGAAAAAAATATTCCCCATCAGTGTGAGGAGGGTTCAAATATAACACAACCAGAATGATGTACGTCTCACGGCCTAAAATACATCTTCACACTTGCTTGCGCACACACCTCTACACACACACACACACACACACACACACAAACAGAAAGTCTCACCTGTCTGCACGATTAGTGTCTTTTTCCTTCTAACTATGTTATTTGCTTCTGTTACAGTAATATTAAATAAAAACTGCAGTGCCCAGCCGTTTGAAGAAATATACTCTTAAAACATTGAACTGCGTATTTGAGATTTATTTCTAAAGATGTATAAACCAGACAGTATTGAGAGACAGAACACATTGTTAGTTTTGATCTTTTCGTGGGATTTCTGGACAAAAGTATTTCCTATCACAGCACACACACACACACAAGGGTTTTAACTTAAATGTGTGAGTGATTAGTTCAGTTTAAGCTCCACATAATACGCTTTCTACATATTTGGGGATTCTGTGACTGCTGCGGTTGATTTCTTGTCTGTTTCCTGCTCCTATGAACAGCCTCTGTTCCTCATATTCCTTGCTGAAAACACAGATCTCATCTCAGTCATTGTTGTTTCATCCTCACTCCCATGAATATAAACACATACATGTGTTTGTCTGATCAAATGAATCACTCGCTGGCTCTCTCTGTATCATCTCCACTCATCCTCCTCCTCTTCCTCTTTCATGACACGTCTCTCTCTCTCCGTCTGTAACCCCCCCCCCCCCTCGTTATATTTGTGTTGACGTTGTCTCTGTGGGGACATTGTGGGAGGATGAGACGCGTCATACGGGGGCTGGTGTGCGTTTGTTTGTGTGCATGCAGAGCGTCACATTGTGTCAAACGCTGGAGCAGCAACTCTCCTCTCCTCTTGTTATATATTTTGCTATTTAAATCATCAAAACTGGCCCCAGTATCTGTCAGAATGATCTCGATGATCATTCAGAAGCTCAGCTGTCTGATACGTCGTCGCTCCATCTAATTGGTTCCCAACTTCTCAGCTCCGTCACGCGACTCCTCCGTCACTTCTGATTCTCCCTCTGAATATCTTTCCCTCTGGATTTGTCTTGTTATACGTTTTTCACTGAACGTGTGATAGCTTTCACCCTCTATAGATCCTGAACAGAGATAACAGTCTTTGCACAAAACCCCAAGAGTCAACCGTTAACCTGTGTGTGTCTGCTGTAAACTGCGAGATCTGCTCATTTTCATGTTCAAATTAGTATTTTTGGTTTCTCCTAGAACATGTGTACATGCTTTATTGTTCAAAAACCACATTTTTCTCATACCATCGGTCTAAATAAAGCTGTATTCACTCTGTCTCAGCGCCTGATCATGTGTAGCAGCTACTTCACAACGAATCACGTGACACGTTCATTTTAATCTCTACCTTCCCTCCATCCTTGCACCCTGTGCAGGTCCATCACCAGGGCGTACTACCGTAACTCCGTGGGCGGGCTCCTCCTGTTCGACATCACCAACCGCCGCTCCTTCCAGAACGTCCACGACTGGCTGGAGGAGGCTCGCAGCCACGTGCAGCCCCACAGCATCGTCTTCCTATTGGTGGGCCACAAGTGTGACCTGGAGGCCCAGCGCCAGGTGTGTAGAAGTAGAAAAGTAGAAACGCAACAATATTACTAACGAGGCTGTGTCGAGTTCAAATGTGTTGCTGGGGATTTAAATGTTACGTAATACACAGTTTAACAAAGTCTGCAGCATTAAAAATAACCTTGTGTTCACATTTAGATCAGACGCGGGTCGTCAGTGTTTGTTCAATTCTCTTGAGGCGGCTGCAGACAGGAAGCAGAAATATTTGTTCTCAGAGGGTGTGTTACATCTACTAACTCTTGACCGTTTCATCTCATCTCATTTTGATCTTCTAGGTGAGCCGCCAGGAAGCAGAGAAGCTCGCGGGGGCTTACGGGATGCGCTACGTCGAGACGTCGGCCCGCGACGCCATCAACGTGGAGCACGCCTTCACCGAGCTGACCAGAGACATCTTCGCCCTGGTGCGGTCCGGCGACATCACGATCCAGGAGGGCTGGGAAGGTGTGAAGAGCGGGTTCGTCCCCAACGTCGTTCACTCCTCGGAGGAAGTGACCAAGAGCGACCGCCGCTGTCTGTGTTGATCTGGGAAGAGTTTTGGGACTGACGGTGAACAAGGGGGGGGAGGGATCCAGGAAGGATTCAGAGGAGAGTATAGCTGACGGACTGCAGGTGTCAGCCCTCCGATTAAAACTGCTGGTAACCCTGTTGTTCTCTGTTCAGACTGGATACAGAAGGGGGTGTTTGAGGACTTTCAATGAAGGAAGAAGACGCTGACGAACACCTTGAACATGGGTGGATACCTGAAGGGTTGTGCCCATTTCTGTATACGTTTTATTTCTCGGAGAGGAAGGATCACAGATGCTCATTTACTCGCGAGGGCTCCCATGATTCAGTTCCTTTAGTTTTGGGCTTCCTGCTTGGAAATCCGTCCCTACACGTCTTAGAAAGAGGATCCATTTTGGTTTCTTGCCAATCATCAATACGAACTCTAGACATCTCTCCCATCACCTCGCATCCCACTACTTCTTAATCTCCTCCTCTCCTCCAATATGCAATTACATGATCACATACCAAACGATCACTTTTTACGTTGGTCCTAGCACATATCGTTTGAAAAAAGTTACGTCGGCGCCCTCGTTGACCAGAGTCGCGATTCTCTTGTGCCGACGTTCCACCATCAGAGGTCAATGGAGGAGTCTGGGAGCTCCTGAGCTTAATGAGGGAAGATTTCAATGAAATTGACAACATGGTTAAATCCACACTATAACAAACATCGTCACTCATCCAGGTCCTAATAGAGAGAAGAGACAACGTGTACAGCTTAACTGGCCGAGGTGGACTTGTTGGTGGACTGTCTGCCTTTAACTGGGGCCTTGTTAAGGTGGACGGCCAAGTCCACTTTAACTGTGGAGCCTCATTTGGGACTTTTGAAGATGCACACGGTGGAGATGCCAACATAGAGGGACCAGACCACCACGGACTCTACAAAAGAAGAATTATTATAATTATCGACAATGCACGGACGATATAATCATGCAAAGAAAGTCCGACTGGCCGACATCAAATCAACCCGACACAGACACGGGGAACCTGAGAGGTCAAAGTTTATCCTGAGCAAGTGGTTTAAATGCCTTTTTCTTTATTTGTGTGCGCAATATCTCATCAAACCTTTATTTTCATTTTAACACACTGCAGTGCTACAGGTTGATGTACCCGGCGTAGTTACTGACACTTTGAAACTACACATGGATCGAGTAGCGTCTTCAACTGCAACTACGACGCAACTCAATCTGATTTGGAAGGCGGTTTTGGATGCATTCTAGCCAGATGTTGAGATGGTGTAAATGCGTCTGTCTTGGAGAGACATACACTCAGCTGCCGGGGTACAACGTACAACTAGATCAAAGTTACAACTTTTGGATTTTTTTGAAATTTTGAAATTTTAGAAGATGTATTTTGTGGCGCTGGAGTTGTATTGCATCATACAGGGAGGCGTTTCTGTTTCTACACTCTTAAATTAGATTAGAGAGGTTCTACCCTGAGGAACCCTTTCTTGAAGAAAGAGGGTTTCAAGGGTTCTTTGTGAGACTACGGGTTAGATTAAGAACCTTTTCTGAAGAAAAAGTTATTTAGGAATAGTGGGTGTTAGAAGGGAAAGCCCTCAAACCAGCCCACACACATGAGTTTGTCTTCATTGATATAAATGGCTTCGACATAATATTAGAAACACCTCTCAGTATGATGCAACATCATTGGACACCTCTCTAAAACGACTCCACACGAACCCTGAGCATCATAACCTTACAGACTTATTGCGCCCAAGAAGATGAGCAGAACGTTTGTGTCGCCGGCGGAGATTCACATGTGTGACAAAGTGCAAACCAGATTGTATCACGGTGTAAAACTACATTTTCTGTCCTTTGTGGTTCTGTGTGAATTGATCGTTTAAGTAGGTTTTATTTTATTTTAGGCCAGTTGCTGACGTTTCTTTAGATGCCAAGAAAAACCCAGTGACTCACACTGTTACATGACGGTTATATAAAAGTTCAAGGAACATCAGAATTCATGTGCTGTACTGATTACACCAGTAATCTACACTCCCATTCAAACTACATCTGATGAGATTAGCACTGGACCAAATACACTCATCTGTTTTATGTTTACATGAGCCGACATACTTGGCCATATTTGCTTATCATTAAATTATTGTTTGAACACTGACAGAGAACAGAGATTCTCAGCATTGTGAGCAATGAACCGTATCTACCTGAAGCGCCCGGATGGCTCGGTGTAGATCTGCATTTCCATACATTCTGTTTTGCAGAAATCTTTTCTTTTCCTGTGATTGGATCAGCATTTTAATCTTGGTCCTTAATCGGATGCACACTCGATCCTTGCTATGATCTCTGCTCTATGTATTTCTTTAATGAATTCATCCAATGCCTCCCCCCCACACACACTTCATAATTACAGTGAGAAAACTGAAAGTGCTCCATCTTTTCACACGCTATGCCTTCTTTGTCTCCAAAGAGTTCCGCTTGTGTTATCTGATTTTTACATGAATGTATCAGCAGGGAAAGATGTCCTATGAGAGACGTTTAAACGAGTCAGAGCGACGCGCTGATCGTTAGAAAACAACTTTGACAAAAAGGTGATTTAGACGTTTTGAGACTTGATTGGGAAATGATTCAAGTTATAGTCCACTCCCTCAGTTCAACACGCTGCATTATTCCTCATTGAATAAGAGAAAGACCTTCAGATACTCTGTGTTTTTCAAATTGGACATTGAAGGTTTAGTCGAAGGTCTGCGTGGGTGGGTGAGGGTCTAGTCCACCTCACGGTCTGACGAGACCCTCTCACCAGACGTCAGCCAGCCGGTAGATCGGCTCTGCTGATGGAAGTCTCTTAAGTTTTATGTTCTCTGGTTCTCTAAGCTCTAATAAGCTTAATTCCCAAAATGTTGGACTATCGAATGTCTCTCTTCTGAAATGTACGTTTCTCTTTGTGGTTAACGAGCTCGTTCACCCGCCAAAATAATTTGGAGCCGGGAATCGAGCTCAGCTGAAACTATTAGTTTGAATATTGAAAGAAACTTGCCCGTGCAGCACCTCATGACTTCCCTTTTCTTTAGCACAGATATTGTTTAAAGGGGATAAAGTTTGACCTGTAGCCGTGTTTTCCACCGATGTGTCCGCCCTGCCATCAAACGCATGCATCTGTTGGGTAACATCAGCTATTCCTCACAGGAGCCGTGGTGCAACAACGACAACAACGACGATGTTTCACTTCTTTTCAACCCTCTTGAGCTGTACAGACAGAACTGTTTATCACCGTCTTTAGCCTGCTGGGTTGAATTCCTCTGCTCTAGTTATCTCTCAACAAACTGAAATGTACTAAAAAAATGAATAAAACGTGACTGGAAAAATAAACTCATTCTCACTGTTTATCTGCTGTTTTTACACAAGTCTTAGCCTCGTATCCGCTCGTGAGAGGAAGGATGTTGGGAATAAAACTAAGAATATTGCTAAATATATTTAAAAAACTGACACTTTTGTTAATTTTTATACGAGTTGACGACTTTTTTTAACTTGTTTTTTCAGGCAACTTTTACATCTTCCTCCAGAACTGTCTGTGAGAGAGAGTTCATTTCTGAGTAATAGTGTGAAGTTAATAGAGTAACACAGACTAGTTCTGTATTGGAGATAAACCAGAAAGACTCTCAGGTGACCATGAACCAACCTGAAAACACCTGAAGGGTCCGGCTCTGCAGGAGGACGATGGAGGGACTCTCTGTCCACTGAAGACCTCTACCCGGACCTCAAGACCACCGACAGCGTGTGGTCTTTGCAGGTCCACGTCACAGACCTGCTCCGGGTCCTGGACTTCGTTTTAATGCACCCATCTCATGAAGCAGCTGCAGGAGGAGGCTCAGTGGTCACCGGTGTGGCCTCACACACTCCCAACATGGACAGTAAACAGGCTGAAATGTAGTCTTCATGCCTAAACTTCTTAAGTTAAGAGTTATAAAGCAGATACATCAGAGAAGATACATCATGGCATTGGCAGCATTTATGTTTCTGTGATTTAATCAGTTTAAAAAGTCATGTTAAGAGTTAAAAGTATCTTACTGGACAGGAGGGCAAGCTTGTTATGTTGTGGTGTGATCTTGACTGAACACACTTTGTTAAAATATTTACACACATCAAATCATAGAACTTATTTAAGATAGAATTGTGTTCCAAAACCAATTAAATCTCGTCATTACGTTAATTCCTTGATATCTAAAAACCAACAAAATGGTTTTCTTCCGCCAGCATCATCACATCCTTTATGTGCTGCACGCTTTGCTGTAGTTCCACACTTTACCACCGGGTGGCAGCACCGAGGACACCAACCTCTACAAACCACAACCAGTCAGCTGATCTGCTTAAATTCACAGGCAGAGAAGCCGCTTAAAGCGTTTCCTCTACAAGCTGCTTGTTCCAGCTTCTCTTTACAAAGAGTGAAGAGGTGGATGAGAGGAAGAGCACAAAGACAAAGCTCCAGGACGGAGAAGAGGGAAAACATATTTGATGTCTCTAAAAAACAAGACATTTTAAATGTTAATCCATCAAAAATAGACCAATTTAAAAGGGATTTATATCAATTTTGTAATTGTAGGAATTTAGTCTATTTATTTATTTATTTGTAATAAATAATCATTTTCTAATTGATGCTTTTATAATTATTTGTCCTCCATAATAAATCGACAGTCACTGTATTAATAAGATAAAAATGAAATCAGACTTTCAAACTGCTCTTCTAACGCGAGTCGTCACCAGAAGAATAAATCACACAAAGCACCACGTCAACGTCTCGTCTCTTTGCCCAAATGTTCTGTTTACTTCATTCATTGTTTAATGAGTACAGTGAGAGACAAATAAATACAGACAGAAGAGCGGCGAGGAGGAGGAGGAGGATGAAGAGGAGCAAGACCACCGTCACGAAGGCCCGACCGGTCCGATTCTTCTGTCGTGATCTTTGTCGTCCTACGAGTCTGATTCTACCGAGTGTGACGGCGACGCACCGCCTTTCAGCGACTAAAAGAAGTCTGTATGTGTGAACGCTGCTGCCGGTCAGTGAGAACTCACTCAAGAATCAAAGATAAATCATTAAAAAGAATACAACAAAAGGCCTTGTTGCCTCGGGGTTTTTTGTTTTTTTACTTGAAAAAATACTTTTAAACAAATCAACAGAAACACAGAGAGGAGAGCGTTCCGCTTCACAGGACACGTTCATTTCTAACGCGCCTCTGATCCGCTGAGCTCCGGTGAAACATACACATGACTTGGGTTGCTTTCTTTATTTGATAAAGGAGAAGATGCTGAGCAGAGAGGTGCGTGTGTGTGTGTTGGTATTAAGACTTGTCTGCTAGTTTGAGGATGTTCTCTTTGCTCCGTCTCTTCACGTCCCAGTTGTAGACTCGTGCCATGTCTGAGGGGAGCAGCGAGTTAAAGGAACAAACAGCAACACTCGTTCACACCTTCACATTGGGAGCTGGACGTGTGCAGTTATTAAAGAGCAGCGCCGACTCAGGCACGATATCCAAACTGCAGGTGTGTAACCAGCAGTTTCCCGACATTATTTCAGATATCCCACAAAATAAAACGTGTAATCAAACCGGATTTCTGTCCAGGAGGCCGCTGGTTGGATCCCCGTGGAAAACAAGAATAAACACACCTGAAACAACAGACCTGCACTGTGGAAGGATACTGACTTCGGTGGTGGTGAACTGGTCTCGCAGGAAGTCCAGGTCGTCCTCGAGAGTCTCCAGGTTACGAGACGCCGTGGTCAGGTTCTTCTCTAGCAGCGCCTGGGCTTCGTCTATGTCGTACTCTAACATGACGTTCGCCTGTATTTAGGGAGAAGGAGGAGATGTAGAGAGGACGACTTTACCCAGAAGTCACTGCTCAAACGCCCCATGCTCGTTTTGTTTTAGTGAATAAAACTGTAACGTGAGCTCGACTCACCCCCAGCCATAGGCAGACTTTGTCGGTGGGCGGCACCGAGGCCTTGCAGTAAACGTTGTCGGCCAACATGAAGTGTGTCTGCATGGGCGCCGTGGTCTCCTGAGGATACACAACGACGGTTATAATACCACCAGTTCAGATAAAAGATGTAAAGTCCACAGAGACGACACACACCTTCTTCTTCTGCATGTGTCGGAGGATTTCTAGCGTCTGTGTGATTTGTGGGATCTGGCTCTTCAACCTGAACATCGAGAGAAATGAAACATTTCAACAAGAAGCAACAAAGGCTTTAATCAAGTTATTACATGGTTATAATGTGGATTGTATTTCTGGCCTCTGCACACCGTGTGATGTGCCGTTACAAACCTAAATAACACTCATGACAGAACAATGCACAAGACGATTCCCCTTTCACTGGTGAGAAACCTGCTCACGTTTGATTTAAACACTAATCGGTCCTCCAATAAGAAACCAAACCGTCTCGTGTCACAGGCGTGTCTTTCGGTCGGTGTTACCTGAGCTTCTTCTGCGACAGGTTGAGCTCCATGTACTTATATTTCTGGTATTGTTCATCCAGCTTCCTCAGCGCAGAGTCCGCCGTCTCGTTGCCCGGCTGCTTCAAAAAAGAGTCGACATCCTCCTGAAGAGAGAGAGAGAGACAGAAAGAGAGAGAGAGAAGAGAGACAGAGAGAGTGATTAAGACATTTTTTCTGAAATGTTCAACACTGACTTTTGGTGATTTGGGATTAATCTACAGAAGCAAATTAACACCTACATGTTTATTATTATTTTCTTCAAGTATGAAAGATGACACGCTATGGAAGCAAAATAGCCCAACATCTAAAAATTTGTCTCATTTTAAGTACATTTTACTGATATAGTAACTGCGTATTTGTACTTAAGGTTTGACTGATTTAAGGCCTTTTCCTCGTAGTTAATTGTTGTCAGTGTGTTGAGTATCTGAACACTTCTTCTACAGTATTAATATCAGCAGTGAATGGAAGAGATTGGAGGCAGCTAAAAGCTATTATTGAAAGAGATATATGTGCAGAGCAGCTAACAGGCTAACGTGTACCTAACTAAAATGAAGAAAACAAAAAAGAAGAAAACAAAGTACAGTGATAATGAGAAGCAGCTCGGGCACACACACAGTTATATGTCCATAGATGGATGCGAGGTGCCGCCCAGCCTGCACACACAGCAGGATTAGCTCACATGCTAACTGAGCTAACTAGCTCGTAGCCAGCATGACGCGCTGGCTACAAGTAGCATAAACGTCTGTTTTCAACGGTCTAACCTCTTTATGGACTTCTTATGATAAAACCAACATTGATGTCATTCTTTACGCACCACAAACACGGCTTCGGGAATCCCGAGGTGCTTCCTCTTTGTCGCCTGAACGGCATTGCTGTTGTCTATGGTCGCCGCCATCTTGGAGAGAGAAGCTAACGCCTTCCTGCCTCTTCCTTCCTTACGTCCAACCGTCTCAGGAGCAGCGTGGAGGCTCGGCTGCCCTCGAGTGGCGACAGGCTGTAACTGCTTTTAGTACTACTTCCGGTTCTAGTGGTCGATAATTTAAAGAATTATTTTCATTCTCTATTTATATTAGTTGATACATACAAGCCCAAAACTATTGTAGAAAAAAGGTTTTACATTTTTTTAAAATATATATTAATTTAATTGTCTCTGCTACCATATAGTTGGACGGGTGATTTGCTAACTGCTGCCCTCTAGTGGCGACAGGCTACAACTGCTGCTGCTACTACTTCCGGTTCTAGTGGTAGAGGAGTTTTAAAGAAATATTTTCATTCTCTATTAATATTAGATGATACATACAAGCCCAAAACTATTGTAGGACAGAAGGTTTTACATTTTTTTTAAATATATATTGATTTAATTGTCTCTGCTACCATATAGTTGGACGGGCGATTTGCTAACTGCTGCCCTCTAGTGGAGACAGCTGCAAACTGGTTTTAGTACTACTTCCGGTTCTAGTGGTCGAAGGGGTTTTAAATAATAATTTTCATTCTCTATTGATATTAGATGATACATACAAGCCCAAAACAATTGTAGGACAGAAGGTTTTACATTTTTTTTAAATATATATTAATTTAATTGTCTCTGCTACCATATAGTTGGACGGGCGATTTGCTAACTGCTGCCCTCTAGTGGCGACAGGCTGCAAACTGCTTTTAGTACTACTTCCGGTTCTAGTGGTCGAAGGGATTTTAAATAATAATTTGTATTCTCTATTAATATTAGATGGTACATACAAGCCCCAAACAATTGTAGGAAAGAAAGTTTTACATTTTTTAAAAATATATATTAATTTAATTGTCTCTGCTACCATATAGTTGGACGGGCGATTTGCTAACTGCTGCCCTCGAGTGGCGACAGGCTGCAACTGCTGCTGCTACTACTTCCGGTTCTAGTGGTGGAGGAGTTTTAAAGAATTATTTTCATTCTCTATTAATATTAGATGATACATACAAGCCCAAAACAATTGTAGGACAGAAGGTTTTACATTTTTTAAAAATATATATTAATTTAATTGTCTCTGCTACCATATAGTTGGACGGGCGATTTGCTAACTGCTGCCCTCTAGTGGCGACAGGCTGCAAACTGCTTTTAGTACTACTTCCGGTTCTAGTGGTCGAAGGGGTTTTAAATAATAATTTTCATTCTCTATTAATATTAAACGACTTACAGCACAAACAATATGCTGATCTGTCATTATTTTCATACAGTCATAATGTATATTAGTGAGATTCATGAGGATATGAATGGATAGAGAATCATTTAGTTTCACTTCATTTGTATTTATTTTGAACAATGCAATGAACAGTAAATATAGAAAACAGTAAAAAAAACTAATTCTAATCATAAAAATAATATCAAAAATAATTTTACATTTATGGAAAGCAGAAGGAAACAAATCTCCTCATATAGTCTCACACCTTGATTAAAATCATAACTCCATATTTATCACACAAACACAACATATGCAGCTCAACTCAAACGACTTGCAGCACGGTGCACTTCTACCTCAGAGGAAACTAGTAAAACATTCATATTTTTGTGTTCAGTTTATCAGAAAACTCCTGATTGTAAATGTGCTGTGATGGTGTTCAGAGATGTGAGAGCTGCTACGGGTTTAAAAGCAAACAGTCTGCTGGTGAAACAATACAAAGGTTCATTTCATAGCATTAATAACTATGAGCTTGACTTTAAAACATATATACAATGAAATGTATGACAGTAAATAACAGCTGACTGTAACAGACAAACACAAATGAAAAGATAAATTCATGCTCATCAGCAGTATATCAATGAAATGAATGAATGATGGTTTCAGATCTAAGAAGTGGACGAATGAACTGATGAAGAGTCTGATCAGAATAATGAACCAGAGCTCTGATTCCTCTGTGATCTATCCAACTCTGAGGTCACACTGGAACTGGACAGAGAGTGATGAAGAGGAGGATGAAGGACGAGATGAAGACCATCAGACAGTGATGAAGAGGAGGATGAAGGATGAGATGAAGACCATAGATAACCCCTCTCACTCCGCCACGACCAGCTGTGACTGAGCAGCTCATTCAGACATCAGATCATCACAACGAGACCTTCAGACGCTGGTTTGGTCCTCCGACCTCTGAGAGACTAGATTCATCTTTGTCTATATGTCTATATGAACCATTGGATCTAGTTCTACAGGCAGAGAGCAACTCGTTGAATGTTTTCTACGCAGATAGTAACAAACACCCAGCACAGTTCCTGCTGCTGCTATCACTCCCACTACACAGTAGAGGACGATCCTTCCCCGTCTCTCTCCTTGTGATGGACTTCCTGTCGTTGAAGGATCTCTTCCTCCACTTGTTGTGTTTGGTGTCTCAGATTTGGGTCGATCCCTCTCTGCTGTAAAGAGACCAAACAAGTCTGAGTCATTCATGAGAAGAAGAAACATCTCACTGAAACATAAACTAAACGTCCCCAAGAGATTAAACTGAAACATATTTCACAGATCCTGTAAGAAGGAAGTGTAACGACAATAATCGGGTTCTTTTTAGTCCAGAAAACTTCTACTGAATCAACTCACCTGTGACATTGAGGAGACATTTCCTCGAACCTTCACCATCAACTGTGAGCACATCACACAGGTAAAGACCCGAGTCATCAGTCCTGAGTCTGGACATGTGGAGTCTGAGTCGTCCTTCTCTGAGGAACTCTTTGTCAAACTGGACTCGTCCTGAAAACCGTTCATGCTGAGACTCTGGAGACTCGACACCTTCATGAAGATGAAACAGGATGAAGGATCTGACATCAGTTAACATCTCACAGATGATATTAATGGACTTGAGGGAACCGTCTGTTCTGGTGGTGAAGGTCCATTCCAGAGTGATGTTGTGGTTCTCCTCTGCCTGATAGGAGCTCTGTGTCACATTCACTACTAATGATGCTGTTGAGGAGACAGAGAGGGAGAGTGAGGAGCAGACACACTGACAGCTTTAACATGAGAGCCTTTAAACTGCATCTCTAGATGTTTCTGTGGAGTGTTTAGTGATGCTTCAGAGCTGTAGTGCTTTAAACATACAAAAGTCAACTCACCACAGACACAGGAGGTCAGGATGAAGAGCAGCAGGATCCTGCAGATCATCTTCTCCCTGTGAGAGGAGACAGAGGTGAAGAGTCACAAACACATCACATCAAGGTGTTGGAGGTACAAATCTACAGTCTGTCTTTACATCACAATACTCCTTTGTGTTCATCATCCTGCTCATTACACACAACTGATGACACAAAGCCTTGATGCCAATGCAGCGTCAATGTGAACTACAAGCACAGCTAAAGCTGCTTTCCCTGAAGACGTTTCATTCATAGTCAAATAAAATAAGTAGAAGCTGCAGTAATATGTTTCAAGACAATAATAGTTTCAAGACAGCGCCAGATGTTCAACACTACAGGAAACAGTCAACAAGTGTCTCTAAAACACTACAAGCTGTGGAAAGACCCGCCCTGCTCTGACTTTAGCAGCAAGTAATCAAACAGAGACAGAGTGGGCGGGTCTGTGATATTGAATGCAGTTTTCGTTGATCTTCCTCTACAGATACCACCTGCATTCGTTCCAGGCGTGCAAGTTCGAACGAGCCTTGTGACTGAGGAGCTGATACAACTTGTGCTCGCTGTGTCTCGTTTACTGCTTATGCTCCCTTTTTGTCTCTCCTTTGTTGAGCTGCTGTGTTGTATGTATCTGCAGTGTGTAATGTTGGTTATTTGGAGTTGGACTCTCAAGCAACCCTTTCGTATGTTTCTCCCCTCCCATGCTAAGTGTGGGCAGAGTTTTCCCGTTCGAAAATAAAAGGTTCCCGCCAAAATAGTATGTATTTCTTGCACAGGTGCGGTAGTGAGAAAGAGTGTGTGTGTGTGTGTGTGTGAAATGGGGATGAAACATGTTTGGAGGGACTAAGAAATACTTTGTCTCACATTTGCAAAGAAAGAAATGGTCTAAACTTGACCCTTCTGACCCTTTACAGCCTCCACTTTCACTGAACATCAGCTCTGTAATATAAACGTTTAGGGGGGGTTGCAAATACATTATTTATATATATATATAATTTTTTTTCACGTTGTTTACACTAATTAAGGCAAGCAGAAGAGGTCTCATACAGAAAAAGTTCTTTAAAATATTTGTTCTAGATTTTCAAACTTTGAAACGGGTCAATTTACAGGCAACATAACAGGAGGTTTAATGTTGAAAAGGTTAATTTAAATAAAACAGCTGTTTTTAATGGATCAGGTTATATTCTGATGTGTCTTCAATGCATCACATCTTTTTAACTGTTCTTCACTGAACGAACCGACCACGTTATTACCGTAAATATCTTGACAAATACATCAATCCTCACATCATAAATCTGTACAATAATAATCATAATGACGAACAACATGGCGACGTTCATAACTTACGTTGTTTGTGTTCAGTCGTGTAAAACTCTGAAGTCTTTTCCACATTTAAACTCTGTGAATCCTCATTTCTGATTCATCCCGCACTTCTTTAGTGTTACAAGTTGAGAACCGCCTTTAACAACACAGACTTGCAGCGTGTGTGGGAAACGACAGTTGATGGCGGTAAAGGACAAAGATTGTAACAATAGATATAATGGTCCGCCCACTTCGTGGGAAAAAGAGGAAATACAAGTGGTGGTAGGAAGGTGAAAGTGGCAGCGACCGATGCAGAAGTGAACGAGTAGAGCGAGTTGTAACTCACGGACGCAGACTTTGGAGAAGTAGTATCGCTGCATAAACTGATCTGTGACTGGACTAAGAATGCAGGGAATAGTGATGGAGAGGGTGGGAGTGAGGATATAAATTACAATAACTGGAATGAAGTACGGACAAATAAACCAGTCAGGAATCGTAGTAGTGTAGCTGGTATAAGAGCTTATGTCCCACCATCTTTGAGGTGTTTCAAATGTCAACAATATGGACATATTGTTGGCAGCGTGCAAAGGGAAACAAAAGTAAGGAAAGGAAATGTGAGCACGGGACAGAGCTCAAAGTGCAAATTGTAGTGTGGCCTGTGGTGGGTGTGAAGTGGGACAGAAGGCAGTGGAAGTGCAGCAGCTAAAGGTGAAAATGGATATATCATATGCAGAAGCAGCAAAGATGGTTCAGAGGGAGAGTAGAGTAGAGAGGGGGGGGGGTGATATCAAGGAAGGAACCGTCTCAACATTCAAATGAATAACTTGTGACAAAGAGTCAAAGAGGAGATGGAAATATATTGATAGTAAATAAGGAGAGCTTTGTGTATTCTGTGAAAAGTCCTGTGAGCAGGATGAGGGTCTGAGGACACCTGGTGGACAGGTGGAGAATGACAACAAGGCTTCATGGAGATGAAGGAGCCTGAATGTGGCTGAAAAGAGGGACAGAAGAGGCAGAAACACACACAGCTGAGGCCGACACTGTGACCAAGTACTGCGAACTGAAGAAGCCCAGCAACAAGGAGGAGTTCACATAGTCAAAGAGAGTCACATAAGTGAATTTAAATTCATTTTATTTAGTTAGGAAAGAAAAGTACAAATCATTCAGGAACTGATTCTTCAAGTTGTTAAACTAAAGTATAAAAATAAACAAGAAACATTTTAATGTTTGACGAATTGATCAGATCAGAAGTCAGATGACACATGAAGCAAAAACCTCACAAATAAAATAAAGTAAAAGTGTTTATCAGTTATATTTAAAGAGCCTGATGGTCTAATGATCACAGCTGTAACCTGCTGACATAAAGGCTCCTCTAGTGGTCTTCATCATTAACAGCAGAGTTAACTCAACACAGTGAGAGAACATTACAAAACAGAACAGTAACACAATTTCTCTTCATCATTTGTTGTCATTAAAAACAAAAGCATCACTTCCTGTTTGCTGCTACAGTTTCACATCAGAACGAGCAGATCTGAAGGATTCATCACATCACAAGTCAAATGCACAAGATAGATACAGATATGATATCAAATAGATATATTACAGTACAAAGAACATGTTACAGAGATCATCTATAGCCTTCATGGTTTCTGAAGTACTATTATACCTTTATATTGTATTTCTTGGAGAGCATGTATGTGATGACGTCCAGCAACAGGCAGCCAGAACAGCTGTTACTGCTGCAACCACCAGTCCCACAACATAGAGGCCGATTCTTCCCCGACCCTCTGGTGCTGGTTCTGGTGCTGGTTCTGCTGCTTCTGGTGCTGGTTCTGGTGCTGGTTCTGCTGGTTCTGGTGTTTCTGGTTCTGGTTCTGGTGTCACAGGTTTGGGCTCATCAACGGCTGCTGTAAAGAAAGTTATAAGTGTGTGTGTGATTTATCTGAGGAGAAAACTGACTACACTCCACAAACTCTTGGTTCAGAGTGTATAGAGTATCATCAAGTAACAGGTTTGTAATCATCTGCTAACAAACAGGACCAAACATCATCTGTGTCAGATGTGAATATAGACTGCTTCTTCTTGTAAAGAACTTTGATCAAAGTTCAGTCTCTTGAGATGAGATGAACCTTGTGCTGACTCACCAGCGATGTTGAGAGAGAACCGCTTCACCTTCCTGTCAAACTCAGTGCGCATCCTGCAGAGGTACAGGCCCGAGTCATCAGTCCTGACTCTGGACACGTGAAGCCGGACGCGTCCTGTCCTGAGAGCGTCTTTGTCACACTGCACCCGTCCTGCAAACTGCTCGTGCAGAGACTCGTCAACGCTGCTGTCCTGATGATAGAACACCTTCAGCTCTAACACTGACACACAGTGGATCTTAAGAGAGGGGATCGAAATGTCGTCTCTGGACGAGAAGCTCCATTCCACTGTGATGTTGCTGCCCTCCTCTGCCTGATACCTCAGACCCATGTAACCAAACATCCCTGAGAGGAAGAGGAAGGAGAGAGGAAAGAGGTGAACTGATGCTCTGAACGTTTCTGCACTGATCAATGCAGATTAAATCACAAAGTGTTCATTCAGAAAACTCTCGTAGTATTTATGCACTTCTTTCTTGCTGTACAATATATTTGTGTTCAAGAAGAAGTGAACTCACCACAGACACAGGAGGTCAGAATGAAGAGCAGCAGGATCCAGCAGATCATCTTCTCCCTGTGAGAGGAGACAGAAGTGATCATAACTTTATTTTACCGCAGCATTCACTCCCAACACCAAACACCTTCATCCACTATGAGATCAGACTTTAGACTGTTGAGCTCAAATCACTTGACGCCGTATTTTACTGTTGAATTGTCACTTTTCCATTACTTACTGTTTTACTATCTGTTTACATCTCTTCATAACTTCTCATTACGCATAAAGCTACACTAGTTACATTCAGTTCATTCTGTAATAACTCAACACCTGTATAGCACACACATATATTTGTAAATTAACTTTGTATTGCAGTATTTTATTTCTTGGATTCATAACTTTTTATATTTAATGAGTATTGTTGGAGATGTGCTTGAGACCTAATTGTCTGTCCGTTAACATCTTAACATTACTGCAACTCATGACATCACCACTATATATACATGATTTATATGATAATAACATTAACATAAGCATTCATTACCTCGTACGTCTTCAGTCGTGTAGAGTAAACAGAGGTCTTGTCTGTATTCTTCTCATATACTTCTCTCACCTCGCTGTGGGCGTTCTCATCGTTCTCAGCGTTCTCATCGACAGCGTCATGGACGGAAGTTTCCTTCTACAGCTACCGCCTCTTCCATCAGGAAGTTTTCAGGAAGTTTTCTTCTACAGCTACCGCCTCTTCCATCAGGAAGTTTTCAGGAAGTTTTCTTCTACAGCTACCGCCTCTTCTACAGCTACCGCCTCTTTTCGTTCCAGGCTTTTCATTCCAGATATGCACTAACGCTTCTCATATACTTCTCTCACCTCGCTGTGGGCGTTCTCATCGACTCTCACTGACAGCGTCAGTGATGGTCAGCGAATAGGACACACCGCCTTCTACCGCCTGGTTTTCTTCTACACGTACCTACCACGTGTTACATGAGTGAGGCTTGTATTGAGAGGCACCGCACAAACTCCACACAGAAGGATCTCTCCGGGTCTCTCTCTCGCCCTATTGCGACAGTGAGGGTTAGGGTTAGGCGACAGTGTTAACCACTACACCACCGTGCAGTTCATCCGTTACGCAAGAAACATTTCAATGTTTGACATTAAGTTGATCAGATCAGAAGTCAGATGACACATATAAAATAAAGTAAAAGTGTTCATCAGTTATATTTAAAGAGCCTGACCTGTTTAAATGATCACAGCTGTAACCTGCTGAAATAAAGGCTCCTCTAGTGGTCTTCATCATTAACAGCAGAGTTAAGCTTTAAGTGCAAAAGGTTCATGCACAGAATAAATATACAAGATATACACATGTGCAACATAACTTTTACTACTTTTCTACATCATTCATAACATCACTCCTCGATATACTGATCAATACTTGAGCTTCTATGAGACACTGGTGTCAGTATTACTCCTGATGCACTTTATTCTCTTTATCTATTTACTTTTCTCTTCATGCTATTATATTTTACTTTTCAATGATGTCACTATTATTTATTTTAATCTCAATAATTGTTATTCTATTGTTCATATTTTTGTATTATATTGTTTTTTGTCATTTTTCTGATCTCGTTGTCAAAGCCACACAGGAGTGTTGAAGGCAGACCTGACCCAGACCTGAACCAGACGTGAACCAGACCTGAACCAACCAGACCTGAACCAGACCAGTGTAGAGGTCTGGATGCTTTGTAATGGAGCAGCAGAGCAGAAATGTATTCATGTCTAGAAATCATGAAGGTTTTATTAACCAGCGGTAGATTTGTAAAGAACTGAGGGCGGCTCGACACCATGACAGCTTTTATTTTGTTAATGTTTCACATGAGGAAGTAGGAGGAGCCAGACGTCTGCTGCACGAGGAGCTGCATCAAACATGTTGTTAGACTTGAAGGTGATATTAAGCATTATCAGGGTGTGGTGTTTATATATAACCACCATCTCATTGCTTTTATGAAACAACAATCAGTTCTCTTCTGAACTTGAGATTTGTTCCATGTTAACATGACTCATCAGTTATTCAGATCTTCCTCGTGGTGCTTCAGTTCAGTTGGTTCAGATCAAACGTTCATCGTCTCACATGAACTCACCACACGGTGACATTAAATGTGTTTAAAGATGAAACTGTAGTTTAACCTCACTGTGTTTCATCCTGTCTGTTACTCACCGTCTTTTATCCATCGTCAGCATTTTAACTCACTGAGTCCAAAATAACTTTCAAAAGACTCAAACGACTTACAGCACAAACAATATGCTGATCTGTCATTATTTTCATACAGTCATAATGTATATTAGTGAGATTCATGAGGATATGAATGGATAGAGAATCATTTAGTTTCACTTTATTTGTATTTATTTTGAACAATGCAATGAACAGTAAATATAGAAAACAGTAAAAAAACTAATTCTAATTATAAAAATAATATCAAAAATAATTTTACATTTATGGAAAGCAGAAGGAAACAAATCTCCTCATATAGTTTCACACCTTAATTAAAATCATAACTCCATATTTATCACACAAACACAACATATGCAGCTCAACTCAAACGACTTGCAGCACGGTGCACTTCTACCTCAGAGGAAACTAGTAAAACATTCATATTTTTGTGTTCAGTTTATCAGAAAACTCCTGATTGTAAATGTGCTGTGATGGTGTTCAGAGATGTGAGAGCTGCTACGGGTTTAAAAGCAAACAGTCTGCTGGTGAAACAATACAAAGGTTCATTTCATAGCATTAATAACTATGAGCTTGACTTTAAAACATATATACAATGAAATGTATGACAGTAAATAACAGCTGACTGTAACAGACAAACACAAATGAAAAGATAAATTCATGCTCATCAGCAGTATATCAATGAAATGAATGAATGATGGTTTCAGATCTAAGAAGTGGACGAATGAACTGATGAAGAGTCTGATCAGAATAATGAAGCAGAGCTCTGATTCCTCTGTGATCTATCCAACTCTGAGGTCACACTGGAACTGGACAGAGAGTGATGAAGAGGAGGATGAAGGACGAGATGAAGACCATCAGACAGTGATGAAGAGGAGGATGAAGGATGAGATGAAGACCATAGAGAACCCCTCTCACTCCGCCACGACCAGCTGTGACTGAGCAGCTCATTCAGACATCAGATCATCACAACGAGACCTTCAGACGCTGGTTTGGTCCTCCGACCTCTGAGAGACTAGATTCATCTTTGTCTATATGTCTATATGAACCATTGGATCTAGTTCTACAGGCAGAGAGCAACTCGTTGAATGTTTTCTACGCAGATAGTAACAAACACCCAGCAGAGTTCCTGCTGCTGCTATCACTCCCGGTACACAGTAGAGGACGATCCTTCCCCGTCTCTCTCCTTGTGATGGACTTCCTGTCGTTGAAGGATCTCTTCCTCCACTTGTTGTGTTTGGTGTCTCAGATTTGGGTCGATCCCTCTCTGCTGTAAAGAGACCAAAGAAGTCTGAGTCATTCATGAGAAGAAGAAACATCTCACTGAAACATAAACTAAACGTCCCCAAGAGATTAAACTGAAACATATTTCACAGATCCTGTAAGAAGGAAGTGTAACGACAATAATCGGGTTCTTTTTAGTCCAGAAAACTTCTACTGAATCAACTCACCTGTGACATTGAGGAGACATTTCCTCGAACCTTCACCATCAACTGTGAGCACATCACACACGTAAAGACCCGAGTCATCAGTCCTGAGTCTGGACATGTGGAGTCTGAGTCGTCCTTCTCTGACGACGTCTTTGTCAAACTGGACTCGTCCTGAAAACCGTTCATGCTGAGACTCTGGAGACTCAACACCTTTATGAAGATGAAACAGGACGAAGGATCTGAGATCAGTTAACAGTTCACAGATGATATTAATGGACTTGAGGGAACCGTCTGTTCTGGTGGTGAAGGTCCATTCCAGAGTGATGTTGTGGTTCTCCTCTGCCTGATAGGAGCTCTGTGTCACATTCACTACTAATGATGCTGTTGAGGAGACAGAGAGGGAGAGTGAGGAGCAGACACACTGACAGCTTTAACATGAGAGCCTTTAAACTGCATCTCTAGATGTTTCTGTGGAGTGTTTAGTGATGCTTCAGAGCTGTAGTGCTTTAAACATACAAAAGTCAACTCACCACAGACACAGGAGGTCAGGATGAAGAGCAGCAGGATCCTGCAGATCATCTTCTCCCTGTGAGAGGAGACAGAGGTGAAGAGTCACAAACACATCACATCAAGGTGTTGGAGGTACAAATCTACAGTCTGTCTTTACATCACAATACTCCTTTGTGTTCATCATCCTGCTCATTACACACAACTGACGACACAAAGTCTTGATGCCAATGCAGCGTCAATGTGAACTACAAGCACAGCTAAAGCTGCTTTCCCTGAAGACGTTTCATTCATAGTCAAATAAAAGAAGTAGAAGCTGCAGTAATATGTTTCAAGACAGCGCCAGATGTTCAACACTACAGGAAACAGTCAACAAGTGTCTCTAAAACACTACAAGCTGTGGAAAGACCCGCCCTGCTCTGACTTTAGCAGCAAGTAATCAAACAGAGGCAGAGTGGGCGGGTCTGTGATATGATGTGTGTGAACAAGTGCTTCAGGCGCTCAAACTGGTTGTTCTCGTTTATTCAGACGTGTTTCCATACAGAGTTAGTTTCACATCTGATAACTTAACAGCAACTCTTTAAAACTCCTCAACAGTTCTCTCATGTTTCCTCCAACACATCAAGCTTCTTATTGTCGTCATCAAGCACACAATGAACATCTATGCACCAACATTTATAACAAATACCACACAGTGAACACACACAAACTCATGTTGTTGTTGAAATGGTTAATTTAAATAATACAGCTGTTTTTAATGGATCAGGTTATATTCTGATGTGTCTTCAATGCATCACATCTTTTTAACTGTTCTTCACTGAACGAACCGACCACGTTATTACCGTAAATATCTTGTCAAATACATCAATCCTCACATCATAAATCTGTACAATAATAATCATATAATGACAACAACATGACGACGTTCATAACTTACCTTGTTTGTGTTCAGACGTGTAAAACTCTGAAGTCTTCTCTCCATTTGAACGCTGTGAATCCTCATTTCACTTTCATCCTGATGGTTTTTCTATGTTACAAGTTGAAAAACACCTTTAACACAGACCAACACCGTGTGTGTTCTGCAAGTGATATCCGGCCAAAGACGAGGATTGTAACCAGTTAAATGTAGAGATACAGTGGTGAATGGGTCCGCCCACTTAGTGTCATAAAGAGGAACCAATCAAACCTTCACTAGACATAATAAGGCAGAAGTAGGCGGACGGACAGAGAGTTTGGAGAATGAACAACTTGTGACAAAGAGTCAAAGAGGAGATGGGAATATATTGATAGTAAATAAGGAGAGCTTTGTGTATTAATGGCTGAATAGTTAATAACTGCACATTCCAAGCACAATGGAGATCTGAGAAGATTGAAATAATAGTAAAGAGTGCAGCAAGATATTTAAATATTCATGTGGGATGGCTGTTCAGGAAGAGCTTAAAAACATGAAGAGTTAAACAAAGAATCAGGTTCACAGGATCAGTCATCATGTTAATTCTGCAGTGAAATGCAAGGAGTCTGTTGGCAAATAGCCAAGAAGTTAAATACAAACCAGTTATAATATGTGTTGGAGAGACATGGCTTAAAGCAAACTTAGATTTTGTGATTCAGGGATGTGTGAGCATAAGAAGGGACAGAGAACGGGGTAATGGGGGAGGATGTGCTACCTTTGTTAAATAAGCAAGGATTTCTTATAGAGAAAGGAAAAAGGAAAAGACCTAGAATATGTTGAAGTGTGGTTAGGGGATGAAAGTTTGGTCGTGGTGAATTTCTACAATCCGTGTCAATGATTGGAATTAGAAGCATTGGAGGCAATAAAGGGACAGAAGAAGAAGAGTCATTTGGTGATTTTAATGCACACAGTACTCTCTGGGGACGGGAAGAGACTGATGGGAATGGATTGATAGAGGATGTGATGGACTGCTGCTGCTACTGCTACAGTCAACTCATCACATGTTGACTGTGATGAGTTGATATTATGAGTTGTCAGCATGTTGTATTTTAGATACCAACGTCTCCAGCTGTCAATCAAACACCCAGAACTCAATCAATGCAACACAAACAAATATGGGTGGAAAGGGTCTGGTATGTGTGCTGACATGGGTGATTTATAAAATGCGACGCAGGTGAGCAGGTGGAGGTGAAAGTCCTGTGAGCAGGATGAGGGTCTGAGGACACCTGGTGGACAGGTGGAGAATGACAACAAGGCTTCATGGAGATGAAGGAGCCTGAATGTGGCTGAAAAGAGGGACAGAAGAGGCAGAAACACACACAGCTGAGGCCGACACTGTGACCAAGTACTGCGAACTGAAGAAGCCCAGCAACAAGGAGGAGTTCACATAGTCAAAGACAGTCACATAAGTGAGTTTAAATTCATTTTATTTAGTTAGGAAAGAAAAGTACAAATCATTCATCAACTGGATTCTTCAAGTTGTGAAACTAAAGTATAAAAATACACAAGAAACATTTTAATGTTTGATGAATTGATCCTCAAAAAAACCTCACAAATAACATAAAGTAAAAGTGATCATCAGTTATATTTAAAGAGCCTGATGGTCTAATGATCACAGCTGTAACCTGCTGACATAAAGGCTCCTCTAGTGGTCTTCATCATTAACAGCAGTGTTAACTCAACACAGTGAGAGAATGACGATCAACAACAGTAAATAACACCTTCAACAACAATAAAAGGGCATGTACAGTATATATATATATATATATATAAAAACGTAGAAATCTTCCAGCATCTGTGGATTCCTCAATAACATGAACACATTCATCACATAAAGCTTTAAGTGCAAAAGGTTCATGCACAGAATAAATATTCAAGATATACACATGTGCAACATAACTTTTACTACTTTTCTACATCATTCATAACATCACTCCTCCATATACTGATCAATACTTGAGCTTCTATTAGACACTGGTGTCAGTATTACTCCTGATGCACTTTATTCTCTTTATCTATTTACTTTACTCTTCATGCAAGTATTTCCTTCTGGATGAATAAAGTTCTCTCTCGTCTTATTTCAGTAAAGTGAACACATAGCAGATTCTCTGTGTTGGACTAAAACAAGATAAACATGTTGAAGAGTCAGTTTCTGTGAACTATGTAAAACACTTTGCTTTGCCTCGTTGATATCAGCTCAAAGCTCTTTTTGTCACTTCAAAGTGCTCCTTAATGAACCCTGATTATTAAACAGCATTGTTTGATTACAGTAGTGTTGTTAGTTCAGTGTGTTGGTTAAAGAGCCCTGGGGTTGGACACATTACTAGTATTGTGCTGAATCTCATATTGCTAAATCATCATTTTTTATTTCTGTTCATATCTTAATGCTGCTGTGAATCCTCAGATATATGAGTCATACACAGATCCAGCTGTGTCTCAGACTGACTGAAGTCCTCCATCAGACTCTTTTAGTGCAAACACTTGAAGGCTTAACATCTCAGTCTTGATGTGTTTTAGATCGTGTATGTTTTGTTGTGCGGAGTAGAAATCTTGTTTTCAATGCAGCGAGCAAATAAATACAAAACCAGTACAGCAGCTGTCAGTCCCAGTCCACAGAAGAGAGCGATCCGTCCCCGACTCTCTGGTGGTGTTCCACTTTGTGTCGGTGAAGGATCTCTTCTCAGAGTTGTTGCTCCTGGTGTCTCAGGCTGATCCCTCACTGCTGCAAAGAGACCAAACAAATCTGTTTTATTCATGAGAAGAAAAAACATTTTCACTGAAAAGAAAACAAGAAAACAACAACAGATGAAGTTGAAACACATTTCACACAAACTGCAAGAAGGAGAGATGGTGGAAGTCCACACTCCTTTTCTTTCAGGTTATTATTTATCTAAACAAAGCTGCTTCATTGAAAGTTCTACTGAATCAACTTACCTGTGACTTTGAGGTGACATTTCTCAGAGTTCCTCCCATCACTTGTGATCACGTCACACAGGTACGGACCCGAGTCAGCAGTCCTCAGTCTGGACACGTGAAGTCTGAGTCGTCCTTCTCTGAGGACGTCTTTGTCAAACTGGACTCGTCCTGAAAACTGTTTATCCTGAAACTCTGGAACCTCGACACCTTCACGTAAATGAAACAGGACGTGTCTTCTATGAGTCAACATCAGACAGTGAATATAAAGGGAGTTGGGGTCAGTGTTGGTGGTGAAGGTCCATTCCAGAGTGATGTTGTGGTTCTCCTCTGCCTGATAGGAGCTCTGTGTCACATTCACTACTAATGATGCTGTTGAGGAGACAGAGAGGGAGAGTGAGGAGCAGACACACTGACAGCTTTAACATGAGAGCCTTTAAACTGCATCTCTAGATGTTTCTGTGGAGTGTTTAGTGATGCTTCAGAGCTGTAGTGCTTTAAACATACAAAAGTCAACTCACCACAGACACAGGAGGTCAGGATGAAGAGCAGCAGGATCCAGCAGATCATCTTCTCCCTGTGAGAGGAGACAGAGGTGAAGAGTCACAAACACATCACATCAAGGTGTTGGAGGTACAAATCTACAGTCTGTCTTTACATCACAATACTCCTTTGTGTTCATCATCCTGCTCATTACACACAACTGATGACACAAAGCCTTGATGCCAATGCAGCGTCAATGTGAACTACAAGCACAGCTAAAGCTGCATTCCCTGAAGACGTTTCATTCATAGTCAAATAAAATAAGTAGAAGCTGCAGTAATATGTTTCAAGACAGCGCCAGATGTTCAACACTACAGGAAACAGTCAACAAGTGTCTCTAAAACTGATTTTCAACCGCTGTTTGCCGCTCCACACCAGTGTACCGTGAGACATCGCCAGGTGTGTCGTGGGAAAATCTCCAATTTCACTTAATGAGTAAAAAGAAAATGATTATTTAGTTGTTGCAAATACTTTACTATTGTAGAGCGTCTGAGCTGCAATATAGTTGCTGGTTAAGTAATAATACTCTTCCATGCCAGTGGGTGGCAGTAGGAAGCGCAATAATGACTTTGTTAATTTAAAAGAGTAGAATTAAATGACGCAAGGGAGAGGTTGTGATGACAAGACGTACAGCGATGGACAAATATTTGAAAATGAAAAATACAGACTCTGAACTGGGCCTGGGACAAAATAAAACAGATGAAAAGCCTCGTAAGGATGAACACATTGAGAGACTTGCCATTAAATTGTCAGCATATATCCGGCCCTCGCCAGAAAATATCATTGTTTATCATAACTGGCCGCCACACCACAGAGCTCCGGGACGAAACGTGGCGATGTTAGCTGGCTTTTTGTGCAACATAACGAAGCATCTCACTGCGCTAAACCTCCAGCTCCAGGGACGGGTGTGATGCAGTAAAAGTCTCCACCGCTGAGTTCCCGACTGCGCATTTTGCTGATAACTGGGCGCACTTAGCACGGAGTTCACGAGCCGAATTTGCCGACTTTGCAGCTCAGAAATTTAATTTTGAACTGCTCAGCAATCCGTTTGCAGTTGAAGTGGAAAGAGCACCTGTGCACATCCACATGGAGCTGATAGACCTCCAGTGTAATGACACTCAAGGCAAAGCTTGACTCTGTGGGCGCTGCACAGTTTCCAAGCTTCATCCCCGAAACAATGCCTTAACTCCGCCTCCATGCTGCTCAAAGGCTCTGCATGTTTGGGAGCACATACCTGTGTGAGCAGCTGTTCTCTGTGATGAAGATGAACAAAAACCCACACAGGACTCGTCTCACTGATGCACACCTTCACTCCACATTGAGGGTTTCCACAGAACCTAACCCCAGATATTAATGAACTGGCAGCCAAGAAAATATGCCAAACAATGTTTTGTTTTGTCCCTCTCTGAGATTGAGTTTGACACCATAGTATAGATGCTGTATGATGCTAAAAGGTGTCATTTTGTAACGTGTTTGGTTGTTGGAGTGCCGCGGGCTCAGAAAAGGTTGAAAAACTGCTCTAAAACACTACAAGCAGTGGAAAGACTCCATCAGCCTCCTCACTTTTTGTTTCTCCTTTCATAACGTGTTTACCATCCACAGTTATTTTCACATCTGACAACTCGACGGAAATTCAACTGGGCAGGAACGAGTTAACCTCAAGGGCTCAGCACTGACACTGCTGGCAACGTCCCCAATTCTTATTCCGCTTCTTATTGTCATCATTCAAGCACACTATGAACATCTATGTACTAACATTGTTGTTGAAAAGGTTAATTTAAATAAAACAGCTGTTTTTAATGCATCAGGTTATATTCTGATGTGTCTTCAATGCATCACATCTTTTTAACTGTTCTTCACTGAACGAACCGACCACGTTATTACCGTAAATATCTTGTCAAATACATCAATCCTCACATCATAAATCTGTACAATAATACACAGAAGTGATCATAACTTTATTTTACCGCAGCATTCACTCCCAACACCAAACACCTTCATCCACTATGAGATCAGACTTTAGACTGTTGAGCTCAAATCACTTGACACCGTATTTTACTGTTGAATTGTCACTTTTCCATTACTCACTGTTTTACTATCTGTTTACATCTCTTCATAACTTCTCATCACGCATCATACACACATCATAAGGCTACACTAGTTACATTAAGTTCATTCTGTAATAACTGAACAATATAATTCATTACCTCGTACGTCTTCAGCGTGGAGACAGATGTGGAGAAGTGCAGATCGATAAACTTCGGTCGCATTATAATCTACTAACTATCTACTAATCTACTAATTGTACTAACACAGCATTGGACACATGCGTTGCCACTAGTAGAGGAGGAAGGTGTTTTTTAGATGAGGACACACCTACATCAGTTTTTTAGATCAGGAACCGGACCCACCAGGTTAGGGATGACAATTAGTATGACAATTAGTATGACATGGGTGTGAGAGTAATGGTGAGAGTAAAGTTTTTTAGATCAGGAACCAGGATAGGGATGACATATTATATAGTATGACAATTAGTATGACGACAATTAGTATGACAACAACACATGGGTGTGAGAGAGTGTATTTATAATAACCATGTTAACCTTAACCTTAATTAGGTTAGTATGACAGGTTAGACTACCTGTACTACCCTAATACAGGGTCTAATAATACCCTGGTACGGGTACACCTGTGACGTGTCAGGGTGAGCAAATTGACATTTAATTGATCAGATCAGAAGTCAGATGAGCAGGGTATTAATAACCCTGGTCACAGGGTGACATTACCGTGAGAAAGTCAAGTGACGTTTCCTCCATATACACACATAACACACATACGCACTCAGAAGGATCGAACCCGGGTCTCTCTCTCACCTTCCGAGGTGATTAACCACTACACCACCGTGCAGCCCGATCACTCCAGTTATTAAACTGAAATAGAAATAAAATAGAAATAAAGAAAGAAATTGACATTTAATTGATCAGATCAGAAGTCAGATGACTCATATAAAATAAAATAAAAGTGTTCATCAGTTATATTTAAAGAGCCTGATGGTCTAATGATCACAGCTGTAACCTGCTGACATAAAGGCTCCTCTAGTGGTCTTCATCATTAACAGCAGTGTTAACTCAACACAGTGAGAGAATGACGATCAACAACAGTAAATAACACCTTCAACAACAATAAAAGGGCATGTACAGTATATAAAAAAAATTTGAAATCTTCCATCATCCGTTGATTCCTCAATAACATGAACACATTCATCACATAAAGATTTAAGTGCAAAAGGTTCATGCACAGAATAAATATACAAGATATACACATGTGCAACATAACTTTTACTACTTTTCTGCATCATTCATAACATCACTCCTCCATATACTGATCAATACTTGAGCTTCTATTAGACACTGGTGTCAGTATTACTCCTGATGCACTTTATTCTCTTTATCTATTTACTTTACTCTTCATGCAATTGTATTTTATTTTCCAATGATGTCACTATTATTTATTTTACTCTTAATAATTGTTATTCTATTGTTCATATTTTTGTATTATATTGTTTTCTGTCATTTTTCTGATCTCGTTGTCAAAGCCACACAGGAGTGTTGAAGGCAGACCTGAACCAGACCTGAACCAACCAGACCTGAACCAGACCTGAACCAGACCAGTGTAGAGGTCTGGATGCTTTGTAATGGAGCAGCAGAGCAGAAATGTATTCATGTCTAGAAATCATGAAGCTTTTATTAACCAGCGGTAGATTTGTAAAGAACTGAGGGCGGCTCGACACCATGACAGCTTTTATTTTGTTAATGTTTCACATGAGGAAGTAGGAGGAGCCAGACGCCTGCTGCACGAGGAGCTGCATCATCCATGTTGAAAGTGAAAGTAATGCTGAAGTATCATCAGAGTGTAGTTTTGATATAAAACAACATTTAACTGCTGTTATGAAACAACAATCAGTTCTCTTCTGAACTTGAGATTTGTTCCATGTTAACATGACTCATCAATTATTCAGATCTTCCTCGTGGTGCTTCAGTTCAGTTGGTTCAGATCAAACGTTGATCGTCTCACATGAACTCACCACACGGTGACATTAAATGTGTTTATATATGAAACTGTAGTTTAACCTCACTGTGTTTCATCCTGTCTGTTACTCACCGTCTTTTATCCATCGTCAGTATTTTAACTCACTGAGTCCAAAATAACTTTCAAAAGACTCAAACGACTTACAGCACAAACAATATGCTGATCTGTCATTATTTTCATACAGTCATAATGTATATTAGTGAGATTCATGAGGATATGAATGGATAGAAAATCATTTAGTTTCACTTTAGTTGTATTTATTTTGAACAATGCAATGAACAGTAAATATAGCAAACAGTCAATAAACTAATTCTCATTATAAAATAATATCAACATCAACTTTACATTTATGGAAAGCAGAAGGAAACAAATCTCCTCATATAGTCTCACACCTTAATTAAAATCATAACTCCATATTTATCACACAAACACAACATATGCAGCTCAACTCAAACGACTTGCAGCACGGTGCACTTCTACCTCAGAGGAAACTATTAAACATTCATATTTTTGTGTTCAGTTTATCAGAAAACTCCTGATTGTAAATGTGCTGTGATGGTGTTCAGAGATGTGAGAGCTGCTACGGGTTTAAAAGCAAACAGTCTGCTGGTGAAACAATACAAAGGTTCATTTAATAGCATTAATAACTATGAGCTTGACTTTAAAACATATATACAAAGAAAACCATCACACAGTGATGAAGAGGAGGATGAAGGAGGAGATGAAGACCATCAGACAGTGATGAAGAGGAGGATGAAGGTGAAGATAAAGACCATCAGACAGTGATGAAGAGGAGGATGAAGGTGGAGATGAAGACCATCACACAGTGATGAAGAGGAGGATGAAGGAGGAGATGAAGACCATCAGACAGTGATGAAGAGGAGGATGAAGGAGGACATGAAGACCATCAGACAGTGATGAAGAGGAGGATGAAGTTGGAGATGAAGACCATCAGACAGTGATGAAGAGGAGGATGAAGGAGGAGATGAAGACCATTAGACAGTGATGAAGAGGAGGATGAAGGTGGAGATGAAGACCATCACACAGTGATGAAGAGGAGGATGAAGGAGGAGATGAAGACCATCACACAGTGATGAAGAGGAGGATGAAGGACGAGATGAAGACCATCAGACAGTGATGAAGAGGAGGATGAAGGACGAGATGAAGACCATCAGACAGTGATGAAGAGGAGGATGAAGGAGGAGATGAAGACCATAGAGAACTCCTATCACTCACTACGACCAGCTGTGACTGAGCAGCTCATTCAGACATCAGATCATCACAACGAGACCTTCAGACGCTGCTTTGGACCTCCGACCTCTGAGAGACTAGAATCATGTTTGTCTTTATGTAGTGAATCGTTTAATGTTTTCTACACATATAGTAACAAACACCCAGCAGAGTTCCTCCTGCTACTATCACTCCCGGTACACAGTAGAGGACGATCCTTCCCCATCTCTCTGCTTGTGATGGACTTCCTGTCGTTGAAGGATCTCTTCCTCCACTTGTTGTGTTTGGTGTCTCAGGTTTGGGTCGATCCCTCTCTGCTGTAAAGAGACCAAACAAGTCTGAGTCATTCATGAGAAGAAGAAACATCTCACTGAAACATAAACTAAACGTCCCCAACAGATTCAACTGAAACATATTTCACAGATCCTGTAAGAAGGAAGTGTAACGACAATAATCGGGTTCTTTTTAGTCCAGAAAACTTCTACTGAATCAACTCACCTGTGACATTGAGGTGACATTGCTTTGATCCCTCATCATGACCTGTGAACACATCACACACGTAAAGACCCGAGTCATCAGTCCTGATTCTGGACATGTGGAGTCTGAGTCGTCCTTCTCTGAGGACGTCTTTGTCAAACTGGACTCGTCCTGAAAACCGTTCATGCTGAGACTCTGGAGACTCGACACCTTCATGAAGATGGAACAGGACGAAGAATCTGACATCAGTTACCATCTCACAGTAGATATTAATGGACTTGAGGGAACCGTCTGTTCTGGTGGTGAAGGTCCATTCCAGAGTGATGTTGTGGTTCTCCTCTGCCTGATAGGAGCTCTGTGTCACATTCACTACTAATGATGCTGTTGAGGAGACAGAGAGGGAGAGTGAGGAGCAGACACACTGACAGCTTTAACATGAGAGCCTTTAAACTGCATCTCTAGATGTTTCTGTGGAGTGTTTAGTGATGTTTCAGAGCTGTAGTGCTTTAAACATACAAAAGTCAACTCACCACAGACACAGGAGGTCAGGATGAAGAGCAGCAGGATCCTGCAGATCATCTTCTCCCTGTGAGAGGAGACAGAGGTGAAGAGTCACAAACACATCACATCAAGGTGTTGGAGGTACAAATCTACAGTCTGTCTTTACATCACAATACTCCTTTGTGTTCATCATCCTGCTCATTACACACAACTGATGACACAAAGCCTTGATGCCAATGCAGCGTCAATGTGAACTACAAGCACAGCTAAAGCTGCTTTCCCTGAAGACGTTTCATTCATAGTCAAATAAAATAAGTAGAAGCTGCAGTAATATGTTTCAAGACAGCGCCAGATGTTCAACACTACAGGAAACAGTCAACAAGTGTCTCTAAAACTGATTTTCAACCGCTGTTTGCCGCTCCACACCAGTGTACCGTGAGACATCGCCAGGTGTGTCGTGGGAAAATCTCCAATTTCACTTAATGAGTAAAAAGAAAATGATTATTTAGTTGTTGCAAATACTTTACTATTGTTGAGCGTCTGAGCTGCAATATAGTTGCTGGTTAAGTAATAATACTCTTCCATGCCAGTGGGTGGCAGTAGGAAGCGCAATAATGACTTTGTTAATTTAAAAGAGTAGAATTAAATGACGCAAGGGAGAGGTTGTGATGACAAGACGTACAGCGATGGACAAATATTTGAAAATGAAAAATACAGACTCTGAACTGGGCCTGGGACAAAATAAAACAGATGAAAAGCCTCGTAAGGATGAACACATTGAGAGACTTGCCATTAAATTGTCAGCATATATCCGGCCCTCGCCAGAAAATATCATTGTTTATCATAACTGGCCGCCACACCACAGAGCTCCGGGACGAAACGTGGCGATGTTAGCTGGCTTTTTGTGCAACATAACGAAGCATCTCACTGCGCTAAACCTCCAGCTCCAGGGACGGGTGTGATGCAGTAAAAGTCTCCACCGCTGAGTTCCCGACTGCGCATTTTGCTGATAACTGGGCGCACTTAGCACGGAGTTCACGAGCCGAATTTGCCGACTTTGCAGCTCAGAAATGTAATTTTGAACTGCTCAGCAATCCATTTGCAGTTGAAGTGGAAAGAGCACCTGTGCACATCCACATGGAGCTGATAGACCTCCAGTGTAATGACACTCAAGGCAAAGTTTGACTCTGTGGGCGCTGCACAGTTTCCAAGCTTCATCCCCGAAACAATGCCTTAACTCCGCCTCCATGCTGCTCAAACGCTCTGCATGTTTGGGAGCACATACCTGTGTGAGCAGCTGTTCTCTGTGATGAAGATGAACAAAAACCCACACAGGAATCGTCTCACTGATGCACACCTTCACTCCACATTGAGGGTTTCCACAGAACCTAACCCAGATATTAATGAACTGGCAGCCAAGAAAATATGCCAAACAATGTTTTGTTTTGTCCCTCTCTGAGATTGAGTTTGACACCATAGTATAGATGCTGTATGATGCTAAAAGGTGTCATTTTGTAACGTGTTTGGTTGTTGGAGTGCCGCGGGATCTTTTTAATGTAAAAAGTGTACCGCGGCTCAGAAAAGGTTGAAAAACTGCTCTAAAGGTGGAAAGACCCCCCCCCCCCCCCTACTCTGACTTTAGCAGCAAGTAATCAAACAGAGGCAGAGTGGGGGGGTCTGTGTGAACAAGTGACTCAAGCGCTGACACTGGTTGTTTGTCGTTTATTCAGCCTCCTCACTTTTTGTCTCTCCTTTCATAACGTGTTTACCATCCACAGTTATTTTCACATCTGACAACTCGACGGAAATTCAACTGGGCAGGAACGAGTTAACCTCAAGGGCTCAGCACTGACACTGCTGGCAACGTCCCCAATCTGACAACTGCATGAATGCTCACTCATGGTTTCTCCCTTCGGACCGTGTTTCTCAAACAGTTCTCTCATGTTTCCTCCAACACATCAAGCTTCTTATTGTCATCATTCAAGCACACTATGAACATCTATGTACTAACATTGTTGTTGAAAAGGTTCATTTAAATAAAACAGCTGTTTTTAATGGATCAGGTTATATTCTGATGTGTCTTCAATGCATCACATTAACTGTTCTTCACTGAACGAACCGACCACGTTATTACCGTAAATATCTTGTTAAATACATCAATCCTCACATCATAAATATGTTCAATAATACACAGAAGTGATCGTAACTTTATTTTACCGCAGCATTCACTCCCAACACCAAACACCTTCATCCACTATGAGATCAGACTTTAGACTGTTGAGTTCAAATCACTTGACGCCGTATTTTACTGTTGAATTGTCACTTTTCCATTACTTACTGTTTTACTATCTGTTTACATCTCTTCATAACTTCTCATCACAAGGCTACACTAGATACATTAAGTTCATTCTGTAATAACTGAACACCTGTATAATTCATTACCTCGTACGTCTTCAGCGTGGAGAAGTGCAGGATAAACTTCGGTCGCACTTCTAGTCGGACGTATGTGAAAACCTTTGTACTAGCGTTGCCAGCAGTAGAGGAGGAAGGTGTTGATGAGGACACATCTCACTCAGGAATGAGGAATGAGTGACTTCTCTCCTCACACCCATATACTAACATTCCAACTATGACAACAATATCATACAAGAACATTATCATACTAACTCCACTCAGAAGGATCGAACCCGGGTCGAACCCGGGTCTCTCTCTCACCCTCTGAGGTGATTAACCACTACACTAACTTATTTACACTAGCTGTAACCTGCTGACATAAAGGCTCCTCTAGTGGTCTTCATCATTTACCAGCAGTGTTAACTCAACACAGTGAGAGAATGACGATCAACAACAGTAAATAACACCTTCAACAACAATAAAAACATGTAAAAAACATGTAGAAATCTTCCATCATCTGTGGATTCCTCAATAATATGAATATTGCAAATCCCGGTGAAATCTGGTCTTTTTCCCTTTTGAACCACGTTGAAGCATCTTTTAAACATCAGCGTGTTTTAAACGTCTTTCAAACGTCGACATGCTCACAGTTCAATACTTCACCTTCACCTGAGGAACAGAAGAGACGTGTTCAAGTCACCTCATAGTCGTCACTGATTGTTACTCAAAACGTTTTGCAGATTTTTAAATAAATAAAACAAAACTGCAGTAAATGAATGACGTCATTTAGAGACATTTAGACACTGTTTACTGTTAGTGGTTTAATGTTATTTTATCACAAAACAGCTCTTTTATAAAGTGATATTTCATAATCTTCAGAATAAACGGGATTGTAAAAGTACATTAATAGACAGATTCAGAGATAGGTGTTACATTTCCTTTAAGAGAATAAACGTTCGTTTGTTTCCAGCTTGTTAAAGTTCTCAGCTACAGAAAAAAACCCACTCAAACAGAAAGTAAAATTCCTGTTCCAACTACATGTAGTTGGAATGGTTAGTATGACAACAACACCGCTGCTATCTGGTCCGCCTCGTCTCACTGACAACACCGCTGTGAACTGGTTTCTCCCTGTGGCGCTTTGGCGCAGTCTCAAGTTTTAATTTTCTTTTTTAATTGTTCTGCATTCAGTCACTTGAAAAGTTGGCACAAGACTTGTACTTTTACGTGAGTCATAAACAGCTCTGAAGGCAGCTGCAGACATTCACAATGACACTAGAGATACAGGATGTCGAAGCTGTGCTGTTTACAGCTTTGTTTCATGCGACAGTCAATGAAAGCACAACAGAAGACTGATGTGTAGTGTTTATTAAGTTAGTCACTGCTGGACAGTCATCGCTGTTATTAAATGACTGCACACGAAGCTGCAGGGATGTTTACATTAAGACAATTATCACTGATACTTTTTGCTGAATTGTTCATCTTCAGAACAGCCGATTCGTCCCACAGTCCACCATCGTGTTCACCATCTCAGGAGGAAGCATGATGTCCGGAGATCAATGGATGCTTGATTTGATGCAGGTGGATTCACCTGTGCTGACTGTCATTCTTTAGAAACTGGTATCAAACCTTTGACCCCAGTTTTTATTTCTACAACACTTCTTAGAGGCAAACATGCTCTGGAGGGAGAAATGTGTTAGTTAAATAAAATCTCAAAGAACCTCAGATTCTCTGACTAAGTGCAGCTGGATTGAAGCTCCTGAAATATATGCTGGTGTGGAACGACGTTCACCGTGCTATGGATACATGCATTGTCCCATTTCTTCCATTTATTTAAATAAACTAAAACTGTACTTAGCAAAAACCTCCCTCCACAGCGGACACATTTGAAAATGTCAGACAGACGTTTTCAAATCTCAACATATTTCATTGTAGCAGCAAAAATAGAAACTAAACTTCCTTGTCGCTATCTATAATACAATACAATACAGGCTGTTATCAGACATTTCTTTCTGTTTTTGTTGTCAGATGGACATTTCAGGACGTAAAGGAATGAGAGGTGCAGTTAGGAGTTAGCTCTAGCATTTCTCCTTCTCCGTGGACATCCTCCCATCATGCCATGCTTCTCTGGTGCTCCTCAGGGCCTTGGTTCTTTTGGGGTCCACCACCACGTAGTCCACACGTGTCCGCTCGCCCCGTGCGCGCTCCTCGCCTGCTCCGGCCTGCTCGCTGCCGACTCCACCTTCTGCCGTGCAGCGTTTCTGGTTATGGTAAAGATGTATTTTTTATCACTTGGTGGATTTATTGATGCAAAAAGACAACTTGAGAAGAAGAAACGAAGCTTATAAATAAATTATACAACTTCTAAATGTATCACAAATATTGAAAATACACCATAAGAAATTAGTGCAAAAATATTAAATATTTAATATTTAATAGTGTTGACATGATTTTATTAGGATGAGTGTTGACTTGGCTCCCTCTAGTGTCTAAACTCTCACCAGACATGAATGATCATTTTTATCTGTAAGAACTAATTATTGGAGAATGATGCACAATATATAAAACACAGTACAAAGAGAAGGAGAGAGAGTTGTGTCACCTGTCTTGTCGGCGTCGATCGCCCGGTGTGGAGGTCCAGGTCCAGGTACTCCACCTGTTTGTCGCCTCTGGCTCGCCGTAGCATCGGGCTGCTGACTCCGCCCTCTGAGGCCCGGTGCAGCATGAGCCTCAGAGACTGTCGACACAAAGTTTAGTTCAGCAAACATTAAAAGGTGCTACATACTTCTGTTGCCTCCACACGGCTCTCAACATGGCGACGGCTGAGCCTGCTGCGGCTTGCAGCTAACGGTGTTAAGAGCGCTAACAGTGCAAAACTGTCTGTCAGGGCGGCTTTGACCAAATGATTTAGGGATGGATGGAGGGGAAGATGATTGATAGGAAGAAGGATGCAAAGAAGGAAGGATGGAGAGCAAAGATATTAACGATGGAAGGAAAAGAGGAGGAGAGGGGAAAAAGGACAGGAAGTGCAGTGGAAATGAAGTGTTTTACCGGCTCCCCGGCGCTGAAACTGAGGCTCGGGGTGGTCATCATGGCGACGTAGCTGTCATCGGTGTCATCGGAGTCGGAGGAGGGGGAGGAGCTGTGAGCGGAGGTCGGCCTGAGCGACAGACAACTGGACGGACTGACACACAAAGAAAAACAGGATTACATTTTAGAGCGGCAACAATTTGTTGATTTTCATTATTAATTAATCTTTTTTTTTTGAGTTTGTAGCAGTTTGTCAAGACACTTTTGACAACATTTGAATTATTAGTCAATTAAATGTCTAGTTAATCGACCTAGTTTTGTTAACCGATTAATTGTTTGAGTTAAAGATCCAAACAAAATGGTTTTACTTGTCTTGGTATTATTGTAAATTGCATATTTTGGGTTTTGGATAAAAGAAGACATTTAAAGACATCAAATAAAACAATGGGAAATTATAATGTGTATTTATTTAACTGTGTTTTAATGTAATAAATTAAAAACAATTAATTTATTAATAAGACAATAACTGGCAGATTGATTCATTATCTGCAACACTAAAATAATACAATAGTAAGAATGAGATAAATATATTACCAATTTCATATAGTCATTATAACATAAATAATGTATTAATTCATTGTTTCATCATTTGATATATTTAATCATCAAATAACAACACTAGCATTAGATCATGTGTCAGTAGTAACGTGGTTCAGCACCACAGGGGGGCAGCAGAGCACAAACACAGCTGAATGTAACTGCTCAGATAGTCACACGTCATACTTCTCTCTCTCGTTCTGTAGGAGACCTTAAATATTCACGTGTTTGTTTGTTTTCTGTTGACGCTGCAATAAAACATCACACACACACACACAAACATACACACACTTACTCTCGTGTGAAGGTTCGAGTGACAGGCGAGCGGACAGGGGGCGGGACTTCCTGCCAGTCCTGCTGCGCTGAAGTGATGTCCAGAGGAGCTGGTTTCACTGGGAGGGAGGGAGAACAGTACAGTGAAGAGTTGTTTGTTTGTCATCTCACCCACAAGTGTGTACAGATTTAGGACCAGGGCATTTTAAAACATATTTTAAAGCCTGTAAGCAGTATGAAATTAATTTATACTTTGTAAACACGGGTATATGCTGCATTTCGGGAATAAGCAGGCTACTTTTTGGCCAAAATGAACTTTTTCCTGTTGACCTACATTGAAAAAGAGACGTCTCCGGCCAACAGAAAGTGTAAAATGAAAGTCTTGAATCTCCAAAAGACATAAATGCTCGTGTGGCTTTTTATGTTTGAAAGCAAAAAGCTTTTTACAATCAAACAGCAGTGTTGCAGAAACACCTCCCGAACTGTCAACCTTTACTAATATTTAATGAGTTTCTATAGGCTGTCACGCAGCCTTGTTGAGCAAAGTGGGAGCAGGTGAATAATTAAAACCAAAAGGAGGTTGAAGGGTGAACAAGTGAGACGAGCCTTGTGGTTCGTACCTCTTGTTTTGTGCGTCGGCTCTGCAGCCGTCTGGACGTCCGCTCTCTCTGCAGGCTGACCGACACCTGCAGTGATTCACAACATCAGACAGCAGAAAGCATCAAACCGGCTCCACAACTACAATAACTAAATCAATGGGGACGCTTCTGTTTATGTGCAGAATTTACATTTCAATCTCTATGCAAACCAGAACAACAACGATCACTACGCAAAGGGATGATTCCTGGTTTGGGTTAGGCAGATTGTCGCCTATGACTCTTGACAAGTATACATGTTACTTTAATGCAATTTGATGAAACGTACATATGATGTACGTTTGATACAATTAAGCTCTTGTTGAACTTTTAACCACAGAAGTCTTTCTTGTTTAAGAACAGATCCTGGTCTGTTTTAATTAAATTAGCCAAAAGATGTTTGAGTGGAAGTTTCAGTAACTGTAATTGTCTTTCTTTCCTTCATACTTAAATATTTTGAAAATGTGTAGTATAATAAGGTTCTATATGTCTCAGTCCCGTCAAGTATACATAGTGATTACAAATCAGATATCCCCGATAAGCTCCTACTCACCTCTGCGTTGTGGTTTCAGGTTGCGGTGGATCGGAGGGGGCATCGCCTCCACTTCCACTCCACCGGAAGTGTTCATGGTGTTCCTCCGGAGCGGCGGGGTGAGGGGGGCCACGGGAGACAGCAGGGAGTTACGAAAACCCATATGGGCGGGTGGGGGGACTCGTCTCCCGAGGGAGGCCGGGTCACCTGTGGCAGGAGTGGGATGAATGGGAAGGGAAGGGGTGAGGGGGGTCATGGGGACGTAGTTGGCCTCCTGGAGCTGGACAGAGGGGTCAGAGGGAGGATGTGGAGGCACCCTGGAACAACAGAAGAAGTCCTGCGATAAATAAGGGTTTCCATGAATCTGAGAAGGTTTCATGCGTTATACAAAGGAGTCTGATATGGTTGTGGAGAGTGTCCAGTTTGGGGACCTCAGAATTGCGTCTCTTTTCAGGCCGTGAACTTATCATGTCGCGTGTCTTCTGACTAACCTCGGTGCAGCAGGAGGCTCAGTGGTGGCAGCGCTCATGGGAACATAGTTTTCGTCCACGTCATCGTCTTCGGAGCAAACGCTACCCAGAGGTACCATGCCTTTATTAAACTGAGAGACAGGAAGAGAGACTGACATTTTGAAATGATACAGATATAAAATGCAAAGAAAAAGACATTAAATATGTACATTTATTGTGTTTTATTCTTGAGGTTTTAAAAGATTTAACTCACGAAGTAACTGTTGAAGCTCTCGCTGAACTCAAACATGCTCGCTCTGTCGGACAGAGACCGAGGGATGTAAAAAGAGTCGCAACCTGAAACACAGAGGATAGAAATATATACATAAACACACGGAAGCTCAATAGTTCAACACCATCAACAGTTTGGGATTAACTCTTACATTGCTGAGAGTAGAATGAGCAGTTTGATACTAATCTCAGATATCTGTGTGTTCAGTACAGAGCTGGAGCCAGGAGGTTAGCTTAGCTTAGCATGAAGACTGGAAACAAAGGGATACAGCTAGTCTGGCTCTGTCCACAGTTCAACAACTGCCTACTAGCACCTCTAAAGCGCACTAATTAGCATGCAGTGACTTGTTAATTTAATTAAAAAACTAAATGTAAAAGGTTTCCCACTGCTTCCACTCTTTATGCTAAGCTACGCTAACTGCCTGCTGGCTCTTGCTCTCATTTCTCATCCAACTATCGGAAAGAAAGCAAATATGTTTCTTTCCCGAAACGTTTTACTATTCCTTTAAATGCTACATATGCATGTGCTGTGCATTAACCACTACTACATTGTACACATTGTAACTTATTGGCAGAAGAGCGTCAAGACTTGTGTTGACAGAGTGCAAACAGAGCTTGACCAGATAAGAAAGCAAACATTTGTGCATCAAGTCCGAGCATGTTTTAGTACAGAGACTGTTGTCTTGAATATGCTCTAAAGCGCCACGAAAGAACTTTGGAGAATTATGGAACATTTTTACCCACCAGGCTTGAAACAAAAAGTCTTTGTGCCGTTCAGGGGCAAAGGTCTCGTCTCATTAATGAAACTAATTCCGATCGAGTCACGGTGCAAACGGGCACAAATAGTTTCCGCTGTGGATATAATCTATCAACACTGCCAGCTCTGCATAATAACACTTGATCTCCTCTGAGGTTTAAATCTCTCTGCTGAAGCTCTCTACAGGGATTTCACAGCCACTATGACTACATATTGAACATTTATTTCTAAAATTCTGCTTACATGACAAATACTAAAAGGCTGTCGTGAGCTGAATGACCAGATCTTTTTTGTTAGGAGTAACCATAAGATATAATTGACTACAAAGAGACGAACGATGACCTAAAAAGACTCAAAAGCACCAAAAAGACACAAAACAACATCAAAAAGAGGCGAAAGAAAAGGAGGAGGGGCCACATTGTCTCAATGTCTCATGTCTACAGCGAGCAGCTGGTTAGCTTAGCTTAGCATAAAGACTGGAGACATTCAAAATCCAGCCCCTTTTGAAGCTCACGAACATTAGATCTCCTTTTGTATAATCCGTACAAAAAAAAGTGTCAAAAAGGAGCGTATTGCTCAAAACTATTCTTTTAAAACAAGACCTTTGATGAAAGACAGGCGGCTCTCTTCTTACCTGTCGGTGTGCGTCCGGGCGCAGTGATGGTGTTGCTCCTCGGCAGACCTCCTCCCTCCACACATCCGTCCCTCTTCTCTGGCTCTGAGGAGGAGCGGGGGAGCGTGGCCGTGGCGGTCTGGGGCTTGGGCGGGCGTGGAGGCGGAGTCGGGGTTGAGGCGTGGAGCTCCGCCTGGGTCACGGAGTCTACGCTGGGGGTGGAGGATGGGCGGCGAGGGGGTCGCGGTTGCGTGGTGGACGCCGGACGAGGGACCTGATAACCACTGGTGGTGTATGAGTGGGTATTTGGATGCACGGTGGAGTGTCTAATGTCACTGAGAGGTATCGCCACGGGCCGCAGGTGGAAGTCCAGGGAGTGCTTCCTGGGATGAGGAGAGGGGTGACAATGAAGTCGGCCGGCCCGTCTCTGGAGGTCAGAGGTCACGCTGGCGTCCAGAGACGTCCAAGGAGCTGTCCTAAAGCCGGAGGAAGAGGAGGACGATGGAGGTGGGAGGCCGTTGGGAAGTAGGGAAGGAGATGAAGAAGAGGAAGAGGAGGAGGAGGTGGCGGAGGGAAGAGGGTTGTCGTTGTAGTCGGTTTCAAGAGAAGTGGAGGAACCTAAAGGAGGCCTAGAGACAGAGAGATACCAAAATAAGAGTAAAAAACTGTTCAGATGAAGTTGTTTCGGTTTGAAAGAGCTCCACACCTCAGCAAATCACAATCCAAACTACCTGGACGGATACAAATCTTTCCAACTGTAGAGGAGCATTGAGCTTTCATTGTGCTGTTCTGATGACCTGTCGCATGCAGGTATGTGAAGACATCTGTGGGCGTGATCCAGCCTAAAATAAACCTCTAATCCCTGTTTTTTTTCAGATTCAACACGTCTAAACCTGTAACTCTGACTGTTAGTCTGGATGATTAACCTTCAGCCGGGTTTCTTTAGTCCCAAACCAGACTGGAAAAGTAAAACGTGTGCGTTTATATATTGTTAGTCTTGTTTCCTGTATTTGTGTGTTTACCTGATGTGACTCTGGCAGTGCGATAACCACAGGTAATCTTCCTCTGCATTGCGGTCGTGAACCAGGCCCCTGACATTCACCGGGTCATAGGGGGGTGGGACCGACCCGGATACCGCTGCGATGGCGGCAGTGCGACTGGCCATGGTCATCGCTGTGACGGAGGACGAGCCGGAGACAGGAGGTCTCTCCGGGACTGTAGAAAAGAAAAGTGACCCACGTAAGAATGGAAAAAACTTTCTGTGTCTCTGAAACACCTCTCAATATAATGTAAAGTCCTGGTTCTGGTTCTCAAGTGCCTCCCTTCCCTCCAGCGGGCCCAGCAATACGGCCTGAGTCTCCAGCAGTGCGACAATCTACTCTAAAAAAGTCTCAGCTAACATTAGAAAACCAAGACAGAGTTCAAATGACTGCAAAAGGCAAAACTGTGATACAGAATATCTGATGATATTTTACATCTGAGTCACCGACGTTCTTTCTTTCTGCATGTTCTCTCTCTTCTCTCCTCCCACATGGTTTTCACAGTGACTCAGCAACAACCCACACTTCTATCTATCTAAAGCAAAAGTCCTATCCATCCATCTATCCATCCATCCCTCTATCTATCCCTCTATCTATCCGTCGTACCGTCATCAGTCGGGTTGAAGCCACAGAGCAGGCAGATGGAGGACACCCAGCGGTTCATGTCCTCCTCAGACTCGGCCACCAGGTACCAGGTCCTCTCCTCCGTCCTCAGGTCGAAAACGAAGCTGCTCTCCAGCTCCTTCTTCGTGAACGTCAGGCCGGCATCCACCTGAGGGAGAAGGGCATACAGCGAGGCGGACATGGTGGATGAGTGATGGAGCATTTATGGAGCACACAAATGTGCAACATTCAGCTCTAGAGTCAAGCGTGAAAACGTGAAAATTCAATGATCTATCACTTTGAAAAACAAAAAAAGCCCCACATTTATTTACACAGAACACTTTTAAACATGCACAATAAGGAGCATTGACTCAGGTCATTAATGGCGTCCGTGTACCTGTTCACACAGGTTCAGGTTGATGGTCCTGATCGGCCGGCGGGACTGCTGGTTCTTGAAGTACTGCAGGACGTCCGGCTCCCCGCTCAGCCGACCGCTCCGCAGCACGAACCAACGCTTCTTCCACGCCTGGAGACAGGAGCACTTCCTCCTTCAGTTTATCTCGTTCAACATCACCGACATTTACAGAGAGCACAAGTAGATAAACCCTTTCTATTCTAGAGGCGTGGGCTGAACAAACTGACAGTACATCTGGTTTTTTAGGACTTTTAGTCTTTTTGCAAAGATTTGACAGATTATTGACTAAAAGGTCAGTTAAATAATCACGATGAGTCTTTGGCATACACCTACACACCAACACTAACCCGTCAAACACACACACACACACACACACACACACACACACACACACACACACACACAGTGAGTCATAGCTGAAATATGAGGTGTCATCCCGTGGATTGCTCATGGGAGACGGACCCTACCCATAATGCTCAGCGCATGACGGCAACAACCTGAGAGAAGTGTCAAACATTTAGCAACGTGTCTGTGTGTGTGTGTGTGTGTGTGTGTGAGAGAGAGGTTTAGTTAACATTCATGTGCACTGGAGTGTCAAACTTCTGACATTGGAGAGAGACACCAGAGTCAGCCTTAACGTCAGAGAAAGAGAGAGCGGACATGAAGGAAGTTAAGACATTATCTTCTTAAACGTGTGAAGCAGAGCATGAAGAAGGATTTTAATTTAATAACAGCATGAGCACACACACACACACACACACACACACACACACACACACACACACAATCTGCACACATGATGATCTCAGTGTTTTTCTGTTTAAAGGCATCAGAGAAAAATAAAAAAAAGACAGAATTGGTGACGAAGAGCAACTCGAAACGTAGGATTAAGCTTTGTGCTGCTGTTTATGTGGCTAAATACACTATGCGTGTGTGTGTGTGTGTGTGTGTGTGTGTGTGTGTGTTTGCCAGTGAGTTTCCACCAGTCCAACAAACTAAATCCATCTCTTCCGATCCCAGTTTAAAATGTTTCTCAACAAAACCAACGTGATCACAAAGGCCTCTGTGTGTGTTTGTGTGTGTAATCACAGTGCACAGCACTGGAATACTGTAGTGCACGTTCCTCCCTTCTTTCTCTCCAAACACGGACAGGAAGAGGAAATAGCTGAACAGGAAGTGCCAGCAAGAGATGGCAGTAGACGTGTGTGTGTGTGTGTGTGTGTATTTTTGTCTCTCCTCTCATTTTTAGGCTGCTGGACAAATATAAGCAGCAGGGTGGCAGCAACAAGTATGAAAACATTTTTCTAGGCTTTCTATTTAAAGGAATATTTCACTCAAAAACAATATAAATTGTATATAGTACTCTCCTCCCTATAGGATCTCTGTAGCGCCCAAAACATTAAAGCATATCAGTGCAAACAGACTGAACGACAGACAGCTAATAAGGATAAAACATTTCAGAAAAAGTCTTTTTGTGCAGCATTATCCAAGTGTCTTGTATTCATGTGTGGCTGAATCCAAACACGACTATTTCCGCCAAACTATTCCTAAACAAAGCATTTCCGGATTCCATGAAGGAATTCACTGCGTTCACTCGCTTGAGCTTTGAATTTAAGACCTTTATAATATTTTTTCTGTTTTTTTTTCTCCTTATATATACAATTCATCTTGTTTTGGAGTGAACTACTACTGAGTTGCACCAGCTTTTTGTAAATCTATCAATAACTCCGAAGTTCTCAGTATCACGTAACTTACATACTTAAGTAACCCTACTTCCGTAGTTATTTTAACCAAAACCACGATCTTTTTCTAAAGCTAACCAAGTAGTTATTTTGCCCAAACCTAACTAAAGTTTATTTTGAAAAGGCGTTTGTCTTGTGTTTCTTGGCTTTCGTATGAACACGATGCCGAGTAACGTCTTAAATTTCACACAGACTGAAGATGAGATATACGTTTTCTAACATCGTGGTCTTTGTGGTAACGTCGCTCCAACAGCTTGACGGCGTAGCGGCAGGGAGGGGGTGGGGCTTAGCGAATGTTCACCATGGTGACGCTCACCGTGCAACTTCCAATCGTGCAAAACCGGCCTCTGATCAGCACCACGGACAGCAGCCAGAGCGCCAACTTTTATCTTTTATAATTGAACCACCTGCTGTGGATTCAGCGGCTAAATGTATTCGCAGGTACAGATTGTATATAAGGTAACAATTACATCGCTACAGATTCAAATCCCTGATCCCACTCCATAATAATAAAGAGAAACCTGTATTCACATATTAGAAGTTGTATTAAAATCACGTAATGAACGTCTTAGCTAGTAAAGATTCTGGTGAATCAGCGGTGCTGTTTGTTTCCTCTGCCTCTCTGAATATCAGCAACTTCAAAATCATGACAAAGTCTTTTCCTAAAACACTTTCTCTAATCTCTTCTCCACCTATTTGCTTCCTCCTTTGACCCCTGACCTCGGACAGGAAGAGGGCACAATGGATCTAAAATAACACTTCCTCTGTCTCGCCTCCAAAACCGAATTTAACACCAGACCTAAATATTCGATTGTCCCGCTGTTCAGTTCCTCATTTACTGATCTTTCACATGTGTCTTCTCAGAAGTGCGAACATGTGACTAACCAATGAGAACACTGAAGGAACTGAAATCAAATGTAGTTGGAAGTAGCTTTCGTTTCAGGACATCGGTCTGTGAACTGTGGTGGATGTTTGGTTAAAAGTTATCATTAGGTACTTGTACTGAACAATGACTAAAGTGATGTGTAATAACCTATAATTCCCCCTTTGTTTAAAGGGCGGATCTATTCATCTTTTGTTTTTTATTCCAGGTTTTCTTCATTCTCTAGTTTCCAAATTGTATTCCTTAGTCATTCAAATCCAAACATGTTTTACTTTAAACTTCTTTAGCTTCAAAATGCTCTTTTGTACTGATGTGCTTCAGGTCCATGTCGAATAGGGCTGTCTGACAGCAAGGTAAAGAGTTATAGATATTCTAAATATAGCGTACACTTGGCTAAAACAGCTGCTTTATCTTGCTCTCTTAAAAATTCACCAGACTCCATCGACAAAAACAGTCATTTAAGAACTCTGGAGTATTCGCCCCACTATGAGTTCTTTAACGCCGACTCTGCTAGTGCTAGCGTTCACGTTATAACCTCATTGATTAGCTTACTGTGGTAAACTACGTTCCTGCTGCGCTCACATTTGAAAAAGCAGGAAGAGAACGTAGATGGTGGACCCGCCCTAGAATTGATCACTGATGACTGTCAATCAATCTTTTCCACAAACACACTCCGTCTCTCAAGACGTCATAAATGTGACTGACACCCGACAGTCTGTGTTACCTTCACAGATACTTCCTAAACTGTGTTTGACCTTGTGTGTGTGTGTGTGTGTGTGTGTGTGTGTGTGTGTGTGTGTGTATTATTGTACTGAAGGTTGCAGAATTTATCATCCTCCTTGGTTTTGTTCCAGTCCACGTGTGTGTGTTTCTAAATCTTCAGGGAGGCCCCCTCTCCTCCAACCAGGCCCAGCTGAGAGTGATTAGTTTATTACATAACACTCACACACACACACACACACACACACACACACACACACACACACACACACACACACACACACACACACACACACACACACACACACACACACACAGCTTTCAGAACAGGGAGTGTATATATCATGAGGTACACTCACAAACTCTGGCCCAATGCTTAGCATGAACACATGAACACACACTCGGCCTGCCGCAGCCATTATAGGCTGCTCCGTGTGTGTGTGTGTGTGTGTGTGTGTGTGTTGACAGTAGACACACAGCTGGCCTGGCAGTGTGTGTGTGTGTACACACTGGGCTGTGTATACCATCATGGCATGCCGTCTGAACAATGAGCTCTTCGTTTCTTCTTCTCTTGTCTTCTCCTTCCTGTTTTCTTCTTCTTCTTCTTCTTCTTCTTCTTCTTCTTCTTCCACCTCCTTCTTTGCTCCCACTTCATTTGTAGCTCAAGAAAATTGTCTGCGCAGTATGTTTGTTCCCTCTCAAAAACTTTACTGACGTCAGCCACCGGGGATCGTGGGAAGTGGCGTCACAACACATCACGGACAATTTGAGTTTATTTGTTTCAGCATCTGTAATCATTTTTACCCACATAAAAGGCTGCTGATTCAGATCAGCAACACCACAGCTGCTCTGTGAGACAGTCAGTAGTAAAGGCAGGCATTCTCTAAACAATTACTTATTCAACCTTTTACTTTACACACACACACACACACACACACACGCACAGACAGCGGCAATAACAGGAAGAGAGAGTAAATGAATGAAAGGGAAAGGTACAGAGAGGTACAGAAACTACAGAGCAAAGAAAGAAAGATTAAGAGAAAATATGTAGAGGAGAGATGAGATTAGCTCAACTCACTGGTAAGGCATGCTAGATATGCAGTGTGTGTGTGTGTGTGTGTGTGTGCATGTGTGTGTGTGTGTGTGTGTGTGTGTGTGAATAACTGCCTAAGCTGCTTCTTTACTGGAAAGCGAGCTGTGCTGCTATTGAACAAACAGCCTTTGAATTGTTCCTGAATTTATTGGATATATATACATTTTAAAACACTATTTCCTTTTAAAATAAGTTTATCCATCTATCACTCTATCCATCTATCACTCTATCTATCTATCTATCTAGCCATTTGAAATATGCAAAGCATCTTAATGTTTTTGTAGTTTAACCAGTTAGAAACAGTTGTTATTAAGCAGTTGTTAACTCCAGCCGTGTGGATTTATGTTACACAACAATAAGCAGGCCGACTCTTTGGTATCGAGCAACTCCTAAATGAATGAATCTTTCCTTAATTCTGCATCTCATCTGATAAACAAAATCTCTACGTTAAAGCAGATTTTCTGCTTTGAATTTGTAAAAAGAAGTGTTACAGTCCTGATGTAGTCGTCCAAATCAATAAATAGAAGACATCTGTAAACAAATATATCCGTATTAGGGCTGCAACAATTAATTGATTAGTTGTCAACTATTAAATTAATCGGCAACTATTTTTGATAATCGATGAATCCGTTTTTTAAAGAAAAATAGTTCAAAATGTGTGACGGACACATGAGATGACATTCTGTCCAGCAGACAGATGAATCACTTTATGATATTAACTTTAGGAAATGGCTCAGTGTGTAAACAGTGATGAAACGTTTAATTAAATCTACTCGGTGTGCTCTGTAGCAACATGTCAGCCTCTAAACACAGCCAGCATCGACCGCAGACGAGCTAAAAGACACTTTTTAGTCTTTTTGAAAACTTTTTTTTTCATTTGCTATAAGATAAAAATCTAAAGTGAAGCACTCACATAACGGCGCAGCTTCTTCTCCGGTGGGGACTTTCTCAGCCAGCCTTCACACACCACCTCCCCTGCGACGCTCATCCTGGAGCCAGCGGCTTCCAATCGATCAACCCCGAGACTCCCAATCAGCTGATAGACTTCCAATAAATCAATCAGGAGTCCCAGCTAGTCAATCAGACCCGACCAATCAGGTGTCAGTTCAGCCGAGACTTTCCAAACAGATCGTAAATCAACATGGTCCGATTGTCTTTAAATCAGCGAGATCAGACTTTCCCGAATCAGTTGAAGGGGCTTTAAATCAGCTGATTCTGCTTTAGTCAATACACTTGGAGGACTCAGTCAACATCCACGCGTGGAAAAAAAGGGAGCCGCTCCTCCGTCCACGGCTGAGTCACACCTCCTTCTGAGAGGGTTTCTACTTCCCAGCAGAGTCCCTCTTCCCTCCCTCCTCTCTCCCCCCCTCTCCCCCTCTCTGATTGTGGGACAACCGTACACAATGCCTCTGCTCGGACATTCCTTCTCTCCTCTCCTCCCCCTTTCCTCCTCCTCCTCCTCCTCCTCCTCCCCCTCCTCTTCCTCCTCCCCTTCTGCTGCCGCTCAGGATAACAGAAAACTCCCCCCTGTGGCTATTATCGTGTATGTGTGGTGGTGGAAGAAGTACTCAGATATTTGTAGCACTACTACTGTACAGTGTAGTACTCACATGTTACAAGTATAAGTACAGCATTCAGAATTGTTCAGAAGTACTCATTATGCATAATGGTTCATTATTGATGGTCACTTTATTGCTGAGCTGGTAAAGGTGGAGCTGAGTTTTAAATACACATAAAATAACAACAATGTGATGACAAGAAACACTTGTCAAAATGAAAATGAAAGTAAAAATCAAGATCCCTTCAGTTATTCAAATAATGAGGTTGACAGCACGAGTACATTTAAAAACGGAAATATACAGACAGGTAGAGTGTGTTTAATATTTAATATGGTCCCAATCTTCACCAGAGCAAATCTTTTCCCATTTCATGTGTTATGCTACGGTGCTGATTTTTCACTACATGTAACATATCAATAATAATACATTATAATGAATTTGTTGGTTGTATTGTGAAATCTCAATCTGCAGACTAACTTGGCAAATAGGTGCAGTAAAATGTACATTTGCCTCAGAATAGGAGTAGAAGTATCAAGTAGCAGAAAATAGGAATACTTATGTAGCCTACCACAAAATTATAATTATTATAATAAATGTACTTAGTTACTTCCCACCCGGGTGTACGAGAGAGCGAGAGAGAGAGAGAGAGAGAGAGAGAGAGAGAGAGAGAGAGAGAGAGAGAGAGAGAGTTCTCTAGTGCTTAAAAATACACGATGTTGAAAATGTGGCTTGGAAATGCTGGATCCTACATTTCCCATAATGCAGTTCAATAGAGAAAAGCTCTCTGAGCCACAGAAGCGTCACAGGATGAGTAGTATACCCCATGACGAGTAAACTCAACTTCCCGAAGTGTGATTTTAATAACACGCACATGGCGTGACATGAAAAGTGACTCTGATTGATATTTTACAGATATTAAACTATACGGATTTTTGATTGATGTCTCAGACAGAAAAAATTGATTTTTTAAATATACATTTAGAGATGAGTGCTGACACCTAGTGGCCTCTTTAACGCTGTGGCCAGTGCACTGTACTTCTCCACAGTCTGAAGGGGGAGCAGCATTGGAGCCGGAGACACCAACAGACTTAACTTAAGAAGGCCGGCTCCATCATTGGCTGCAAACTGGACACTCTGGAAACGGTGGTGGAGAGGAGGACACTGAAGAGACTATTATCCATATTGGATAACCAGGACCACCCTCTCCACCACCTACTGCAGGGACAGACTCTTGCTGTTTTTTTTAAGCTTTTCCTGCTGCTTCTGCTGTCTTCGTCGCAGACTTTCCTGGTGAAGGCCCATTGTTGTGTTTGATGCTTTTGCCTCTTCATACATTGCATCAACAAAAACTTGAACTTGAAGGTGTTGCGCTTGGTCCCTGGTTGCAATTCATCTGAGCCGTGGGGTCGTTTCCAGAGGACTTGAGAGAAGGAATGGTGTCTGCTTGCTTGGGATCTTTTTGTGTTTTGCTCTCTTGAAGCTTGTTGATTCAAATACTTCTGTGTTTACGAACAGAAATACTAAATCGAGTTGTATCGCCAGCGTCCAAGATAAGTAGAACCAATGGGCAGTAGGATCGGGATGAGAGTGTGTCTATAGAGGCTTAGAAGTTAGAACAATAAACTGAGCTGCATTATGGGTAATGTAGGATGGATATTACGCATATTTGTTTGTATTATTATTCCTGCTGTACAAATGTTTAAGGTGGAGCTCATTTTAACACCTTTATACTCTGTTGTTCAGTTTGGGTAGTTTAAGAAGGGTTTGAAATGTTGTAATGTACAAAGTAACTAAAGCTGCCACATGTAGTGAAGTGGAAGTACTCAAGTAAAGTACCTTGAATTTGTACTCACAGTACAAATATACTTAGTGACATTCCACCACTGATCATAATATTTACTCCTACTACTCACAGCTTATCAAACCGTACCACGATGGGTCCTTTCTCTGTGATAATCATACATTTTCAGAAGACAACACTTTGGACATAGTATTTATTTCAGTCTTAAAAGTTTATAACAACTTCTGGATAACATAACATGTAAAATAAACACAAAAAAAAGAAAACAAATACACATTTTTAAATCGCACCCCAGGTTGACATAATTAGAATTAATAAAAGCAGTTTTGAAAAAATAAAAATAACAATAAAATCACAGGGAAAAAAATGTCTCCCCCCCCTCCCCCAAAACAGCTGTTGTAGACTTTCAGTACATCAGGAGTCTGCACACCTGATGTGAGAGAAGCTGATATAAAAGGCCAGACACGTTCTTCTGCGTTTCAACAGGTCGAGTGTGAAGCACTTTAACCCATTCTGGATACATATTCAAGCGAAAGTTGATTTGAAGATTTCAGGTGCAAGACGGGCCCAAAAAAACCTCAGGCCCTCTTTTTACAAGCAAAGGCCAGCACCTGGAAATGTTTAAAAAAAAAAAACACACACAAAACAAATGGAGGTTTTCTAATCAAGGAGCCAAGATTTAATCCAAATCTGTTTTGTTTTGTTTGCACAAATATCTGTAACGTTCCCCGATCATTACACTACCTAAAAAGCAAATCCCCTTTATTTCAGTTCAACATTCTACAAATTGAGTACAAAAGGTTGAAGCGATTGGCATCGTTGGTATAATACAAGACTGTTGTGTTTTAGGGAAAATGGCCGTCTGTGCTCAGTAGTTGGCTTTATAATTCGGTGAAATGCCGACCTTTGCGTTTGAAAACAGCGAACAATCTCCATGCAGCTGAATAAAGTTCATATACCTTTTTATCCTCTTTTTTTTTCAAATATATATTTATTATATATAAAATACTGTTTCATTCATAAAAGCCTTACTTTGTACAATATCTGGGTGGATGTGTGTCAATGAGCATTGACGTAAATGTGTGTATCTGTGTGTGAACGTGTGAGTGTGTGTGAGCGAAAAAGAACCTGGAAAATTTGTCTTATAACAAACAGCTGGTACCGATTCAGGACCTTCTACACTAAGAACAGAAAGGTGTTTTACACAATATACACATTTTATTACTTACAAAAAAAAAAAAATAAAAGGTAAAGAGGAAGAAGGTGTTCAGGCTGATGGTTAGGAGGCGGGGCTACAGCAGGGTTAGTACCACCAAATGTAACGTTAGACGACAGAAAAAATGACGGAGAAAGAGAGAGAAAGAGCGTGTGAATGAAGAGCTAGTAATAAAAAAAAGTCAGTCTCACTAAGGAAAAGCTCATCGTCAGTGCATCTCTCATCTTGGATGTTCCGAAGTCAAAGTGCCGATTTGGTAATCCACTCCTCATCAATAAGGCCAAAAACAAAACAAAAAAGAAAACAGCACTTCTGTCTAGAAATGGTTCAGAATCACATTTTCAAAAGTGATTGTTGTTTTTTTTTTAAAGAAGAGAAAGGAAACGATGAGAAAGAAGGGAAAAGAATGAAAAAAATGCACTTTTTGTTGTCACACTTTCATCATGGCACCTTTAAGTGGAAAGTTTTCTGCTTTCATTTTGAGGTACTTCTTAAGAGAAACAAAGAATAAATGTAAGATTTATTTACGTCTTTCTTTTTTAAATTTTCTTTTTTTTTTTTTTAAGCTGTGTTGCACAGTAGCACCATTGTTTAAAGTTGTAAGATGTTTTGTATCCGGAAGACAATGCACCATTGGAGTTCCACCTCTTCGTCACGGCCTATCCGTCTACCCCCCGACTTGTCCCCCGTCAACCAATCATCTCGTGTTATTGATCGTGCGTCCCCGGCAGCGGTGGGTTTTGCGTGTTGCTGTGTGCCGTTACGTCCTCTTCATGCAGACCACGCAGCGGCTGACACGCGTCCGTAGGTTACCCGCCTTGAGAGTCTCCGCCTGGGGCTTCCTGCGAGGGCCAAAGGGGGGGAGGCGGTTAAGTTAGGGAGATGAATACATCTGTATATAAATATACGTTTAAACTCACTGATATTAATACTGGTATCCTCAAACACCTCGTAAGAATAATCATAATGAAATAACGGTTCCAGTGCAGCTGAAAAACCTTCTTTTGTGTCGATGTCACATCTTTTTAGTGCATCTTTGTCCTCCTGACTAACCCCAACAACATCCCGAGCAAAGACTCACTGACACCACGGCTTCCCTAACCACTGAGCCGTCCTGCCGGCGCTCGTTTTCCGTACCTGAACATCTCGGATGGTTCTACGGTGGCCAGCCAGAAGCTGTAGGAGTTGCCGTAGTAGTTGCACGTCCCTCTGCCGTGGCACTCGATGAAGGGGGCGCTGCGGAACTCCTCCAGGCAGGAGCCGGGGGAGGCCAGGGCCTGACCGGAGCCCTCCGCACCCGCACTGGTGTGCTGGGGAGGAAGAGGGTAAAAGTCCGGTTTAAGCATGTAGCTGTGTGTTCTGGGGGGCATTTGGTGAACAAGAGTGGAAACACGTGTATTTGCGTACCATCATGAAGGAGTATCCGATCCACAGAGCTTCCCAATTTGAGGGGCAAGTGGGAATCTGGATGGTCTGACTGTGGACTGCGATCACCATGGCTGGAGCTTCACACACTGCACACCTAGACACAAAAATGTCAAATCACACACCTTCCATTTCCTCTCCTCTGTCTTCTTCCTCACCCTTCCCCCCCCCCCCCCTCTCTCTCTCCATCCCTACCTGCTGATGAAAGGCTTGATGCCCTCTCCGGTGATGGGGGCCATGGACATGGGCATGGGCTCAGGCGTGGACAGCCAGTAGGAGTAGTCGTTGCGGGAGGCAAAGTTGCAGACGTTGTTGATGTTGCAGAACATGAAGGGCATGGTGCTGAACCTGCGCAGACAGCTGCCGGCCGAGCCTGGATCAGAAGGAAGAGGAAGGTCATAAATCAAGTGAGAAGTAGAGTCATTTTCTCATAGACTTCTATACAACCAGAGGAGTCGCCCCCTGCTGGCTAGTAGAGAGAATGAACATTTTAAGACACTGCCTGGTTACCCCGAAAAAAGGAAAATAAGCTCATTGAGCATGCTCAGAATCTTATTGCCACCTACTGGCCCGGTGAGCGTTTATAGAGTCTTTTTTGTATTCTAGTGTGAATGTAGACAGAATTCTATTTTAAAACGTTTGAATGAATATCTGTGTATGCGTAGACGGGGCTTAAGATGGCTTCGTACCGAGGTCCTGTCCGTGTGCCCTCTCGTTGCCCTGCACGTACAGCAGGGAGTAGCCGTCGTAGATGAGGCCAGTTCCGTCGGGACAGTAGGGCACCTCCTGACCCTGGCTGTGCCGGGTGATGAGGAAGCCGTGGGCCGCAGAGATCGATCCCGGAGGACCGGCGACTCCCTGTGGACCGTCTGAACCAGGGGGACCAGGGTAGCCACGCTGACCTAAGATCAGGAGAAAGGGCGTGTGTTAGAAAAGGGGAAGCTACTGCGATGCGGTCGGAGCTTTACGTCACGTTTGTGTTTAGTAATGATTATCATTGAGTTGTGTACGTCTGGTTCCTGTTTCACTCACCAGGCTGACCGGCGGGTCCGTTATCTCCCTTCCTGCCGGGTGGGCCACTGAAGCCTGGAGGACCCTCCAGACCAGGGTCCCCGGGGCTACCAGGCTGACCTGAGAGCGGGGAGACAGAGAAGAGTTCTCTTTGTTAGACGAGTCTCCCGAACCTGGTGCTCCAATTACTTTAAATTTAAAAAAGGTTAGACATAGAATAGTTTGATTAAAGAAAATCCCCTCATCCCCAACTGTCGCATCTAAAGAGTCCACAATCACCTGGAAGTCCTTCTCGCCCAGAAGAACCAGGAAGTCCTCGACCACCAGGCAGGCCCTGAGGACCAGGGAGTCCTCGATCTCCCTTCACCGAACTGATAGGTGGAGCCACGCCGGGGTCACCAGGAGGGCCTGGAAGGGAAATTATCGTTTTAAAATCATTTCCGACGCTCCATGAGACATTTTAACTTATTTTAGAAGCTTATCTTAATGTGTTGATAATAACAATATGAGTAACTGTGTTCACCCACCAGTGAGTCCGACGGCTCCAGGGTCTCCAGGAAGACCACTGCCACCGGGGAGTCCCGAGTCTCCCTTTGGTCCTGGCAAGAACACAAACGACTCAAATGTTTGGGCATTGCTTGTCATGAATTCGCAATATCAAAATGAACTTTTGGACGGTAGTAAGAACGCTGAAGAATGATGTTGCAGTATTGCGGACTAACCAGGGAATCCAGGAACGCCAGGCAGACCAATATCTCCCTTCAGACCAGGACTACCAGGAAGACCAGAGGGACCCTGGTTAGAAAGAAGTCCAGACAGGTAGACATTAGTCTCTTAGAACATCTCCAAAAAATGAAAGGTAGACATTTCTTTACTTCAAAAGTTCAAATTGAAAAAAATGATCTTACTGAGAATCCGGGAAGGCCACCGTCTCCCTTCTGTCCCTGGAAGCCCGGCTGTCCAGGACCGCCGGGTATCCCCTTCTCTCCCTTAACGCCGCCGCTTCCTGCGGGCCCACGGGGACCCTGTGGGCCAGATGAACCTTCACACGGAGAAGACAAAGGTCAGGCACAGAATAATATTACAAATACACACTTCTCCCCATTATGTTCTCACCAGGATCAGTTAGGTATCAATGAAAAATACCGTCTAGTGGTTGAAGTTCTTGGAATGACTAAACTTAGATTAAAACTAACTAAATGCAGCCAGAGACCAGACTCATTAATTAAACACATTTTATATTTCTCCAGCCTGCACAAATCAACTGCACTTACTCACTTATACTATGTTAAAATAATTATACAGCATGAAACACAAGCAATATCTCAGACGTCAACTTCCATTGTATTCATGGATACTTCAACACAAAACTGAAGAGTTACATTTCACTTAGATAACTTTCTAAGAAAAGCTTTATATTCAAATTAATTAAATAATATTACGAGGCACCAAAAGAGAAGGAGAAAGACAAATAAAGGAACACCAGAGAACATTTTTGTTCCCTCAAAATGGCGAGAAAACATCAGAATGAAACTCGTCAGTTGGAGTAAATGTGTGTATGTTTTCTTTTATGTATGTGTTTGTGTGACTAAGAGGAGTCCTGAGTGTCCAGCCTGTCCTGTGGGGTAAAGAAAGGGTAAAAAAAAACAAAAAACTTCGACATATTATCTGACTGACACTCATTCTCACAAACACCCTCTCCATGATTTTAATAAAAAAGTACCACAAAACTAAATATATCAGGATACATACAGGGTTGGGATACATGCATCTTCAAAAGCAGTAAATCAATATCTTTAAAATTGAAGAACTCATTAAAGAAGTTTAAATTTAAATTCTACAAATTCAAAATTTGAACTGAGAGCGTTTGAAGTGAATCTACCTCAACCCCCGCATGAGGCACATTAAAACATTGCCCTTCATTTCCCCACAAAGAGCAAGTATCAAAACCATCAAACCACTGGAGTCTAACCTGGAGGACCTACGGTTCCCAGAATTCCCAGGTAAAGCCAAGCCGGGTTCACGGCACAGGGCAACAACAACAACAAAAAAAAGAGGTTTAGACAGAAGCAAGCATCGATACAGAAACAGTCAGACTAAACAAGATATTTTGACTCTGAGTAGCAAGAACGTATTAACCAAAGAGGCTAGTGGACAACTTCAGAAGCTCCACTGCCGTCTGTGAGTCTCATCTATTCATTTAATGATGAGCACGCTGACTGTGCAGCTGTAATCACTCTTACAAATAAGCTGCTGCTAATCTTGAGTACGTTTTCTGCTTTTGTCTGTCAAAGCACTTTGTAAACTCTTCATTTAAAAGAGCTATATAAATAAAGTTATTATAAGTAAAAGTGATAAAAGTAGCGACCAACAGCGCTCCCGTTATCTCAACATTTGCTCCAAGCTCACTGCTGAGGTTTGGAAATGCCAAAAACGCAGTAGAAGAAGAAATATTACTAATACGTGTTCTCAAATTAGTAATTAATGCAAAATGTAGCTTTTTGGCCAAATACCTTCGAAACTAATGAGATTCCCATGATCCTCAGCTTGTGTTTAGTGCTAGTTAGCCAGTGTTAGCATGCTAACAAGCTCAACTAACATGGTGGGGATTAAACATAGAAATATATTTACACCTGCTGTTAGCATGTAGCATGATAGCATTTTGCTCAAACCACTGGAGACTAGCAGTAGAATAGTATTTTCTCTTTTAGTTTAGGAAGGTTTCTAACTGAGCGAAAAGAGTCAGAAGTATCTGAGCCACAATAAGAGCTCGTCCAATTCTCTAGATGCTGAGGAAAAGGTGCTTCAATGCTTCCTTTCTTATCTCCTTTAGCGTAGGTCAACAGCGAGTTGAGAGCACATTTTGTGATTTGGGAGATACCGCCGGTATGTTTAAATTATAACAGTGCTAATGTACAAAACAGCATTTTCAGTAAAAATCCTAAACAGAAATAGAATTACAGTACGTGACCCTACCAACAACGATTCAATGTTTCAGGTGAGTTAGTGATATTAAGGTGCATTCCTGTGCACAAACTGTATAACGCTATAAACATAACCCATTCTGCATGTGAGATTTGTATTTGACCCACATGTGATCCAGACGACATGCTAATTGTGCCAAAAAAAAAGTACTGTGCGTTATTGTTTTTAACATGAAACAATTATTATCATTTTTTAAAGTGCTTACTTGTTACGGGTGCATTATACTACCATCAGTGTGCATGGAAAGTGAAAGAAGACAGTCGTTAGAAGAAGAAATACAAGAAAAGAGGAAATGATTTCCCAGTAGAAATGTGCTCCCTTTAGATCACAGAGTGCAGGATAAACTCAAGTCAGAGGAACTGTGAGGAACGTGCAGTAGACGTCTGGACGTTGATGATCTGACCTGAGGGACCTGCGGTGGCCGGACACACGTGTCATCACATGAGGAGGCGGGGCCACACCGCAGTGGGTGGGGCCAAGCCACAGAGATACACAAGGGGGGTAAAATGTCATCGCTTCATTTTGTCACCCTGACACCCGATAAAATACTTATTTTTACCCGCCTAACACAGTGCTGGTGTGTGGTCAGTGCTGACGTAGACTTTTAAAAAGTACACGATATTATAAATGAACAGCAAACTAGATCTTACTGTTGAGGCTTAAATATCTGGGAGACAACATGCATCAGCCTAATGTATTACTATATAATATATATACATTTTTTTTAAATGTATTTTTTTAAATACATATTTTTAAAGTCTCCAACAACTGTGTCATAACAGAAATCTACTGATTTTAGCATAAGAAATCCCCAAAAATACTTAAATTTTAAATAAAGAGTGGTATCGGTGCTACAATTGTGTTAGAGTTTCCATTAAATTTTGATGTGAACGTAGGTACATTAGATATGTACAGAAAAAAATACCCAATTTTCTTTTTTTTTTAGATAAACTGAAGGATGATGTCTTTATTTATGGGGTTGAGAAATGTCTCCTTTTACCTAAGCTTAGTAAATAATTTAAAAACCCATCTGATTTGGTGAAAACTGTTTTTCTTCACTCATGTTTTCACAGAACGGCAATGATCTGAACAGAAAAGAGTCATTTTCTCCTCACTTCCTGAGGTGTGTGTGTTGGGGTTGTCCATCCTCTCCAGCATTGTGTTAGGCTTGTTCTCAACGTGTCTGTGTTTAAGTGTGTTGGGACAAACAGTGTCCATGCAGATGACTGATTGGTGGGACAAAACACAAGACTGCAAAGCCTGACGCAGACCCAAACCCTCTCAACTGGACTCTCAATTTTCTCTCAATCACGTTAATTCACTCAAAGTTTGAATTATTTCACACTTCTGCTTTGTTTTTGAGTGTTAAACTTTTAATATATATAATAACTAGTTTGATTGTTGCTCATTTGATCATTAATATGTGAGCTTTTAGAGAAATACTGAAAGATGCAAGTTGAGATTTCTGAGTTTGTCTCAGGCTCAGCTATTACGCCCCAACATTTCTTCAACATGATTTAACACAACTACAAAACACTGAACACACACACACACACACACACACACACACGCACACACATATACTGTGCTTCAGGGCTGTGGAGAGATGGATAAATTACAGCTCCCTCCCCCAATCGTGGGATCAGGAGAAGAGGGCAAGGGGGTGAGGAAGACATGAGGACGGATGGATTGGTGTATAAAAGACAAAAAAACAAAAACATGAAGATGTTGAGACAACAAAGTGCCATAAACACATGCTCTTTTTGGGGTCAAACCCCGGAGACAAATCCCGACATTTCCTGGTGAAAAGGGGATCTTTGAATCATCCGTGCTCAGTGTTGTTGACAATGACTCGACAGGTGGTGCTCAAACAGTGACGCGGCTCTTACACCGGTGATGGCGGCGATCGGTGCGACAGAGTTCCATGCAAATCAACTGACATGGAGATGAAAGCATTCACATTTGAAAAAAAGTGCAGCTTTTGCCGTTTGCTGTCTGGTTTTCGCTGGTTAGGAGAACTGAATGATCTAATTTCACAATATCCATCATTCCTCAGTAACGTCTTTTCTTTTGTTTGCATAGATAACGTGCTGTACTGCAAATTCAGTACAGGATTGCTATGGTTTTGAATGTTTTGAATGCATTTTCAACCCATAATAAAAAGCTACTTTCTGGGGTTGAAACTTCCTCACAGTAGGTAAAGATTCATAGTGAACCTTTGCTTTTAAGTTACATTATATAATGCTATTAAAGTCAGACTTGATCAGAAAACCAGGCAGCAATTACTGGCAGAAAACGTGGTGACAAATACTACATCCAAAGGCTTTACCTCCTCTTCCTGGTGGCCCAGGGGGTCCTTGGAGTCCTTTGGGACCCTGCAGCGCATGTCCTGAAGGCCCAGCAGGACCGGGGTTGCCTGAAGGACCAGGAGATCCGGGGTAACCAGCCTCTCCTTTGGATCCTGGGAAACCGGAGCTGCCAGACGGGCCAGGAAGACCTGGGTCTCCCTTTGAACCTTAATGAGAGATAAATTGGAGACTGTTATATCGGTGCAGAGACAATAATCCCAACAAGCAAACTGCTACATAAAGAGGATGGTTGCTCACCTGGCAACCCTGGAAGACCTGAAGTACCGGGTCCACCATAACCAGGAAGCCCTGGAGTAAACATGAATCAGAAGTGAGTCTCATCGAAACTAAACCAAATAGCAAATTTGACTTTACAGTTCAGTATTTTTCCCGAACACGTTGACCAGTGACTTACCTGGGTCTCCTTTGATTCCAGCCGGTCCTGGGATCCCGTCCCGACCTGCCTGACCCTTGTCTCCTGGAAACCCTGGTCCTCCTGGTCGGCCAGATTCTCCCGGTCTACCGGGAGCTCCAGTGAGACCCGGGCCGCCGGGCCCACCGTCGAGACCCTTCGGACCGGGGTTACCCGGAGAACCTGACAGTAGAGCAGAAGGACTTTGTTTTAGCTAGCAGACTCTTACCAACTGGCACTATTATTTCATAGTATTAATAGAAAACATCACGCATGTACTTCACCCACGTCGACTGCTGTAGTCAAACCTCAGACTTACCTTGGAATCCTGGGAGTCCGGGGTCACCTTTGTGACCTGGGCCTCCTGGTACACCTGGGAGACCGGGTGATCCTGGTGTTCCTTTAAGTCCTGAACTTCCTGGGAACCCTGGCTGACCTGTTTCACCCTATGAGAGACATTAAAAAAAGATATGAGGTGTGAACCTAAAATTTGCAGTTTTAGGACATTTCAGTGGTTGAGTCCAGTACCTTCTGTCCAGATAGTCCGGGTGGTCCGACTCCAGCAGAGCCTGGTTCACCTTTGGCTCCAGGGAAACCAGGTCCTCCTGGCTGTCCCGGGGATCCAGACCTACCTGGCTGACCTGGTAGACCCTTCTGCCCTGATGGTCCTGTGGCATCATAAAAGTGTGACATCAGCGTTTATGGCAAAGAAATCACGTGTTGGAAGACATTTGGGAACAGCTTTCAGTAGGTCGCCGGGAACCAACTATGAGTTCAAACCCACCTGGGAAACCCATTTCTCCCATGCCGCCTTTTCCTCCTGGACCTCCAGGACCACCTGGGCCTCCTGAAATGCCAGGGTCTCCCTTGGGACCTGCAGCACAGTGGAAAGAAGGGCATTTTAGGAATCGATTTGCATGAGTTTGTGTGTATAGATGTATGCATGTGAGTGTGTGTGTGTTGGGAGGTAAACACACACCTGGTGGTCCGGGAAGTCCAGGACGTCCATCGGATCCTGGCAGCCCGGGGTCACCGGAGAGACCAGGGATGCCTTTCTGACCTGAATAACCTGGTCCACCTGTAGAACAAATGCAAAAATATAATGTGTATTTACTAAAACAGTGAGTAGTAAATAAATAGATGTCGCCTACTTTTAAAATGTGTTATATTTGGTCTTCAGCGAAGGCGTTTTAAGCCGTACCTGGTAGTCCAGGTTCTCCTTTGGTTCCTTTGGTAACCGATGATATCTGGCTGGTTCCTGGGGGTCCCTGGAGGCCGGGCTCACCTCTGTCTCCTTTGAAACCGGGACCGCCAGGATTGCCGTCTCTGCCTGGGAATCCATTATCACCTGGAGAGGAGAGAACGTGAGAATCAGAGAAGTTTAGTGGTGGTCAGCGAGGTCCTTTGTCTCTTTTTCTCTTTAAAAGCTTTCAAGTTTCTTTTTTTTGTCATATCAAAAAATGTACTTCTCTGAACATATCATGAATTATATTACATGAATGCAATATGTTTTTTTTCTCATGGATTACAAAGTGGTAACATAACTTGTGTTATGTGTGTGTGTGTAATGAATGTCCTTTAGGGCTGTATGTAGTTACGAGTGAACACCTTTGAGTCCGGAAGGGCCGGGCCCTCCTGGGCCTCCGGGTCCTCCAGAGGGTCCTGGGGTTCCCATGGAACCCATGTCTCCTTTCGGACCTGCAGCCAGTCGTCAGAGCAGAAAATGAAAATACTCAATAACATAGTCCCTCATTCTCTCAGCTACAGCAATGCATTTGACTCAGTTCTTTGCTTCTTTCTTAACGTACTTACACACAAATAGAAATAACAGTTAGGGACAATTTCAACAAAGCTGGACAGATAAAGGTAAAGAATGGACAGGACTGGTATGTACACAAGTAGAGAAAAAAATAGCTGTTAATATAAATATTAGATAAATGTATATAAAAAGCACAAATGACCCGACAATAAAATAATAAATCACACGTATATACAGTTTACTGGTGTTAGCATTAGTTCTTACCTGGCAGTCCAGGCAGGCCATCCCGTCCAGGTCCTCCAAGAGGTCCTGGCGTTCCGACTGCTCCAGGGGAACCTGGGAAACCGGGACTTCCTCTGTCTCCTGGCAGACCTGGGATGTCTAGACCTGGCTGGCCGGGGTCTCCCTTCCCTCCGTTTGATCCGGGAAATCCTGTAACGATGATATCAAGATTTCAGGGCCCGGATAAATATCTGTATTAGATCTTTTTTTTCAATTTTGAGAAGAGCTTATGCAGGAAAATACAGCCTTATGTATCTGACCTGGTGGTCCCATTGGGCCAGGGGGTCCAGGTGGTCCTGGCGGCCCCAGTGAGCCGCTGGTGGGGGATCCAGGTGGGCCACGAGCTCCGGGTATACCAGGCGTACCGGGATCACCTGGACGGACACGGATGAGAAAGTCATTGTCAGCTCAGGTGTACCGTTGGCTCTCATGAGTTTTGGGAGGACAGATGTGAGTATACATAGTAAACAAACTGCAGAATACCTTTAGATCCAGGAGATCCATCAAATCCAGATCGTCCAGGTGAACCGGGGCCGCCAGGGAAACCAGAGTCTCCTTTTGGTCCGTAGAAACCTTTAGATCCAGGTACTCCTGGTACACCTGCAGGGCCAGGAAGGCCAAAGCCAGGCTCACCCTGTCACACACAAACACACAGAGGGCAGCCGACATTTAAAACGTGGGGACACAACATGAAGGTAAAGATCTTTTTATTAAAATGAGTGTACTTTTCTGTTGGTCAGGTCTGCTTTTTGCATCATGGATTTGTAGAACTCAACTCAAACTCATTAAATGTAATAAAAAAAAGATAAATAAATGAATGATCGACTTGTTGTGCTTTAAACGTACTATGAGTCTGACAGATTCAGTGCTCGTTATCATATAGAAGAGTCTGAGATGAAGACGTGTATTATTCAAACTGAATATTTTAGTTGTTTTTGATGAGAATTTATCATTATTATTGGGTGAAAATAAATATATAATTCCCGCGATTAATCGACAACTTTTTGGGACGATTAATACTAAAATGCAGCAGTGAAAGCCTTGCTACGCAGACTGTACTCATTTAGTTATTAAATTAAATTTAGGATTTCCCTTTCACACCAGGTGTCTGGTCACTTTATAGGTTTAGAGTCCTTGTTTTCGTTCAGTTTCTAGCAAAAGATTTCATTTTTTTTTTTGTTATTCTATTTGGTATTTACCTTTTTGATGTGAATTTCCTATTGTTATAAATAAAGCATTTTATCCGTCCATTTGTCTCCATACCTTGGGTCCAGGAAATCCAGGCTGGCCAGGGAGTCCATCGACTCCTGGTCTACCCGGTCCTGCAGGAGATCCTGGCTGACCGTTGAGACCTGGGAATCCTGGAGGATAAAATAAAGAAAGGGGGAGGGGGAGGAAGGGTGGAGGTAAAAAGAGAAATTATGAGGACAAAAAAGCGAGGAGGAGGCATAAGATGTACTGAGAAGAGGATGTGAAGGTCAGGAGAAGTGGAGGGAAGAGGAAGAAGTAGGAGTGTTCATTGGTGTCTTTACCTTTGCCTCCTGGGGGTCCTGGGAGTCCGATGCCGGGGAGTCCAGGATCCCCCTTCGTTCCTGGTGAACCAGGGAAACCATTCTGTCCGGGCTGACCCGGGCTACCTACCAATCAGAGAGCAGAAACATGTGTCACCTCGGTTACCCGGAGTGAACGATGAACGAAGACACAACGCATAAAATAACAATTGCGTACCTGGTGAGCCGGGCAGTCCCGGTGAGCCGTCCAGTCCTCGGGATCCTGGTAAGCCTTTCTCAGCCACCGCCAGGCCCGGTTCTCCTTTCCCACCTGCATGGCAAAAAAGTCAGTGACAATGAGAATCTACTACTGGATTATAGGGGTGCATCGGATCACAGAACTCAAGGTTCGGAGTCACGGATCGGATCAGCACAAAATAAAAAAAGGAAGCAAATGTTGCTTTTAGAGATCCCTGATCACGCTTTTCTTTGCTGCCGATACCAATTGCCGTTCATTGGCGATCCATATTGGCAGATACGGATTGTTGTCGTTTTGTTATAGCAGCTGGTCTTCAAGGCTTCAGACTATTTCTATATCTGCCGTCCCAGAAACCATTTCAACCGCTCTGAAGTCAGTAAACCATCAAAGATTCTAAATGTCATCCTTTTACTTTGTTATCTATTGTGGCGATGAGCATACAAACACAAAATTCAAATGAAAAAGAAATAAATACTCAGATATGGGCACCAGGATGTTGCATTGGATGTGAACCCAGAAGTCACTAAATAATTGTGAAATTGTCTTCTTACCGGGTGCACCGGGACCTCCGGGTCTTCCTGAGACGCCCTGGATTCCTTTCTCTCCTGAGGATCCCTGAGGTCCAAAACCAGGGGCTCCTGGAGGACCCCTGTCTCCCGGTATACCTGGGGAGCCTGGCCCACCGGGGCTTCCTCGTTCTCCTTTCACCAGCAGAGAGCCCTGTCGGACACATATGAATTATGAAACGGATCGCGGATGGACCCATCAATCTGAACGATGCAGTGAAATCCACCTACGGGTGTTCCTTTGGCTCCGGGACCTCCCGGCTGACCGTCACGACCGGGTCGACCGTCCAGACCGGGGAGACCGGGTGAGCCGGGGAAACCGCTGTCGCCCTTCTCTCCCCTCACGCCGCTGACTGTGACGGCATCGCCTGGGTCTCCCTTCTCTCCAGGGAATCCTGGAGAACCTTGAGGACCGGACGTACCCTGGAAAGTAAAAAGAAAGAGGGCAAAGAAGTTTAATCAAACTCTGACTCATGGCCAGGCACGTAAGACAACTGACGTCACGAAAGTAATATAAGCTTTATATTATACCAGTCACTAATGTGAGACAGTAACAAAAGACATTCAGACCTTCATTTAGAATATTTTAAGAGTATTCATTCCCCAGTGAACAATTCGATGTCACAAATATCAGTTCTAAGATGATATGTGCCGCTATAGGAAAAGTAAAAAGTACTAACAGGGGGTCCAACGGCACCAGGTGTTCCTGGATATCCTCGGTCTCCTTTGATACCATTGGAGCCAGGACCTCCTGATGGCGGACAGGGAAGAAGAAACTTGGTACTACCTTCCAAAGAATTCTGCATAAAGCTCCGTCAGATGGGAATGTGTTGTGGGGGTCTTACCAGGGAATCCGGGCTGTCCTGCAGGTCCTGGCGGTCCGGGGATGCCGGTGGTGTCGCCGAAGCAGTTCACACAGGTGTCGCCCTTGTCACCTGACAGAACAAGAGACACAAAGGGTGCAGATTGAATCCACTTCTTTAGCTTTTCTTTCATTATCTTATGACGTTTTAGGTATAAGACCTGACAAAAATCGTATTTACATAAGTTATGTTTACTTTTCTGTTTCATTTCTTGCACAGATTTTTTTTTTTGCAGATGAATACCAGCATCTCTATATTGGCTGACCTTTCTGGCCAGACCCTCCTGGGAAGCCTCTCTCTCCCTGCACGCCAGGACGCCCGGGCTCTCCAGTGACGCAGTTTTGTCTTGCCGTGGAAAAGCCTGGAGGTCCGGGGAGCCCCGGTTGGCCCTGGGGACCAGGATTGCCTGAACGTCCTGGCTGACCTGGCAAAGACAGCCCCGGGGGGCCGAGGTCTCCCTTCTGCCCTCTCTCTCCTGGGAAGCCTGGAGATCCGGACTGACCGCTACCACCGATAGCTGGAAGTCCTGGTGCACCTGGAGGTCCCGATAAACCTGAAGAGGACGGGACCGAGACCAAATGAAAGAGTTATTTATTTAGAGCTACAACCCACATTGACTTTCATTATTCATTCATTTGACGGTTATATTATACTGGTATAAACATAATTGAGTTATCTCATTTAACTCAATTAAGCATCAGTGGGCAGAGCCACAGAATCACTCACCTTTACCATTAGCTAGCTCGTTAGCATATCTTTAACTTCACAAATATCAACACTAGCTTACCGCTATCTGGTTAAGCCAACCAGCATTTTACTCTTCCAAGAAGAAATGTCATGGTCACCAATTAATGAAGAAGTTATACGCATTTATTTTTGTACATTTTATTTCATATAATTGGACAACGGTTTCTCATTTGACATCCTGTTTGGAGTTAGTCGCTTCCTCTTGCGTCCGCTCTTTAGCTAGCATTTTGAGCGTTATTGAAACAGCCTTTGTACTCCGTGTTTTATCATATATTTGAATGTTCTGCGTCTGTGTGAGTGTGTTTTACCTGACGGTCCTCTGTCTCCTTTGATTCCAGGTGATCCGGGGAAGCCGGCGTCACCTTTAGGGCCGATCAGACCTCCTGACGACGAACCGAGCACCTGGTGGGACGATGAGACATAAAACATATTCAGAAGAAACGCAACACACTCACTCACAGTCATTTCATTTTTCGACCAAGAAATCATGTATTTATTTTATCAAGATTTTTTTTTCTTCTTTTTTTTAGTATTACAATGCAATATTACGATTTTAATATATAATCTAATGAAATCAAGGTAAGAAAGAGGGACTTGTCAGTTTTCCACTTTTCTTTGGGCTCAATTTTCAGTTGCAAGGTAAAATTTACAATAAAACAATACACACCTGATGCTGGTATTGTTTTTTATTTCATTTACGAAGAACCTTTTTTTTAATTAATAGATAATATAACACACAAGCTGGGTAGAGAGATATGTCCCCATCTAGTGGTCATAAAGATGTAGTGCACCAAGAAGCCAATTGCACAATTAGAAAAGGGAGATCATTTTTTATTTTATGGAGCTACCTCTACAGCCACAGTCTTCTATTTCAACTACTTTGCTCAAGAGTATGTGTAAAGCACCCTTCATACAGTTTCCCAAGTCATGGAACATCTCAAAGGCAACTTTGTAAAACTATCTGCTCACGACGACCTGCTGATAGTGCCAGAAAAAAACAGCTATGAGCAGATCTTCAATTGAGATTGTCTTGTTAAATGAGAACAATTTAGAATACACACCACCCCTGGTGGGCCTGGGTATCCACGATCACCTTTTAGTCCCTAAAAAACAAAAAGAGACGGACAGGGGGAAGTTATCAAAACAATCCATGACATCACTTTATGAATATAGTTTTAAAAAGTAGTAGAAAACTCACTCTCTCTCCATCCCTGCCTGCAGGACCTGGCGAGCCTGACTCTCCTTTAGATCCCTGATAGGGACAAAAGGAAAAAATAAAGTTTGACATGCGAATAAGAGCCAAGAAAGAAAAAAGAAGTGTATAGAATTGTGTAGTTTGGGGGCAGCTCTCACGGGGAAGCCTGGAGAACCGGGGTCTCCATCTTTGCCTGGTTTGCCCTGCAGATAGAAGAACAATGGTGATCAGGCTTTAAGGTCTAGGCAAACGGTTCTGTTTTTGTAATCGTGACCTTTAACAAAAGTATTCAAATGCATGTGAAGTCCTGTGCCTCTACCATCAAGTACTTTGAAGCACACTGAGGCCTTGAGAAGTAAGTGTAGCTGTGGGAAAGGGTTAAGGTTTAGACCTGTAGCAGTCGCAGGGAAATATTATGTATAGAAGTACATTCGTATATCTGTTCATGTGTGATCTGCACTTACTCGTTTTCCTGCTTCACCTAGTTCTCCCTTGTCTCCTTTCTGGCCACCTGAGGGACCCTAAAAAAACAAACAGCATCAGCGTCAAGTTTTCCTCCGTTTCCACATTTCCATAATGCGGAGCACTTATTGCCTAAAGGGATGGATAACATTATGATGCTTGTGGGTGGAATGAGATACTTACAGGGGGGCCTGGATACCCTGGATCACCTGAGGGACCAGGAAAACCTGGGTCACCCTGCAGAGAAAGAGTTCAAAGTTTCAACCAAAATGTTTTGATTCATTGAAAAAAAGCCCTTAAATGATGGTTTACTGGTTGTTAATACACATGAATACCAGGATGCACCAGATCTAGAAAACGGCATCATAACGGACGGTTCCTGTACTGTTTCAGTTAACGCCTTCGTGCATTATCCGATACTCACAACAGTGGAAATATGAGCAAAACAAAGTGAAACAAAATCTAAAAGAGGGCGCAGGAATTATCCGTCACCTTCTAGTGGCTGAAGTGAAAGTTGCAGCAAATAAAGAAATATTTCTTTCTTTATTGTTTTAGCCTGAACGCTGATGGAAACATGATTTGCATGCTACATTTTCCCACATATTCTAACATAAATTATGTTAATTTGGGCTTCAGTCAGCCTATTTGAAGTACATTTTGTCACCTTGCAGCTATTTCACTTTTCTTTGTTGTCAGATCCAGACGAGCTCTACTGCAGCTTAACAACTGAGCCAAAGCTACACGTGCTTTTGTGTAAGTATTGCATGCACTCTCATCTGTATTACCTTGTCTCCTCTCTGAATCTCCGTCTCAGATGGTCTCTTCTGTTCTCCGACTTGCCCTGGAGGACCAGGAGGTCCCGCCAGACCTGGTTCACCCTGTGGTCACACAAACACACTAGATGAGATTAAGGGTTAGGTTTTAAACTTCCTACTAACTTTGACTCTGCTAACATGATGAATACCCTCTCTCCTTTGGGCCCTTGGAAGTTCAATCCCATGTTTCCCTGTTGGAGAAAGCAGGAAAACAACAAGCTCTCAGTATCAGAATATCAACAGGATGAGAAAATGACTGAGATTCATTTAGAGGAAATGCATGATCATGACGCGCCAGACTCTGCCTCTGATTGACACTAGGTTTATTTATAAGGCCCTTACTCTTATTCCCATCTTACATTACCGTCTATTAATATGGGCCTTGTAGCAGGTGCCGGCTGTTTTTTACTGAGTTTGGAAAATCCAGTTGTTCCTCATTTGGCACCGGGCGAGATGGAATAACATTCAGAACAATATAAAGCTCACTTTCATCCTGAAGGGAATTTGCATTTTTTATGCACTTCCAGCTGTTCTTCTAGTTGATAAACTTGCCTTGAATTCTTATTATACATTATTAAGTTTCATATTTGTGTTTCTTGGTGCCTGTGATTGTTTGTTTATCATGTTTTTACTCTGATATTTCATAAATGAGGTCTCTACCTCCACGTATTACCAAGTTAAAGTAAAGGCTGAATGAACGAATGACTCGCTGCCTTCGTCACAGAAGGAGTTTATTGCTGATGAACAAGATCGCTGGAAGGTTTGCGAGTTATAATGATTTCAACTCAGATGTGGATGTTTTCTTAAGGATGGCAACCGTTTGCTGACTTAGTGCAACATTTTGAATTTAGCTTATTGTTTTGTTTCTTTTAGTTGTGTCGGTCTTTGCGTTAAGAAGCGTTACATGTCCAGCGGTCCGCACACACCTGTGTCTACTTATTACTTGATTGAGAGGCGTGACCCATCACCAATATGTTAACTTCCCCTTTGTGGCGTGGTAAACTAATACCCATAGAAATATGAACTAATAACCAAAACAACACCCATACGGGCTCCACCATATAAATAATTACAATGTGCTGATTATGGGAGAAAAATGTTTTGTAAAAATGTGGATGGAATACGATTACAGATCTGTAGGAGATTTAAATTGTGTGATGTCACAATTATTATGTTAATATTACAACACACTGATTAACAAGACAATAAAACAATGTCACTTCCTCTCTAAAACCCCTGTGGTAGAATCAGAACTCACCTTTGGTCCGGGGTTACCTGGAGGACCTGGACGACCCTGGAAAACAAGCCCAGAAAACAATGCTGTTGGACTACTGTTTACTTCCACACACTAAATGTTCAACTGGCCATTACACTGAAATGAAAAAAAAGTGCAAGTGAAATACAAAGCTTTAGAGGTTTGATGTGGTGTTTTTGCAGCAGCCGTCATTACCTCGTAGCCTCTGGGTCCTGGAGGACCGAGTGGACCCTGCAAACCGCCGGGTCCGTTATTTCCCTGTGACATGAACACACACAGAAAAACTGTTGTTTAGACATAAAAGTTGAAAAGTTACTATCCTGTGAAAAATAAATTGCTTTACAACGTATGTTATTATGTGTTTGAATATTTATGGTCATTAGTTTTTACATGTATAAGAGATACTGAGCACTTCTTTTATTATCTGCTATTTTATTGCAAAATGAGTCTTTATTTGAAGGCTCTAGATACTAAAATACATACTATTTTTGTAATATTTCAGCATATAAATCATCAAATGTAATGAATAAGTGTCTATCTACACAAATAACCCATTAACAGATATGTCTTCCTTCTTATTTGGCTGAAAAGTTCTTTTTTTGACTCAGCTATTCGTTGAAGATATATTATGTTTCTTATGTCCGTTATCAACTCCCAATTTTGCCTGACATATTTGGTATCTTTGGAGACTTTTGGATATCCACTTTGGACAAAGTTTGGCTGCACAGTATCAGTTAATTAAGAGGTTAAAATACACCCAAAAAACTCACAGGAATTCCTGGTAATCCGGGCAATCCCACGGCTCCTTTCTCTCCAAAGCGATTGGTGGAGATCACGTCACCTGGGTCGCCCTGCAGGGGAGGAACACACAACCAGTTAGACATGAAACGTCAGAGGGTTCTTATCAAAGAGGCTATGAAACATCTGCTAATTCTTAGAGGTCTGTTATGTCGAAATATCAGACACTGTTTCTCTGTCTGTTTTGCAGAATCATTATCAAATTAAACAGCACCATCTTGTGGCAAATACACAAAAAGAACAGCCGGACTTCAAGTCATATAAACATTTAACCAAATCCCAAACCTCGAGGAGCTATGACTCTGTGTGGCAATAAAAATGATTAGTTACCTTTTGACCTGGCAGACCAGGTGGACCCTAGAAAGGAGAGAAAGGAGAAAACGTTAAAGAAGAAAATGAATCGTTTAATATTCTGATGACAAACAAACTTTCTCTTCAACGCTGCAAACTCACCGATCGCCCTTGCTGTCCGGGAATTCCTGAATTTCCTGGGAAACCTATGTCACCCTTGAGAGAGGAGGAACACATTTAACACACAGCCCATAGATTATATATCATATATATATATATATATATATATATATATATATATATATATATATATATATATATATATATGTCTTTTCAAAATGTATTTAATTTACTGTCATTTGTTCCAAATGCCTTCATTATCTTTTTTTCTGAAAGACTTTTAACCAGATACCTTTGTCCCATTGCAACCTGGCACTCCTCTCGGGCCTGAAGGTCCGTCCTGCCCGGGCAGACCCTGAGGAAACAGGAAGTAAACAGGAAGTTACATTACATGTGCTACCTGGGTGTTGTTGTTTTTTGTCAAACTAGTGTAAGGAAGATTTCAGTAAGATTTTAGAAAGGGGTGTATGTAACCCATTAAAAAAAACGTCATTTATTTGTGTGAGCATGTTCTTTTTTGGAGTAATTTAAAGAAATCAGTAAATTGACTTTTACTTTGGTAGTTTTTAAGTCATGATAAACCGTGTGCGAATGGAACAAAATAATCTATAAAACATAGATGGACATAATAAAGAATTATGCATCATGTTCTCATTATTGTACCTCGGAAACAGGTAAAACAAAGGTTGCATCTACCTTAAATAACCTTTAATAGTTTAAGTGTCCACCCGGTTGGGCACGCAAAGTGACCCAAATCAAACACACTCAACAGGTGCATGCTATGGCTAACCTGCTAACATACTAATGGTGGATCCTCCAAAGGTGGACTAAGGTGGACTAAGGCGGACTGAGGAGGACTAAGGAGGACTGAGGAGGCCTAAGGAGGACCCAGGAGGACCCAGGAGGACTGAGGAGAGCTCCCAGCATCCCCTTCAGACAGGTCAGGACAATTCCCGTTAATGAATTACCGTTAATGAAAGCCTTTACCCTTTCAAATTAGCTTGTGAAACGCGTATGCTAATCGCTAGCATGCCGTCCATGATTATGGTCATCTAAGAGTGCAGACGAGGGACTGCTATGGTTACAAAAGACAGTTTAAACTATTTCAAACATTTGTGAGGTTGAGTTTACATGAAAGGCTTCGATATGTGTCTGCTAGCGGTTAGCATAAGCGATTCACAGGCTAATTGGAAGGGTAAAATCAATAAACTCCGGGTAAATGTTATAGTATCGTAGACCAAGCCCAGCAATTCGTCTTTTTTAAATTATTCATGTGACCTATTAACTGTGTTTTGTGTTTTTAAAAACGTGTATAAAATATGAATACTGTGGTAGACAGGCAGCACGTGTGAGTCCAAATCAATAAAGAGTGATGTCATCATCCTATCCCTTTTAACATTTACTCATTTACTTTTACTCGTTTACTCAAACAATACTTAAACTTCTAAATAATATCAGTTCCACCTTCTTTTAGATGATTTGGGAAAACTTACAGGAAGTCCTGGTGTTCCTGGGAATCCTGGCAATCCAGACGGCCCCTGTTAGAAAGAAAATAAAGTACAATACAACAATGCAAAATGTTAAATATAAAAGCTGCAGAAGAGAAATGAGCTTCTAGGTTCTTCATGAGCTCAGTGACTCTGATGATGATGAGGTGAAATGTGGACATCTGCTGGTCAGAAGAGCTCATTACAACTTTATTCTCATCGTGAACCAAACTGAAATCAAACTTCCCTTTTTTACACTTTTTTTAAGCTTTGTCTCTTAAGTGAAGCGTAAACTGTTGCTGCAAGAGAAGAGACAGCAAAAATAAAATAATAATAATGTACTTACTCTGATTCCTTTTGGACCATATAGTCCTGAAGTTCCATCACTACCCTGAGAGGAAAAACAGACAATACTCAGGATTAGATGAATAATATCTTGACTGATTTGTGTCCATTTTAACGAACTGAAAGTTTGCACCAACACACTTCCATCAGATTCTCAGTTTTGTTTACTTATTCTCTTATTCAGAATGTAGTTGACTTATGCTAGAAATGCCAGACTCGAAGCGAGGTTTCTCTTCTCAACCTTCCGACTCTTCCCTCACGTGTTCCAATTTAAAAACCTCGTTGACCCTAAAAACGCACCTTCTCTCCTCTGCCGCCGATCGGGCCCTCAGGTCCGGGGAATCCTGGGACTCCTGGCTGTCCGGTGAGACCTGGGAAACCCCGCTCACCCTGCAGACACAGTTAACAAACATTATCTCCCCGCCTCCCAACAAAAGTATACAATGTTTTAATATTGTGCGTCTTTTTGCCTACCTTGGTTCCTTTTACTCCGCTGCAGTCACATTTAGATCCCACGCAGCCATGGCAGGCCTGTTGAACGACAAGAAAAATAGAGATAGATATTTATTTAACTTATATTCTCATTTTCATAATTAAAAAAAAATACCATCGACAAATAATAATCTTAAAAATGTCCTGCAGCATCCTGAGAGCACTGACATTATGATCTTTGTTTGCATGTTTTGGTGAATTCTCTTTATATAATATAATAATATTATGCACAAATATAAGTGAAAGTGGGTATTTTCATGCTGGAATCCACTAGAGTGCGCTCCATCGTTACGCTGCGTGCTCCAGTGTTTCTTCCCACAGAGGAGGAGAACGGTTTGTTTAGTGATGAGATGCAAGGTCAGCGAGGACCGAAGCGACACGCTAACCTCAAATAAATAGCCTTTATCTGGAATAAAACAAATGTACCCCAAGAAATCCTTCAGTTTTCTCAGCAGGAAATGCTTTTTGTTGTTGTGGAGAAAGAGGGTGAAAGGAAAGAGAAGGGAGGGATGGAAGGGATGGGAGGGATGGGAGCGGGAGTGCCAAGCTGTTGATTAACTTTTCCCATGCCTGTTGACACAGCGAATGCCAGACGGGCATCAGTTGCACGCATGCCAGGCAGTCGGGTTGTGAGAAAGACGGACGGGTTAGTCAAGTCAGCATTCTTCTGTGTTCATGGCTTTCATGGTGTTTCTGTTTTAATGGTCCGAGTCGTCCTGCTGCAGCACATTTTGACAGAGTTTCTTCTTTTAACATAATATCACCTTTGAGGCCAGCATACATTCGGCAGAAAATTATAAGAAATGTCCTTGAGGTATCTGACCAACGGTCCAAAAACCCAAATATACTGACTATATGCAGTGATACTAAACAGCAGATGCTCTCAGTCGAGAAGCTGAAACCTGCAAATGTTTGTTGTCTGTTGATCCAATAAAGTGTGACCTAATGGGTGGGACTGAACGCGGTGACATCGGAGGCTCATATCGGTCGTCTCAGCCCAGTGATTCCCACAGTGAGATCACTGGAGGGGAGCTTATTTGTTTTGTGACAACATCCCGACTCCCAAAACAGCGTTACCTCATCGGCAGCGAGTTTAAAACAACCAGCGTCTCATGTGAAGTCGAGCCAGCTGCTGAACAACCGGCTCGGCCTCTTGTTATGCTCTTTCTTCACGGACAGCGAAGCGTCTCCGTCGGTTTACTGTATGTGGGGTGTAAGTCGCCTGTTATCTTCTTTATTATGTTATTGTAATAGTATGAGACAAAGAAAAGCTTTTTTCTACCGTGCAGATCTGCGTGTATGCAGTGGTGTCTTCCTGCAACACTCGGAGGCTAAAGCAAGGCACTACTCACAGCCTGGGGTTGAGGGTTTGATTCCCACCGCGGCCCTTTATGCCATAAAGGAGTTTTTTTGGGGGGGGGGGGGGTTAAAAGATGCACAGAATGTTGCATGTCGGTGGTAAACACAAAATGCGATCCGTTATCTGGACTGGAGGGTAGAGAGGTTACCAACACACACACACACATATACATACATGCCTGAATACATTTGAACATGGGTAGCTGGCCGTGTGTGTGTGTGTGTGTGTGTGTGTGTGTAGGTGTTTTTACAAGCCCTGAATCTCCAGATTAGTCTCTGGTCTGCTACAGCTCAATGCAGTCTGCTCTCCCACGCCCAGGCCTGCAGCTCGCACTCTCTTCACCTCCATCCCTCTCTCTCTCTATCTCTTCATCCATCGTCCATCGTATTTTTTATAATAGCTGAAGAAAGTTTTTTGCAACCAGTGTAGCATGAAAGCACGGTGGAATTAGCACGCTAGCTAACTAGCCAGCCTAAATGATCTCGTCACAGCGTAGGAAAGAACATTTTGCTAAGTGACGACTTTGTTCAGATCGTTTTCTGTCACCGGTGCAGCATGAAAGCACGGCTAAATTAAAGCTAGCTAAGAAGCCAGCCATCCGCTAGTTAGCGTGCTAACTCCGCTGTGCTTTCATGCTACAGTGATTACAGGAAATGTCTCTCCTCACCATGGTATTACTCCTTACATTAGTAAAAGATCTGAATACCTCTTGCACCCCTGCACTAGAACAGAGTAACGGTAGATAGATAGAACATACTTTAATCCCCTTTGAAATTCGATATCACACACTTAAAATGAAAGTATAACCTATATTATTACATCATTCATCTGTTTTATGACATTATGAGTCTACTATAAGGACAGTGAGGGTAGTTTGTGGCATGTTTGCGTGGTCTCACTGTGCGTTTTGTTTCGTTCCCATACGGCTGAGGTGTTGCTCTGTGTACTGTTTGATTTACTGCAAACCAGTTTCCCTTTGGGCTGAAATAACAGACTGAAATGAACTGATAAAGCTGCCTAAATACAGAGTTAAAAGCATCTCTCTCCCTCTCCTGCTCCCTCTCTCTACCCTCTCATTTACCCCCCAGGCACTGACGGGGCATGTAATCCACTTAGAGAGGTCAGTGAGCTGCAGATATTTGCTCCACTCCCTCCGTCTCTCTGTCTTTTAGCTCTCTCTATCATTTCCCCGACACTCTCTCCTCACCGCTGTCCCACTTTCTTTCTTTTTATCCCGTCACGCCAACCCCAGCGATCGGGCCCCTGAGGGGAGGTAAACTCCGGTTTGGCTCCGTGTAGGAACGGGTGGTTACAGTCGGGAGTCGTGCCCACACAGGTGAAGCTCTCGCTCTGAGGGGCGGAGGCCCAACGTGCACACAATCCGAGGTCAAGGTGAGGCGGCTGATGAGCAAAAAGTAGCCTGACTTTATCTCCACATGTGGTTGATTTAAGGCCTTAAGAAGTACGCAGAGCCTTTACTTCAGTACAGCAGAACTAATGGAGGTACCCACCCACCAAATACATGTCTATATGATTCTTCCTCTGCTGGCTACAAGCCACGGAAAAAATGCAGATAAAGGCGTAGGATTATCAAACAAACGTGCATTAAAAAGCGAGTAGGAGATATACAGTAGGTGTGTTCAGAGTGATGGAGGGGTGAGTCAGGTGAGGGGGGGGGGGGGAGGGGGGAGCGGAAGGCATGTACCCGGGGATTAGAGCGGCGAGACTGGAATTCCCCCGCTCATCAAAGACTGATGATTAGACACCTACACTGCCCTGCCCTGAATAACACACACACACACACACACACACTCATGTAGCATACACACTGTAAATAGACAAATACTCTCATAAACAGTACACACAGCTGCAAAGACACGAAGTGTATTTCCATCATCAATACACACAAACGTACTGAACCATATCAATTCAACCACATTTAATAACTTCTGCTTTCAACACTAGAGCCCACATGTTTACACACACACACACACACACGATGGAAATGTTTTCTAATACAATCTAGTTGGTTCTACTGTATTTCTGATCTGTTATCAATACCAGCGTGTGAGATTGACGGTGGGAATATTTGTAATTTTTCTGTCATATTTCCAATATTCTGCTTAAAGGACCAGTCCGTAATATTTCTGACTGTATATTTACACGCATAGGACATTATTGAGTCTCATATCAGAATATATAATCCAGTTTATACACCTTCTAAACCTGCCTTTTGATTTGATCCGTGCCGAGTTTCCTGCTCTACAACACTTTCTTCTTCTAACTTTTCACTTTTGTCTTTTCTGTTGGCTTTAAGCTTAACAAATGAAATCAGAGTTTAAGCGTTACTGCTGAAAATTTGATGAAGAAAAACTAGAGGATTGCGTTGGTGCAGTGGCATCGTTTCATGGCTCAGCACCTGTGTGTGTGTGTGTGTGTGTGTGTGTGTGTGTGTGTGTGTGTGTGTGTGTGTGTGTGTGTGTGTGTGTGTGTTCATCCTTGTTCTGGAGACCGGCCCTCCAGGCTCCGAGCCGCCGCCCCTCAAACCGTTGATCCCTTTTCATCGCCGCTGGACTTTGACTACTTCAAGGTGCGGACGCCGCGAGGGCGACGACCAAACCAAATATTTTCACTTTAAAAAAAAATGAAAAAGAAATCGGAGCATGTGTGTGTTTTGACTAACAGGCTCTTTAGAAGAGGAAGACCCCCGACTGTCTCACACACACACACACACACACGCCGTCGTGCCACAGTGCCGGTCCAGGAATTCCATTGATATTCCCGGGAATTCTCTTTCTTCTGAACGCAGTTTTCTCCCCCCTCCACTCTTCTCCTTTGGTGTAATGAATGTTGACCCCCCCACTGACCTCCCACTGAGAGATACCTGCAGGGAGAGCACTTAAGCATCTTGAGGCACCAGAGCTAGTTCGTTTCACGAGCAATTTGAGCCACACGAGTGCATTATAATAAACCTATTATTATGATTTAACCTATGAACGATAAACCTGATTCGGATGTCATCATTAGAGTTGCATTGCATCGCAGTGATGCTTATATGAAAGCACATCATTGAACAGTTTAACTTGAAGATCTAAAACATTTCCCCCGATTGGTGCAGTTTGCAGATCCTGAAAGCATGCGTGCAAACGCTGCTGATCTATTGTGGATCTTGTGAACGGGGAGGGTTGAATTCCTCCCTCTGGGAGACGTGACAACCCTCCCTGGCCCGGCCCGGCTCGGCCCGGCCCGGCGCAGCCTGACACAGGTTGAAACGTGCCCCTCTACCATCCCATCTGCAACGCTCCACATACATCACCACTTGGCACGACGCTTTGTAGCCAAGGGCAACAAAAAAATTAGAGAGGGGAGCGGCGGCTCGCCCCGACTGAATACCTGGAGAGGAGGGAGGAGGGAGGAGACGAAGGTAAAGGAAGGGAGGAAAAAGGAAGATCACTCCTGTGGGATTTAGGGATGCATTCAGGTCAGAAAACTGCTCAAACACAGACCAACCTGTGTGGTCTAAATTGTTGTTCTTCCTTTTGGAATTCACTAAATAAAACACGGGGGTGTGACTAGTCTGTTTGGTACAATCGTGCAACTTTTTGGGGGGGTTTCATTCCAGCGGTCAGGACACGAGGACCTGTAACTACGTCCAGCTGTAACTCTCGATCCATGTCCCGATCTACAAGCAGCTCTCTGCTCTCTGCTCTCGAGGGATCGCAAGAGCATCAGTCCAAACAAATCACAGGAACACTTCGAGATAGCAAACGAACCCCGTTTACGTTTCAGACACTTTGCAGTGAGAGTCGACATCTGTGTAAACCTTTGAGCAAACCTGCATGCTGGACGTGCATCGCTGTTTGGATGAGCCTTAAATATTTACCCAGAAGCCTCTGCTGTAGACAAAACAAGATAGGATGTCCTGATGCTTTATCTGTGAGATAGTGGGACGGAGAGGAGTGAAAGCTACTGGTTTGCACCTGAACCTCACGCCCATGAAGGATTGTTGAACATCATTGCATTTTGACTCTGGCAGGCTTGTTGTAGTTGCAATTAAATATCATTATATGCTTTACATACATTAAGATTCCTCTTTATTAGAACGAAGGAGACTAGTTCAAACCCCGACAAACAACTCAAAGTGAGCAGTACACATACTTTTGTCCACATACAGCATTTTGTGCTAAACGTCCCATTGTTTTTCTTTTTACTCTTAGTTCGTACCACTGCTGCCCTTACAAAGTACGTACTGTTGTATGCATTCAGTTGGGACCGACTACTTCCTCTTGACATTGCACCTCTGACCCTCTTGCTCACATATCTGCTGAGCAGATCATTGTGGGTCAGAATAGCCAGGAAAGCATGCTGCAAAATGAGACCGGATGCAATTGAACATCCTGGTATTTTTTCGCATATATTGGGACGTACTAAATCCTTTTCCTGGCGTACTAAATAGTATAGTACTGGTATTGGAACACACAGTGTGCTTCTACCTGGACACCTGCAGTTCCACGTCTTCACCACACGAGGGCGGTGACGACAGCTGGAAGCATGCAGGTAAAAAGATGAAAAGCATGAATCAAAAGTCCAGAAAAACTATATCTTTTTCCAGATGCCCTCTACACGTCGGCCTCGTTCTGGGTTACATTAACTTTTTTAGTGACCGACTGTGTTTACTGGCCGTAGTTTGGTTCAGATCCTCACAGCTGCAACATGCTCTCTTTCTCTCTCTCTCTCTCTCTCTCTCTCTCTCTCTCTCTCTCTCTCTCTCTCTCCCTTGCGTCTCCAAGTCCTCAGTGTGAGATGTGGTCTTCAGAAGAGGCAGGTCACAGCAGGTCCCTGCCCTGCCCACATTTCTCTTAAATGTTCTCACTTTAAAACCAGACACAGCAGCTGAAATGTTAAGTGTTACCGGGGGAAGTTGAACTGTGGGGCTTTCTAATGTTTCTGCACCAAGAAACAAGTCAGAAAAGTGAAATGTTGAGGGAGGGAAATGCATGACTTAAACCTGGAAATGCTAAGAGAAGCACTTACTGGGAAAGACTAGCTTCTCGGGATCAGCTGTTAGCATGTTAGCTTTTCACTTCCTCAATAAATATTTCTATCTGCACAACTTAAAATCTGTTTTGTTCACTTTAGTTGAATCAGAAGACAGGAGGGGTCCTAAATGCTCTTTGGCTGCCCAGATGTTTGCCTTTATTATTTCCTTGACTAAAAACACAAAGGTCGAGTGACCGTCTCTCTTCATGTCTCATCTCTTTGGTCTTCCTCTACACCTCTACCCACTCTCCTTCAGTTCATCTTTCTTTCTCTTCTTCTCTTGTCTCACATTTTTCCACTGCCGCTCTATCTATCCCTCCACCCCTCTCCTCCTCCTCCTCCTCCTCCTCCTCCTCCTCCACCCCTCCTACTCCTCCTCCTCCTCTTCTCTCCTACTGTGCTGTGACAGATGTTCGATATTTCCCGTTGTTCTGACCGGCGGGGGGTCGGTTTGTCTAGGAATGCCATGCACTCAGTGTTGACACGCACAAACAAACATGTGCACACACACACACACACACACATACTTATATACAAGCAAAGAAATAAAAGTACGTCTTGTCTTTATATTTTGAATTACATATTGACAATAAAGATGGAAAAACAAATGTGAAGAAAACGCAAGTAATCAAATGCAGCGTTCCAAAAAAGTGAGAGGTTTTCTTTTCTTACACTAACAGACAGTTTTATTAATAAAATCCTATTTTAGTTTAATTTCCAATTCCCTTTCCACACTTCGTATGAATGTAAACCAATAAATGTTTGCCAATAAAGGAAATTCTACAAGAAAAATAGAAACCTGCCTTTTCTCGCCGCTGAAACACATACATAGAGGTGACAAATTCAAGGAAGGACCTGAATAAATGACCCGAGAAACATGTCGAACCAAGTGAAAGAATCACTCCATAAGTTCAGATACTTGAAGACTCGATAATGTCACCCATCTGTGCATCTACATCGACAAGCAGAAAGAAAACAGGCCACAAAGTCATTACAAAATGAGAAAATAACACCAAGAATTACTTCAAAAACGACTTACAAACATGACACAGTTGTGTTCCTAAAAAGTGATTAGAGGCAAAAGAAAGAGTCACAGAGAGAAAGGATGAAATGGAAGAGAAGAAGAAGAAATAGTAAACTTGTGGATCAGGTGCTTCCGTGTCACTGAACAACTTGCTCTGCTGCTGAACATTATCCTCCGACTGCATGCTAACGGCTTAGCCGCATACCAGCCGGCACACTGACCTGCAGGATTAACTCAGACCTGCTCCACCTGAGGGACACACAGCGGCACGCAGCTCAGTGTAAAGTACAAACAGTGTTTGTGTCTACTGTATGTACAGGACAAGTTCTTAGGATCCGACTCTGATCTGATGGAGAGGGAGGAAAGAAAGAGGGGGAAGAAAGAAAATGGACCAATCGACTAAAGAAACCAAAGTCGACTCAGACCAAAACAACCCATCAGTCGACCGGCATTATTGGTTCAGTCTCACCCACCAAAGTAATCCACGTAATCATTAACCAGGAAGTATAAAGACGGCACAAAGTAACAAAAGGTGAGCGGAAGGGTCGAACAAACAGCCCTCTTGGAAAAATCGTTTCGTAAGTTATCACACAAACTGTTGTAGGAGACGGTTTGGTAATAGGAAACTTGTTGTTAAAGCATCCCACCGTGTCTCCTGAAAGGCGTTCAGTGCTGCAACAACATCACACTACTTCCAGCATCTTGCTCCGCAGAGACCTGAGTCATAACTCTCGCGGCCAGAAGAGGTTCTTGTCAAGGAAACTGTAAACATGCCTCCATCGTGTTAGGCAAAGAGTGAAGGAGGGAGCAGCCAGGGAGATCCAATATGTGTCTATATCCTGTCCTTTACTTTGAAATAACTCCGTCTGGACAAGTATATAGAAGGTAATGTGATAGCGCTGAACTCTGAAACAGTAGCCACAATAACACGCTCCATACCACTTTTTCCCATGTGGCTTTCGGGGAAACCCTGTTTCCTACTCAGTAGTGTGATTAGACAAACAGGTGCCCGAAATGTGAGAGAGAGAGAGAGAGAGAGAGAGAGAGAGAGAGAGAGAGAGAGATGAGAAGAAGAGAGAACCAGATGCCCTCCCACACTACGGTCGAATCAGCTGCAGTCAAAACAGCTTTCTGCCTCTGAAGCAGCTCTGATGACTTCATTCATTCGTTCATAGACTGCTGCAGACTACAGGCTAAGCTGTGTGTTTTAGCATTGTGTGTGTGTGTGTGTGTGTGTTATCGCTCCTCGCCATCAGTCCCTCATGTGAGATGAACAGATCTGGAGGGTTGGTGGAAAGGTGGAGGGGCCGAGAAAGCTGACAGCAAGAAAGGTGAAGAAAAGGTGAAGAAAGGTGGAGGGGCCGAGAGATGAAGTGCTATTTCATGAGTGCAGATGAACCGATTGTTGGACTTGGCTGTCAATCATCACATCAGTGCTCCTGTTACTTATGAGTCAAATAAGTTACACAGCACATAGTTTAACTCTCTACTGCTACAAGTTAAAGTCTCTTTTATGTGTTTATTCTAACACTTTTGTGAATAAATCACATTCGCATAATCAGTTATAAATATTTGAGTAAAAGTTGAACAATGTTCGATTTATAGAGTTTGTTTGGGAGGTTGCATTACTGTTTGGTAATGCCATGTCACATTTGACCGCTTTAGAATTTGAATAAAAGCATTTTTTGACTTCATATTTCTATGTAAACCTAAACTTATCATATAGATAATCCACCAAAACTCTTGAGGTGGTGTCCTGAAAAATGTGGGTACTGCAGGTGGGACACTTGGCCGTTTGGAGATGCTGATGTGCAAAGTTGCCCCGTGGTTGCCAAGGAATATGTTTCTTTAGGAAGTCTTTTTTTTTGAAGGAAATGAGAAACCGAAAGAGCAAGAAAGCCTGGAAACAAGGTGACTTTGTGTTTGACACTCGGCGTCCAATTTCAAAAGACGCAGAGAGATTTCCTTGACGAGAGGGACCAGAGACACGGAGGGGAGGCTCTGCAGGTCGCAATAAAAAGGCGTTGAGTGATGTAAAGGCGAGGCCAGTCAGCGTGTTTGTTAATACGTACTTCGGGGGGAAGCTGTGCGACACGGGTTTAAGCAGGTGAGAGGGGAAGGAGAGAGGAGAGAAGGAGACATCTGTAGATCAAGGTCACCCGCTGATCTCAGACAGATTGAAAGTCCTCCCTTCTTCTTCTCTCCCGAAAGAAAGAATGCAGAACAATAAACGCTTTAGAGCACAAATATGTGATGCGTTTCAATCTGCTCTCTTTGATCATTTTCTTTTTGCTTCTCCAGTCGAGCTTTATTGTTTTTCTTTGCTTCCCACCTGAAGCGATATGTTTTTCACTTTGTCCCTTAAGCAGCGCTCTGTTTTTCCTTTGGGCTGTAAAAATTCCCTCTTTTTTTTCTAGAGAGAGAGAAAGAAGGGAGAGAGGACAGCATGTCTTGTGACTGTACTCAGTGTAGGTGGACTTGGCCCACTGGATCACACACACACACACACACACACACACACACACACACACACACACACACACACACACACACACACACACACACACACACACACACACAACTTCACTACAAGCTGAAAGTGGTTGCTGAATTTCCACACCTGCATCAATCATACATAACTCTTCCACTTGTACAGCTGCTGCCTCCGTAGTACTTTCCGGTTTGGATTTTCTGACAAATATTACATGAATAAACAGAGTCTGATGTTTAATACTGGAGTTCCAGATGTCTGACTTTCCCACCAGCACATGAACACAACATAGCAGTTGGCTAAAAACAAAACACTAAAACATTGGATTATCACCAAAAGCCGATCCCAGAATCAAATCTTACAAACAGACACAACTTTCCTATCCGAGAACCAGATTCAATCCCACGCAAACGTCTCCTGCTGGTCTTAAGGAAAGAGATCCACACTCAACGTGTGAAACGATCAAAAGAAGATGAAGCAGATACAGACTGAGACGTAGACAACGATATCCACGGGACTAGTCTTCAATCCAAAGATCCGGTTGACAAAAGCATTAAAGATGATCCGACCGCAGCTTTAAAGGAGCTACTATGAATTGAAAAAGTATCAAAAATAAAAAAACAAGGCCCTGAAGTTCTTAGTTTCTGGCACATTGCATGAAAATAAAGGATCACAATGTGCCACGATCAGGCTTCAGTACCCTGGACACTCTGTGGGCGTATAGACTTCTACTTGTGGAGTTAAACGTGAAATAAAATCAGTAAAAATGTCCAGTCCTGCTGTCAGCTTTCACAGGGTTTCTACCTGGTTGTTATTTTTCCTGCAGTGGGAAAAGGACTACATGTACCGGTGTGATGGACTGCTGCTTTAAAGCCATTATGTGCAGTAAGTAGGAAACGTGGGATGTATCGATACAATACATTCACGGAATTCTTCTTAATCCTAATCTGGAGAAAAAGAGCTCCGCTTTAATCTGGATATTCTCGCTGCCCTTTAAAAGAAGAGGTTTAACCCTCCACATCAGAAGATCACAGATTCCTGACTTTCATAACCCAGAAGAGCTTTTCAACAATCTTTTAAGTCGCTCACAGAAGCTCGTGGTCATGTGGGGCGCCGTGAATAACACGACGGCGAGCTGTTGTTTTTAGGGAGTCGTGAGTAACAAAGTAAAAATAGGTTTAAACTGCTTCGGTGGTCTGGTTAGAGATGAGAGCGAAAATATATTAAGAAGCATAGATGGATGGATGGATGGTGGGCGGGGGGGGGGGCACTGTTGACCTTTAAAGCCTGAAAGCAAACAGTGAGGGATGAAGTAAATAAAGAAGTGTGTAACAAACACAGCGTGTTTACCCTCCTCTGAACGCTGAAGGGGAGGCAGAGGGTGATAATGGGGTGAAGGGGGAGAGAAAGATGTCTTGTGCAAAGAGATTAAATGAGATTATGAGCCCAGTGGGAAGAAAACACGAAGCAGGACGAGGACTAAACATTTGAAATCCAAGTGTTTGATTTACTACTTCTGCTACTAGTACTGATACAAATACTGCTACTACTGCTGGCCCTGTAGGTATTATACTACTGTAATGTAATGTAATACTACTGATATAAATACTGCTACTACTGCTGGCCCTGTAGGTACTAATAGTACTGATACAAATACTGCGACTGCTACTACTGCTGTTGCTGCTGCTTCTACACTCTGCTGGTACTGCTACTACTACTATTGCTGGTACTACTACTGCCTCTACTTCTACTACTACTACCTCTGCTACTGCTGCTGGTACTTCTACTGCTACTAAACTACAAATGAGACTACTGCTATTAATGCTACTACAACTTGTACTGAAACAACTACAACTAAACTAATACTACTACTGCTACTAGTATTGCTAATGCTAATGCTAATGCTAAAACTACTACTCCTGTAGCCACTGCTAGTCCTCCTCCTACAGTACTACTACTGTAACTCTTGCTACTGCTATTCTACTACTGCGAAACCTACTACTAATCGTACTACAACTACTACTACTGCTGCTACGACTATACTACAATGTCTACAGGTACTAGCGTACTACTGCCTCTGACAATACTAATCCTCCTCCTGCCGCTATACTGCTAAAACTACTGCTGTTACTGTAAATACTACAGCAACTTCTACAAATACTACCTCTGCAGTTACTACTGCTATTACTAGCGTTAAAACAAGTGGTACTCCTACATCTCACATTACTACTGCAACTCATACAACGGCTGCTGGTACTAGTAGTATTTCTACACGTACTGCATCGAGTACTGCTTCCAGCTGTAAACAGAGAGACAGAGTACATGCAGAGCAGGAGGGAGTGAAAGTACTAGAAGTAATTAGCTGTCTAAACATTGACTTTTCTGTCCACCTGTTAATCCTAATGGCATCTTCAGCTCATTGACACCACAGTGTGAGTTCTACCAGGAAACACACACACACACAAGTACACACAAAGTACTGCTTCATAATGTGTAACTATATAAAGGAGGTAAATAGGATTGGTGCTTGTTTAAGGAGCCCTTCTCTCAGAGCAGGTGAGATAAAGATGGAATTTGCCTTCCAGGACGAACACAAAGGGAAGGGAGAGATGTGGGAGAGATGGGGGAGAAAAACAGATACAGTCAGAAAAAGGAGGAGGGTAAAGGAACTTTGATTATTCTGTGACGTCAGGATTTCCCAAAGGTTTGTTGAGAGGACGGTGGGTCAAAACGACTCAATCTGCCAAAAAGAAAAATCTGTTTTGTATTATTTAAATATTCATCGCTGTATCAGAAATGGTAGCTGCAAGCCATAAAGATAAATGATCTTTTGGTGCTTTTTTTCTCCCTGACTTCAGTCCACGAGGCAATTAAGTATCGCTGCAACTAACGATTATTTTTATACCGATTTGTTTAATAAAATAGTGAAAAATGAATTCTGCTTCTGCTTGAGTTGTTCAATCTAAACCTCAAAGATGTTCAGGTTTATTCTCACAAGTCAAAGAAAAGTTGCAAATCCCCACATTTGAGATGTTTGAACAAAAGAAAAACTGGTGTTTTTGTTTGAAAAACGAATCGATCATCGAAATAGTTACCGGTTAATTCTCAATAAACTCATTGTTGCAGCTCTAATTGTAAGTAATAGATCTGGAATCGTTTGGGTTTTTTAACTTCAGGATGAATTGGAGGAGAGAGTCGGAGGAAAACAAACTCTTAGATTAGTTACAAGGAGATTTTTGGAGATTGAAGCTACATTTGTTCTTCTTTTTAAAGAACGTTGGCACAAACGTTTTGTTTCCCGCATAGAACTGGTGACGCCTACACTGGCAGGAACTCTTACAATTCCACCACTTCTACTGTGAGAAAAAAAATGCTGAAACATCTCTGCAATATTGGTTGGATTTATGTTTAACTTTGCAAATTCCAGGAGGGAGAAATGATTAACTCTCCTGTGTTTCTGTGCACAGGGAGAGACGGCGAGAACAAGAGGCGGAGGAGGAGGAAAGACAAGAAGAGCGGACTAAAGAAGACGAGAGAGAAGCACTCAGGTAGGACGTATCTCTGCAATCGGAGGATGTTATGGCTACCACACACACACACACACACACACACACACACACACACACACACACACACACACACACACACACACACACACACACACACACACACACACACACACACACACACACACACACACACACACACACACACACGCTCACACAGCTCCACCTGGGATGTGGGTCATGTAAAAGGTGAGGCAACCTGTGTGTGTGTGTGTGTGTGTGTGTGTGTGAGCACGCACAGGAAAGCATGCATCAAATTAAGTGTGTGTTTGTGGTTGCGCGGCATGACGGGTTCAAAGAAAAACCTCCAGGTATACATTACCGCTGAACTCCCTCACCTGGCTGAATGGTAGATTCATATCTAGGCAGGGATTAATACTGCACACACACACACACACACACACACACACACACACACACACATACGACCAAATAGCTGTGAAACAGTGATGAATGAGACGCTCTATTTATGACAAATTAATTATTACAAGAGAGGCTCTTTGCATGTGTGTGTGTGTAAAGGGATTTTATTTTCTCTGTCCTGTGAAAACCATGTATCTCTTTTTTTATGGACTATAAGAAAGAAACAGCCTCTTGAGGAGTTAATCCTTCTTTATATTTAAAAACTTGAGCATGTTTGGAGATGCTCGTCCATGAGCTGACCTCCAGATATGTGGCGGTATTGTGTCACACACACGGTCTCCACTAGGGGGCCTCGGTGAGAACACTAGTGCAGAAAGTCAAAATAACTTGCAACACCTGCATCCTCCCTCCATCTTTCATTCTCATCCTCCTCTTTTTTTTCCCCTTTATCATCTTCACTCACTAACTCTTCCTGACCAAACTCACTGATGAAGGCTCTCCTCCATCCATCTCTCCCCTCTAAGCTTCCTCTTCCTCCTCTTCCTCTCTGAGGGTGGGGCCAGACACATTCTTTGGTACAAAGTGGACCCCCTCTCTCTCCATCTCTTCAATCCATAGGTGGGGACTAATAAACCATGTTATAGGACATATTCACCTATAGTGAAATAGATTTAAAGCCCTCTATGTGCGTCTGGTTACATCAAACAACGTCGCCGCCTTTTCATGAACTGTTCTGACTTGCATTAAAAAAAAATGTCTTGAAGATTTTATCTGTTTCGTGCTGCAGCAACACCCCACCGGCAGGCAGGAGAAAGGTCCCTGAGTTCAGACTTTAAGTATTTTGTAGACACGATGCATAAACTGATGGGAGGAAGCCACCTGCGTTGTTATTTATACAAATGATCTGGTGTAAACTTTGAGCAGGCTCCCTCATCCTCTCACCCTGAGCTGATAATAAGAAGAAGTGACCTTTACGTAATGCAATGTTGCCATAAGTGCAAATATCTTCAAGGTGGAGGTGTGCAAAAGTCTTCTAGAACATAAAGGAAAAAATGTGCTACAGGCTCATACCACACATGCTGATGAACAGCAGGCCTGATTGGACACGCAGCGTGTGGGCGGGGTCGTGCGCAGCAGCGTGAAACTATATAGCCCTCGTGAATTATTAATGAGGATGTGAATATTCATGACACGGATAGCCTGTTGGAATATTACATGAGGAGTCGGGCTGAGACGCTCCGCACTGACTGATCGATGCCCACTAATGCAAACTAATGCAGGGTGAAGGGGAGTGAAAGTACGCGCTAAACACGGAGAGGCAAGTGCAAAGAGACATTGATGCACATGAACTGTCTGCAGAGAATCTGGTGTTAGGATGCCATAAAGATGTTTCTATGAATCCATACTTCAATATGCGCCAATAACCAGGTGCTGTCGATATCAAACACACATCTGCAAAAGGGGAGATGCACCTTCACAAACGCTGCAACAAATCACATTCCCGCTCCTCTGCGATGTCACCAAACCAAAGAATTACGCACCGTGTGTTTTAGGTCAAACGGGCGGCAGACCGCGTTATCACGCTGACAGGAGCAGGAATGTTGCCTATAGTGTGTTTAGTCACACGCGCTCCTCCTCATACAGTTTCTATATGTCGTCTATGTTTTGAGTGCGAGACTAAATAAAAAAGGTGCGATGCCGGCTGAGAAAAGTGCGCCGTGGTCGGCGTGTCGCTACAGGTTGAGGAAGAACCGTGACGCGCAGGGACCGGGACAGAAACTCCGTCCGATTCTTCCATGAAACTACAAAGCAGAAGGTGCTCACTGGTCCCCGACGTTAAAAAAGAAAGACAGACAAAAGTGCAGTAAAAGACCAGCACAACGGCGTGTAATCGGGTTAACTGTTTTCATTGCAACACAATTGTAGAGTGGATTATTATTATTAGAGCAGAAGGATATGCACTTGTTATAAAGCGAGCCTCTCTATTTATAAACCTTAGCTGGGGCCGGCTGTGCGAGCCGGTGGTGTCCCGGTGTCCCTGAGCGGAGTCATGCAGGGTCTCTTCGTGCGGGGTTAAAAAGCCGATAAAAAAAGAGGGCTCCAAATCTGTGCAACAGTAAAACAGGAGAGAAGCCGAGGAACGCACTTACCGCTGAGTCAGATCGCTGCACCGCGACGCACAGGGCGAGCAGGAGCAGAGGCTCGGCGAGCCGTCGCAGGCTCTTCAGGTCTTTATTCATCTTGGTGGGGTGAATACAACAAGGATCCGTCTGCGTTAACACTCACAAATTCTACTCTTTACTCGCGTGTCATAGCCCTGCGTCTCTCTCTGTCTCCCCCCTCTGCACACTTGTTCTTCAGAGAAATAGAAATAATAAGAAAAAAGGCACTTCTTCTCGGCGTGTCGGCTGTTGTTGCGCTTGCAGAGGCTCCCAGTGGTCCTGGCTCTGGCACCGTGCGCCTCTGCAGTCCCCCTCTCTAACTTTTTCTCTCCTCGACGTGCAACTGCCCAGCCGGATCTACTTCCCGCGCACTGATATTAGCACTGCACCTACACCAAGACAGGCAAGTTCACCTAAAATAAAGTTTCGGGAAGAATTGCGTCTTAAAATCTGGTCCTACTCTGGCAACCACCGTGGGACATTCCAGTCCAAAAACATGATTTGTTTTAAATCCCTCTCCAATTAAAAATGATTTAATAATGCTGGGACCTCGCACACGCGGATGGATTTGGTTCCTTCCTCCTGCGTGCCTCCACAATTTTACCCAACGCCTGAGGCTGCACAAAAAAAAAAAGGTTTGACATTAAACCTTTATTTGACATTTTCTATCCGTCCGGACATGTTGCATTCCTGCCAGATTATTAAGGGGCCAAATACTCTCTGTTGACTCCTGACAGAAGGATGCTGCCGGCAGAATGGAACAAAAATGTACCTTAAAGAAACCCAAAGAACATCATCTTCTTCTAGAAGGCATTATTTTTAAATAGTGTATGGAGCAAGAGGGAAGCTGCTGATATTGTTTGATATAAAACTATACTCTCCCAAAACCCACATGGCATTAATATCCAGTTTTACATGTTTTTAATAATGTAACAATTCATCATGAAATGTTAAAGGTTCATGACGAGTCTTGATAGCACTAAAACACCTACAATGCAGGTGATGTCCTTTATGTGGGCTTGAAGTTGTAAAGTATAACCAGTTAATGATCGTTGATCGGTTTCACAACTTTCACTCTCAACTTGATTTGTTTTAGCTCTCTGTCTCCAGTGGGCTCACATGCGCTCCTTACTGTATTCAGGAGCAGTTGCAGAACATAATTCCAAAATTGAGAGACTGAGTATCTCAAAGAACCACTTTCCCACCAGGATAGAGCGTTGTTGACTTACGGGAAAGTTGTGTTGAGATATCTGTGTGTAATATTCTGGGATGTTTGACTTGAAGTGAGTTTATCGACTTGAAGTGAGTCTGCCTCATAATGTCAAATGACCTTAAACTGAACACAAACAGCCAGTTGACAGTTTATTGCAATATTTCCTTCAATGTTTTGTTTTGAAACTGTTTTTGAGAACTCTGGTCATTATGGAGTCTGTTGCGATGCTGTTGAATTGCGTGGTGCTATAGGCTACTGACAGGCGTTTCTTTTAATTTGTCCACCCCATTTATAACAGCGAGGGACTGCAGTTCCATTCGTCTCCTTATAACTGGTAGAGTTAAAAACATCCATTAAAATGTAACGAAGTGTTGTTACTTTGAAGAAAGTATGAGCTTCTTGGGTTTGAGAGATTTCTGCTACATGGTTTAGGGTTAGGGTTGGGGGATATATGTTTGGGTAATACATATATTAATACTTGCAGCAAATGAAAATAATATGCCATCAAAGTGCAAAACACAATGGTCCCAGGAAGGATCCCTGCGGTGCTCCGCAGGTGAAAAGCTGTCGAGGAGAACAAAGATGCTTGGGTTGAACTCGGAACATGAGTCAACAAAATCTGTCTGCACATAATTTACAATGTTGTGACAAACTGTTGAAGACTCAGGTCAAGTTGAGCTAAAATAGAACATTCAAGAGCTAAATGAGGACTGTTTGCAACTTGAGTAACTCAGTGTCTGCACCATGTTTAGAGCAGCAGGTCAGGACTGAGGTGTTCAACGTTTTTAATTTGATCTCATCTGAGACTTTCTCAGTTGGCCCATAACAGCTTGTCGACTGATTCCAATGTAAAGTACTAAAGGCATTTTTGCAGTGAAAGACCCCAAAGAAAGTGCCGTTTCTGCGTGGTCCCTAGTGCCTTACCCTGTGGGCCAACAGAGTGTAGCTAAAGTAGCGGGTTTCATTTTAGCTAATGATTGCTTTCTACCAGCCAAGAGGGATGCAAGGCGGGGCCGGCCAAGCAGCTCACTGGAAGCTAAGCTAAGATAAGGTTAGCCAGCTAGCTGCAACATAGCTGCGCTGCATGGATCTGGCGTTGGTTGCTTCATAACGTTAGCTGATGAAGTAATTTGGAAACAGCAAGCTATTATTATCATGGAGCCAATGGTCCAAATTAAATATAGGGACATCACAGATAGCAGGTGACGTTATTCTAAATGTCACATAAGATTGCACGAGCACAAACAAACAAACCTATAATCCAGAAATATATTTGCAGGATATGTTTTGAAAGTTAAAAGAATGTGTAAGATTATTGTATTATGATACACAACAGAAATATCATGCAACCACACTAGATGAAATACTTTTTAGTAGACGACTTAATAGAGTATAATATGACCACTGTATTGATGATGTGGGTGATAGTGTAGCACAAAGACTCATAAGGTCATTTTAAAGTACAGTGATTATTGATAAACTCACTTTCTTTTAAGGATGTTGTATTTATATCAAAGGGGATAAATAAACAATAAACAAGTTCATAAAGGTTTCTCTAAGCTCATAATTGAGATTCATAAGAATAAAAGTCTTTATAATATCTTTAATGTTTAAATATTTTCTTTGCTTTTTGCTTGTTTTTCATGGATAAAAACCAAATCAAGACTTGCTCCGCGTTTGAGGAGCTTCCTCTGCAGCTCCAACCAGTTTGAAGAGGTTACGGTCTGTGCGCTTGGGTAAAGTCTCCTGCTTGCAGCCAAAAGGTATGGAGGCATGAATGACATGTGTTGGCCCCTCCTCTCCCTGCTGTGGTGCGTTGCTGAGTCGAAAGCGCAACAACCCGGAGAGCGCAGCAGCGACTTCACCGCTGCGACTTTGGTGAGTTGGATAAGCTCTCATTTCATGAAATAAATCACCTTTAAAGAAAGAGGTTTTTCTCTCCGTGCTGGTTTGTGGTTAAATGCGTAAAGTTGTGTGTGTGTATGTGTATTAATGCGGGTTGTGTTTGGCGAGGGGACTACTTTATCTCTCTCTTTCTCTGTGTCTGTCTCCGGGTAGATGACAGGGGCTTTTTTTTTTTTTGGAGTCGTCGATGAGCGCGTTTGAAGTGCCTTGCTGGTGAAGACAAGGGGATCGACTCTCGACCTGCGGTTCCCCCCTCTCTGCCAGTCGGATCCAAAAAATGAAATTCCTGTAAGCCATTTTTTCCCTCGCGCTTCAAACTTGATTCTTAAAAAAAAGTTCTCAGCTTTGCAAGCAGCCGCTCTGCGCTCGGTCACGGCTTGCTGGCTACGTTTGAGCCGAGCTCCGGCGCAGTTTACCTGCCAGACTATCACCGGGGGAGCAACACACTAACCAAATGTTTATTTCTCTGGCAGGATTTGTGTGATAGCAGTCGCGTTGGCGGCGAGATCTGCGCACGGAGTAAGTCCCATTTGCTTATTTTACACTCCTTCAGGTGGAGTGGCTCTCCACTCGGGTTTATTTGCAGCACAGATGTCACAAACTATAAAGCTAAATGTGCTACTTTTTGCAATGTAGTTGCTGGTGTACTGTTTAAAGACACAACGCATTTTAACTGGCAGTTTATCACTTTTGTTTTGCATGTATTACACGTATATATGTGACTTTTACGCGCATGTTGTCCATATCAGAGACGTGCACTCTGCACAGCTCTATTCCTCCATGCGTCACGTTGTGGGTATCTTCAGTCTGCCGCATGAGGAGACACATTTCCGAATATATTCCTAGTCACTCTACACATCTTTAAGGACAGTTAAGTCACTGTTTTTCAGTACCTTTTCCTGTCATTTTTTATAGAAATGAATATTCATGTGCGTTCAGTGCCCTTCAACCTCTGGATGTTTTTTTTTTTAAATGCTTTGTTGTGAAGTTTGCGTTTATAAGTAGCCCGAGGGACTAAAAAAAACAGCTCATATTTGAGTGGGCGCGCTCAGATCATTTGCAATTCAAACCCCGCCCTGCTGATGAATATTCAAATTAGGAGATTATTGGGGCAACGTGCCTTGTTTCCAAGCCACACCTTTACAAGAAAGCTGCGGGACTCATCTTCTGCAGCAAGAGAGTGCAAGCAAATAGGATCCTTTCTTTATTTGCACCGCTCAAATGTGCATTATTAAACCTTTTATATGGTATTCTATTCATCAGTATATTGGGGCTGTTTGAAGGCATATAGCACACTGTGAATCTATTTCGCTTTGTTTCTCATTGTATTCTTATTTTACTTTTTAATTCATAATAGATCAGAACACATAATGCAGTAACCGATTATGAAAAAAAACGGTGTGCACGGTGAAAGATTACAAAAAGATATTACAATGTTAGCATCCAGTATCATTTACACCAGGCTACTCTTAGATTCCCACATAAAGTTGTAGTATTCGGAAAAAATACATTAATATCACTTTTATCTGCTTACAACTACTATTACAGTGTGTTTATTGTTTATAAATGTGACAGTATATAGAAGTAAAATCTCAGAATTACTTTAAGTTGTAACTGAATGTTTTTGTATTGATTATTGCTACTTTAACTTAAATATAAAAAGATTTGAATACTTCTTTCTCCACTGACTGTAAGACACTTTGGATGACGTGTTTGTTGTCTGACTGACACCATCAAACAGCAGCGCTGCTCTTTCGTATTCTAATTTGGGAGGTAATGGGTGTAGTGCTGCATTGACCCTTCTCCCCACAGCTTAACCTGGCGCTTCTCATCACAGATGGCCAGTCTGTGTCTCAATAAAGTATTTAAAAACACTTTCAGTAAAAATAGTATTAGTAAAATAGTAAAATAACTCACAGTTATGTTTTTATATGTTCAGTTTAACAACTTTACATATTAGTTGGCATTTAAATCTACTACAATCCGTCATAAATGTATGTGTAAGTTGATGTTTATATGTAAAAGTATACAAATGAACTAGTAATAAAAGTAAAGTACATTAAGTGGGGGGAAAAGTAGTATTTGCAGTCGAAGACTAAAGTAGCATGTAATGATAACACTCAAGTAAAAGTACCTGAAAGAAATGCATTTTAAGTACAGTATATGAGTAAACTCAACCTTAACCATGTGCCGAACATCATTAATGAACTGCAGAGGGACTCAAACCCTCGACCCCAGCAGTGGTAGTGCCTTGCTTTACCAGCCGAGTGACAGGAAATTTTTTGGTTGTCGTTGGAAGGGGAAACATTAAAGCGAATCAGCAGTAAAAAGCTTCCTGCGTCTCAATAGGACTCATCAGATAGAGCTGCATTGACTTTGAATTGACTCCTCCACCCACTTCCCCACCTCCCCGTTGTTTTGTGTTGTAGATGTGTGTGTGTGTGTGTGTGTGTGTGTGTGTGTGTGTGTGTTGAGTGACTGACAGATGAGTTCATTGGGTGGTCTGAGCTGTCATTACCTTGGTATTGCCGTGGTGAGGCAGTGGTCCAGCCCAGAGTTAGCGCGTGTTTTAGGCTCATTTAAAAATGGGAAGTTAATCCTAAATTCATGTACTGAACGCATAAGAAGACATTAACCAACAGTGAATTTTGGAATGCTTTATTTTGTTTAACCATCTAGTTAGCATGTCTAGAAGAAGCCAGCTTGGTTAGGGGCTAGGAGGAGCGTGTTAGCATTGTTTAGCTTGTGAGTTTGCTAGTTAGCTATGATGCTAAAACTGAACTTACTCTTCTCAAGCTACAAGCTGCAGAGCTACCAGAATATTTATTGAGCCACATGAAAAATAAATGTGGAAATATATGTATCTTTTGGTGTGTTAGCATTATTTAGCTTGCTTGTTAGCAGGTTTGCTGACTAGTTCCAAAAATAATGTTTCAGTGAACATAGAGAGAGAGCAGGATGTGTCTGTAAGGGTGACACAGCTGTTGGCTCAGAGAAAACATCACACTCGGGTGAGGAGGAATGGTGAGGAGAAGGGAGGAGGCATGACGGGAAGGAGAGGAGAGGAGAGGAGGGAGTCAAAGGTTGGAGCGGGTGATTCTGTACTACCTGGACAGTTATGAAATGCCTTTACATTGGTTGGAATGCAAGATGGATGCGTTGTACACATGTGTGCCTACTGTTCAATCTCAGTCAGGTGGCACATGAGGCTTTTAGAACATTTTTGACAATTTTGGATATGTTGTGTGAGAAATGGACATTTTCCTCCTCTTATGTCCTGCAGACATCGCCATTTGTGTTTTTGCAACTTTTATCCTCTTTAGATACAAATCGTATATGTTGACATTTTTCATCGCTTGCTATGCAGCTCTCTCTCTTTGGATGTCTTCTTCCTACTGTTTCATTTTTGTGTGATATGATAATCATTTATGCATCATTTCCTTAGAGTTTGCCAAAATCATTTAAATTGCGCGTTTTATCCGACATAACAACCAAAAACAAACATATTCACTTTACTATTATGGAACAACAACAAAGCATCAAATCGCATTTGAAAAGCTTTTGAAAATTTGAAATTTCTACCTGAAAAAGGAATGAAATTTGCAGTATATGGGTGAAAATATGCAAAAACACTGGTATGCTTGTATAAACCTACTTCAGTGCATCAGTCAAACACAAGTGTGGGAGCACAGCTAGATACTTTTCTTGTCGTGTTTTTTAAATATTTGGTTTCTTAATGTGGTTACTTTGTTGCACAGTCCATAAAAAGTGGCATTGAACTCCAGTTCTTGTGGAAAAAGTAGGGCCTCGTTCAGTTTTTGGTTGCAGGAATGATGCTGAGAACTTGCACACTGCCAACCGGTGCAGGGACATCCATTTACTCCCCCTCTCCTCTCCTCACCCTCCTCCCATCCCTCCCCCTTTGGTTGAATTCCTCTAGCTTGGTAGGACTTGTCAGGCTGTCTCTCACTCCCTGCAGGTGCTATAGGCTGGAACATTCCAGAAACGCTAAGTGAGGCGACTGATCACTGCTTGATTTGTGGTTGTTAGACCCTCCCCAACTCAGCCGAGTCCCCCACCTCCTCTCTCCTTTCCCTTCTCCCCTCCTCCCTCCCTCCTTCACCCGATCATCACTTTTGGGCCTCACTGCTTCCACAAGTCAGGCAATCCATCACCAGTTTGATTTGTGGTTTGATTTGAAAGTGCTGGTTCCTCCTCAACCTCTTCACCCTCCCTGCGTCTTTCTTTCTTTTTCAAATTTCCCAAAAGTGACTTGAAAGAATCTGCAACCACTTTGACAATTCATCATTTCCTTCATCGTCAGTTTTCAAGCAAAATGACAAAAAGTCTACTGGTTCCAGTTGCTTAGATGTTAGGATTTTGCTGTTCTTTGTCATATATCATTGTAAACTGAATATTTTTTAAAGTTTTGGACTATTGGCTAAACCAAATAACTCCATCGCAGATACCACTTTGGGCTCTGGGATATGAAAATGTATTTTATAATCAAATTGATCAAGAAATTAGACTAATTGAGAATGAAGGTTGCAGCAATTATCTTCATTTTAGTCAGCCGTCTTCTGCTCTTTAAGTGCTTCTGATTCATTATTCACTATGTATATTATTAAAACATCAATTCAATGTTTCATTGTGTGAGAGAAACAGAAGGTGACACCAAAACCACATGATTGTAGCGCAGAGAGACCCGTCAAACCTAATTTATTACTTTACTCTTAAAATATGGTTTGGCGTGTGTGTGTTGGTTTGAATATCAGTGTGTCCTTGGAAGTCGAGAAGTGACTACATTCCCCAAAGGCTTTTACCTGAAAACAAGAAAAGAACGCTGATGATTTGGGTCAAGATGAGATTAGCAGAGCTCATGAAAAAGTTCTTACGCTGTTTTGAAATGTGATAGGTGGAGAGCCGACTGGTAGATCCGGAGAGAGAGAGAGAGTGTGTTTGATGTGACTGTGTCATGCTGCGCTCTCTCTGTTTGTGGTCCATGTTGTGGGTATGAAGGAGCCAGAATGCAGACGTCTCTTTCCTCTGCATCATTTCGTCGCTCCCTTGTCGTCTTCTTTCTCTTTCACCGCCTCTAAATTCACCTTTCGTGTCACTTTGTGCACTCGGCCTCTCTTTCCCGCTCACTCTCTCACCCTAAACTTCATTTATTTGCATGTTCTCAAAGCTGGAACAACCCCCCCCCCCCTACGTTTCTCTCTGTCGTTTTGTCAGAGGGAAATACTTTGTCAGTAAGTGCATTAGGAAACCTATAAACCACACATAGCAGGTTTAACGTACCGTTGAAAAGCCCCTGCTATTCCTCTCCCACGCCCACACTTAAGACTCTGCAACCTGTGTGGTGCTTACATGCATGTGTGCATGTTTCCCAGCCCCGTAAAATTGCATATGTTCCCGTGTTTGTGTGTGTTGCCAGTGCAGGTCGGATGAAAGCCTTTTTTACCGGGGAAATACCCTTTTGGCTATTTAATGCCACAGCAGTGGAACACAAATAAAGATGAGCTCGAGTCGATGTGTGAAACCAAATATCAAGTGTGCAAAAAAGAGACGCAGTTGAACAAAACACGAAATCCAGAGAGCACCAGAGTACCTGAACACAAATGTGCATATGTTTATTAGCACTTTTGTAGTTATGTCAACCCTTTTAACCATTATTAAATAGTTTTGTTCCCTAAACCTAACCAAGTTGTTTCCTGTGAAGACGGAAGTTTATTTTGAAAAGACTCTCTGCATGTGACGAGAGGAAATCGACCAGTCTTGCTGTCTTTCGTAGGAAAAAGCACAAAAAGAAACTTTTCGTAAGATATCGTATACCGCTATATGAGGTTATGTTGTATTATTGACAATGACCTTTGTAAACTTAATTGGGAAACACAAAAGAACCTTGCATGTGCAACCTCTATCTCTGAGGAATGTTACGCAATCTCAGTGATCCTTAAGTCTGAACAAGAATTTGTTAAAACATCCAAAACCAACAGAGAGAGAGTAGCGATGGTGTAAATGTTGATAGATGCTGCCTTCTGCCCTCCATTCCCCTCCTCTTCATCTGTGTGTTCATCTTTCACTTGCTCACGGAGTTTGCGTTGGGCAATCCTCCCGAAAATCCAACCCATCATACTTCAGATGCGTCCATCCATCCTGCCGCGCATCTCCTGAAACGAACCCTGTGTTTACTGTTCATGTTTACAGATATGATTATGATGGGAGGATGTGAAGCTGCTCCACATCTGCACCAAAGATAACAGACTTTATCGTTGGTGCAGATGTGGGAGCAGCTTGTTTGGAGACTATTTACGAGGATGACTGAAATCCAGTTTCTCTCCCCCTAATCTATCTGATTCAGTGACTTGGCTGTAGCTGCTCTTCAATAGCTCCTAAGTGATTGATTTGCTTCTCTGTTTGTGTTACATTCCCACTTTCTCTGTGGGAGTTTTGGCAGCTGTTAACAAACTGGCATTTTGATGCCAAACACATCAAATATAAAGGTTGTGGCACCAAATGGCAGGACGGGACAAGGAAACCACCGACATCCCCCTCCATGCCGAGTCCTTGGCACCGGCACTCTCTCATATCGGGGACCCCCCCCGCCCCCCTTTTTCTCTTTTGACGAAGCACACGCTGCGAGTTTGTCCCCCGATTGGTCGCGGTGAACTCCAGGGGTCAGAGGTCGTGCGAGCACAAAGGCAGCGGGGACTCTCGGCCGCGGCCTCGGCTTAACATTCCACCGCCCCGCTTTTCAGATTTGTTTATCGCACTTTGTCTTTTCTTTTGCTTTTCTGCCTCTCGGGGAAAAAAAAAGGAAGACGAGCAAAAACACCTCAAATAGAGAGAGAGGGAGAGCAGGGGGAAGAAGAGGTGTGGGGGGGGGGGGGGGGGGGGGGTTGTTCCATCGGTGTGCAGGTCTCGGGGCTGTGTTTGTGAAGGTCTTTAGGCCTGTCAGAGAGGAGCTGAGGTGGGGCAGCGTTTGGCTGTCTGGATGCTCGGTGGGAGAGCTGTCGTAGCTTGTTCGACGTGCCCGGTCCCTTCCCCTTAATGCCATCACTCCCCTCGGGGCTGTTTGCACTTCAGAGGGATTAGACCTCCAATCTACTTCTCCCCACTTGTTGGGTTTTCTCTTCTCTCTGTCTGTCTTGTCTTTCATTCTTCCCTTTCGTGCTTCATCTTTTGTTTATCTTGTCCCTTTCAAGCTCCTTACTCGTTGCACCTTTCTTTACTTTTCTTGCAACATCCCTCTGCCGCTCCCTTTCCCCCCCGAAAAGACCCTCATCTCTGTGTTAGATCTGGAGAAATTTGGCTACTTGAAGCTGCACCAATCAAAAATGTTAGCAAATGATGAAATGACAACGTGTAACACAGGGAATCCCCTCAGTTCTACAAGGCGTTTTAGCATCTTCCAGCTCATTTTCACCCTCATCAAGGCCGTTTCTAGCACCATCTGATAAACCTGTTCAGCACCAAACACCAAGCAGACAGTCACGACTCGCTGCATTTAGCAGCTAAAGATTCAGATATATTTTTCGAAGGAGTTGGTGGAGACCAAAATCAGAGCTAAAAGAGAGTTAAATGAGTCAGAAACGCGACTCCAAATAAGTGATAATCTTGCTTCATTCATTTCCCCAGAGAAACTCTTCATGGCTGATGTTAACCCCCCCCAGAGGACTTTCAGTTTGTTTTGAAGTCAGGGAGCCTGACAGGTTCAATTCCTGCTTTGCTTTGATGCTCCACTTGTTCCCCCCCTGCAACATTATTACTCTGGCATTAGACACCAACAGCAGCCCTTTAAGTCAAACATTTTTCACTGCAATTATCGCATGCGTGCCGGCGCAGAGGGAACACATCCTCTTTTGTTTTCTCAGTTTACTGTGGCGGTGGTCTGAACCGCCGGCTCCTGTAGGGACAGGGTGTGTGTGTGTGTGTGACTGTTTGTTTTTGAGTGGCTTTCTAATTACCACTAATGTTCTTTAATTAAGACGTTAATAACATACCCGGGTCCACGGTAATGTCATCGTTGTGGGTAGTAAAGGTGCAGGTGCAGATATTTACCCTGTTTTGTAGCAGCCTGACATCTTTAGTCGGCAGCTAATGTAAACCAAACCAAAACAAATGTGTGCACAGCACTTATATCCTGTTTAAGTTTACCTTTAGCGTGGCAGCATTAGCTTTAACTCCTGTGAGGGAGGCGAGCTTGGCTAACGCTCTCTTTCTCTCGTAGTTTTGTGTTGTCTTTGTAGTTTTGCAGTTGTGTCATCGGATGTAAGAAGATAATGTCAATGGCAACACCTCTACCACAGACAAAGACACAAACAGTATTAAGCAAGAAAACAAACTATAGCGGCCATGTTTGTTTCCGTCACCGTGGTGATGTAAGCCCCGGCCACAGCCCACTAATGTCCCGCTGTGATAGGAACACTATCATTGGCACATCAGATGTGTCAGTCATTGTGTGCTATTACCGCCTCACTGTGTCTCCGCCTGTCCCTGTAATTACGGATACCTCCCCCCCCCCCCCCCTTTGTCTCACCCTCATCCTTCACTCCCTCCTCTGTGCCAGCCAGGTAATCCAGGCAGCACAGGTAACAACCTCCATCCACCTCCCTCCCTCCGTTTCCCCCTCAGGAGCTTCGAAATAACCAACATAACTTCGGTGCACATGTGTATGCCTACTTTATTGGATTCTTCTCATGCCAGCTTGTCTGTGTTTGTTTTAACTTCCTTGAAGCAGCTGCCAAAGTGGATGATGCCACATGCTTTGAGGGAAAAACAGCCTCTGGCTATGCCTGGCTTTGCCCCATCTTATTGATGTATGACTGGATGCATCCAAGGCAATAACTTGTAGATTTAATGCCTTAAAACACGTTTGATACAGAGTCTGACCAGCAGTTATTCTGTTGCTTGTTACCACTTGACATTTGAGTATTACCTTCCTCTTCTTCTTGTCTTTTTTCCTCTTTTGTTTGCTATTTACCTCACTTTTAGATATATTTTATCACCTAATCTGTCTTTGTTAAAGTATTGTTGTTCTCACAGTAGCCTATATCCTGTTATTGCACTTTATTTGACAGCAACTTGTGCTCTGCGTTTGGCAATTTTAAATAAGATTATTATGAAATTGCGTTACAGACGATATTAGGATATAATAAAGTGGAGCAATAGGTGTAAATAGGTGTTTGTAGATACATTGTACTGCTGGTTACAACACATATAAAAGAAGTTATCCACACAAACTATATTTGAATGTTTCGTGAAAACCTTCCGTGTCAGATGTGGCTCCTTGCTGGATTTACAAGCGTTGGTCAAGCTCAAGGCTGTTTTTCCTTCACTCGTACCCGCTGATGAGCCTTTCGTCAATCAGCGTTGTCTTGCAAACATCAATCTTAAGTCATAACTCAGAGAGACTTTCCAATTTGTCTCCTAGGCCTATCCAGAGGGGGAAATACCACATCAGTCAGGTGTAATTTAGTATGCTTTGTCGCTCAGTGTGAAGCTATCATCCCGCCCCGCAGTTGAACCCCCGCCGGCAGCGTTCATCATCTGTGGCAGCGCTGATGAGCAGCAGTCAGTCTCTACTCTTTTAATTCTGACCTTCACTCAAGGCTGGGATTGATTGATTGTCTCCTTATTGGTGATTTAGTAACGTTTGTCCTGCAGTGAAAGCCTTCAAATCAGTCTTATCACTTGCAATTCCGATGTGTGAAAGCCTCAAGAGCATTCGTATATCCTGAGGTATTTAAAACAGGCTCCAGGAGAGGAACTCCCAGAGCGGTACAGAATGTTGTTTACGAGGGAGTAGTGGCTGCTTTTGAAAGGCCTTGGAGGGGATGTTTTCAGGGACCGGGTCACTCCGTCCTCTGGCACGCGCCAATAAAGCAGCCCGAGTCGGCCGCCTTGACCCGCCGCCGGCGGTGCTCTGGCCCAGTTTCTCCTGCGCTAACTCGGGCCTCATACCGGGCCGTGGGACATGCAAGCAAGTGGAAGACGACTTCTGGCAGGTGTAGCGCTTAACGTCACCCGAGAGAAAGAGCTCCTGTTACCAGGTTTCTGTGCCCGGTCCCCTTTAAATCAGCGCCAGGCTGTGCAAAGAGCTTTCCCAAGGAGTTCTACTTGCAATGTCAACCTCCAGTTTAATATCTTTAGCGATGGGAAGTTTTTTTTATTGTTTCTGTGCGTGTAAAAAATAAGATATTTCGAAATGCCCCAAAACCCACAGGTACCTGTATGTGAATTAATCATATAAGTTTTAAATTGTTTGTGATAAAAATTATACAAAATTCACAATATTGACAGGAAAAGAGCAAAAAAATTTAACTTCATTACTACAACAACAACAAAAAAGACAATAATGACTTATTGTTTCTATTCAGAGCCACGCACACCATGTAGCTTTGCAGCCTTCCAGCCGTCTATTTAGCCAGTTAGAAGAGGCTGACCAGCATAGTTCTCATTGTAGCACCCTGACTGAAGGGCCTTGCAGCTCAGCACTACCTGGCACCGTTTCCCACCAACGTTTCGCCCTGCGCCTCGCGCTCTTAGCTTTAACGCCATTCATTACGGAGCGAAGGGCCTCCGCTAGTCCTCTGGCTCTGTTCCCTGCTGCCCACCGTGGCCCCAAACGGCCACTAATGAGGGGGGGACAGATGATCATTGTGCCAACCTACACTGCAAAACAATACCGCTTCCTGAAAGAGGGGGGAGGGGGGTGTGATTTATTTTGGCGTTTGCTCTCATCATCTCGATTTGCATTAGAAACAACTTCAAATATCTCACATTGCTAGAAACCCCGTGCGGTGCCGTGGCCGTCTCTTTTCTCTTTTTTCTGTGCTGTGGGGTCAGTGTGTTTGTCAACAGAGTGCAGTTGCCTCTCATATTTATTTAGCTGGCTCCTCTTGTTCCTAAAATAGCTCACTTGCTCACGCTCTAGCTGGCCAGAGAGCAGTGTGTGTGTGTGTGTGTGTGTGTGTGTGTGTGTGTGTGTGTGGGTGAGGCGAGGTTTCATCATTTCTGTGAATGTGCTCGTGAGCTCCCACACATTTCAGCCATGTTTTTATTCTGCATAACAATAATCACTTCCATCTACTGGAGGAAAATATACTGATTCACTGATTTAATGACAACAGCCAGGCTGCAATGTGCACCATTTAAAGTGCTCTGTTGTGCAGCTGATTGTGCAGAAAGTTGTATTACAACCTAGAACTGATTTTAAAGACGCTGGTACCAGCAGATGGTCACCAACTTTGCACGAAAAGTGACTCAAGATTAACGGAAAAACACACCTGCTCATTGTTTCTTGGAGTATTTTGCTCTAATTCTGTTCATTTTCAAAAGTAAGACAGGAAGTAAATCGATGAGAGCAACAAACGCGCCATCGACAAAGAGGAGTCACGATATCTGTCACGTCTTCCTTCATCTCATATGACTGATTGCTTCACTAATAAGAAGCCGTCGCAAATCTTCTTTAACCCAGTGAGTTTGACATCGCATCGCGTTGGCTCATGGCTCGGGGGTTCCGTCGTTTGAACATGAATGTCTCTAAAAACGCGGAATGACACCGAGTCGAGATGAAAAACCTTCAGGCCACAAGCATTCGCTCTCACTGCGGGGCGGAAGATGAGCCGATAGAAAGCTTTGACTGGCAGAGTGTTCCGAGCCTGCAACAGCATGATGTGCAGGGTCTGTGCGGAATGTGTGGATCCATTCGCCAAGATATGCAAATTGACTTCACAAAGGTCAGCACAGATCGCAAAGCTTTAGAAAAGCAACTCACTTTAACATTTACAACTCTTCGGCTTCATATTCGTCTTTGTTACGACTCGTTGGGAGCGATAGCTTCTCCATGCCTACGTTCACCCTTTCAGCCTCGTGTGCTGCAGTGAGCAGGTATTTGCAATATTTTGTACACAGCTTAAGCTTATTAAGTGCATATTTCGAAAACAATATATCTGCTCCTGCGTGGTGAGGAAATGGCCACGCTGACCTTCCAAAACTTAAAGAAAAACTCAGCAACTTAAATAGAAGTGAAGTCCACCAAATATGAGTCTTGTTTAATGGTTTAAAAGTCTTTTCTTTCAAGCAAAAAGGCCAAACACTTGACAGTTGCAGCTTCTCAAATGCTGCTTTTCCTCGTCTTAAATGACAGTTAATTAGTTATTTTTAGTTTTGGGCTGTTTTGGACAAAATAAGACTCTTTCACTGGCATTCCGACTCTATGAAACGATAATGAGAATAATCATTAGCCGCAGCCGTAGTCCTTTCAAAAACAAAAAAACCCACATTTAGCCGTGTTCCGTTGGTGCCTGCAGGTACGGCATACTTCTAAAATGACATTACTCCCGATGGGAACGGTAGCTGTTGTCATGAGGTATTTTTCCCGGAGCGTCGCATGGAGACGTTGCCGGTGCGACCCCGCGAGCATCGGGCCGTCTCTCTCTCTCCTCCAGGAATGTTCAGGCATTCCCGATCCCACCGGCACGACAGACGGTGAGGGGGGGGGGGGGACAGGTCTGGACTCAGCATCCATCAGCCCCGCCAGGGCTAATAGCTAATGAGGCGTTGCCAGGAGCGACGTGAACATTCCATGTCATCACCATAGCCACCCCCCCCCCCCCCCCCCCTCCCCCTCCTCCTCCCCCTCCACCTCCACCTCCCTACCCCCGCTGCCCTCCAGCTCCTTGAAAAGGTCGCACACCTGTCTGCACCTCTTCTTTCCTTTCCTCGCCTTCACCTCCCCCCCCCCCCTCCCCTTTCACTCCCCCCCCTCCCCGCCTCCTCCCCGCCTCTTATCTCATTTGAACTCTGTGACTCCATTGATTTTGAATAAAGTTTTGAACAATCTCTCTTATTTAAACACAAACAATTGCATTACATCATACGGAGAGATGTTCCTCTCACGTAGGTCTCTGATATCTGCTCCACATGTCATGTCAGTTATGTGAACGTTGCCATATCTGTCATGGCTTTACACCAAAGGAACAGAAGGCTGTTGTTTGGATTCATCCCGTTCTTCAGGAGGAGGAGTGAGTTTGATTTCCGGTGCTCCGGTTAGTGAGGATGAGATTCTTGCATCTGTTAAAGCTGCTTTTTGGTGATTTGAGCCGAGTAGGACAAAGTTCCCTGAAGCTGCGGCGTCGCTCTAGAAGTGAGTCAGAGCCCACTGGACGTTGGTGTTTGGTCATGAAGATGTTTTGTCTCAAAACGAACGTGTGTGTACTCACATGCGTCGCAAAACATCTGTGAGACTCCAGCTGTTTTAGTGTCTCCCCGAGATATCCAATAACCCGGATAAAGACATTCCTCAGCGTCTCTTTCACTCGTCTGCGTTTCTTTCCCCTCCTCTCCGCTTGTGTCCTCAAGCAGATGGTTTTCACAGGTGAACCCCACGTTTTGTTTCTTTCTAAATCACTACAATACCCATAAATCCATCTGTGTGGGAACCTAATCCCCGGGTCGCTGAAAAGAAGCTTGCGAGAGGTCAGAGTGAGAGCTGTAGGTCAGAGGTGGCCCAGCGCCAGCAGGTAGGCCGTGTGGTTTGCTCCACAAGGGTCATTGTTAAAAAGCAGCACTTAAATTACTCGGCGTTACATGTTACCTTCAGGAATTCGTGAGAGGGACAAGAGCACACGTGTTTGAATTGTGAACACAGCGCGCCGTGAAGGTAAACAGCGGGTTGTGCCATTCGCTGACCTCCGCGAGGTCAACGTTTTATCTGTTTATTGAGTTTCGAAAGTGCGTTTTTCTTTTTGGCTTTCAGCAGATAAGAGGAGCGATGGCTGGTGTTTATTAGAGGGCAATGGGAAGTGACCGTGAATTCACCTGTTGACAGGAGAGATAAGCGGGGCAGCAAATCTTGCAGTGTTTTGGTTAACAAATAGGATTTTCTGTAATTATGAGCTGTCAAAATGATTCCTATACTTCTAGCCAGTTGCTGAAAGTGACAGTTGGTGGCGGTTCACCATTACTTTGTGAACAAAACGGCTAAATTACCCTGCATTCCTTCAAAAAAGCACCGTCATTTTATTTAGCCTCTGTGATTTGCTGCCGTCAGTCTAGTTCTAGCTTTCTCTTTGGTTCACTTCAGTCAAAGCTGTAGTCCAGACTTGATTTAAAGCTGTGGACTAAGAGCGGTTGAAGCAGAAATAGATGGAAGAGGCATAATAATAACGGCCGCTCCTGATGAGGCCAAAGTGAGGCCGTGACATGTCGCTGCTCAGAGGGTTCTGCTTAAAGTCAAACCCCTTAACGTCCGCCGTCTCTTCCACCTTTAGCAGGAGATCTAGTGGAGATCTTTGAAACTGATGTGAGGGCATTATGACTCATGAGGAAAGCACTCAAGGCGAGGAGAGGAAAGGTCAGACGGAGCAGCTGCTTTGCATAAACTTAGAAGAAATTGCCTCTGATGCAATCGCTAATTCTTCCGCCTGGAGCCAAGTCTCATTCGATATGCCTTGTTCTCTTTCAACGCGTCCAATTACGAGACACAAGCGCTGCTTTAAGGTAAACTCTGCGTGACCTCGATGTCTTTTAGAGAGGTCGCTTTGGTGTCCATTCATCTCAGGCCTCCAAACCCCCCCCCCCCCAAAAAAAAAGGACAAGATGATCTCCGGCAACGATGGACGGATGAAAGCGGGGACAGAGGCACGCAGAGTCAAATATTTGCAATGAAATGGCAAAAATCTTGCCCCCGATGCCGCTTCTCATTCTTTCGGCACCATAACTTTGTCTATAGAAAGAAACACAAAAAGCAAAATGGGGCCCGGGCCTCTTCACGCATAACTCAGCCTCCTGTTTACGACCAAATTAAACGGATGCTCTGCCTTCCTTCTCCTTAACAGACTTTCCCATGACGCTCGTTCACACCGCAAGGTCATTGTTTACGCCTCAACACTCTCTGCGAGCGTCCAAGATGGCCAACAATTCCCGCTTCCTGTTCTTCATGTAAATCATTGCTCACGGTTTGAACATTTTGCCCTCGGTTTAGCATTACGCTTTCCATGCTGACTGTTTGTTCCACTTGGAATATGAAATGTTTGGGATGTAAAACTGCCGTGTTTGTTATTGAGTGTAAATGTTAATTTGGGAAACGTATACAGTTAGTCAGCTAATGGTCATTTAGGAGATTAAAGGACAGAGGATGCAGCGTAGGAGGCCTCAGAGAGTTAATGATGAGAGAAATACTGTAAATAAAGTTTATATAGAGATAATATGAGGCTTAAGTGAATCATATTCAGTAATCTTGCTCTAAAGTTAGTCTTTTTAGTACAAGATAATCTCCACTGCAGCTCAGCAAATCAATAATTAATCAAATCAAATATACTCAAACCAGACTGCGTGCGTGCTAAGTACGGTTGATGTATGCTGTCTACACTTTTCTCCCACAATGCAATGCACAAAAGAAATGGAGACGCTTTACACATGTACAAAAATGAAAATACATTGTTTGGTGGTGAAACCGTTGCAAAAACAACCTCAGAAAACCAAACAAATGAGCATTAAATCTCAGGAAAAACACTGTGATGTGTCTCTGTGAAGCGTTTTAACACCTGAGCTTACACGCATTGTATCATATCCTCTTAGTATTAGTACATTGTGAAAACACAAATTGGGCATTTGGTTGGAAAAAGACTGAAACCTTTGAAGATACCTGCTTGATTTGTCCAAATCTAACGTGTCCCACATTAAAGGTAGCGAGGCAGCGAGCCGTGGTCGTACATGTGCCCTCTCCCTCTCTCTCTCTCTCTCTCTCTCTCTCTCTCTCTCTCTCTCTCTCTCTCTCCTCGTACTGACCTAACGTCGGACGGCCACTGAGCATTCCGTTCCTTCCACTTGTGTCAACCGCTCCGCGGATGAGGTCAGAGGTGACCCAGAAGAAGAGAGGGGAATGAGGGAGGAGGAGGGGTGGTGGTTGGCCGGGGAGTGTCCTTTATCTCCCCTCAGTGTTGTGTCAGTTAGCAGGTTTCTCTGTGTGCTCTCGTGTTAGCTTTTGTCTTCAAAGGACCGTCGTTCTTTCCACAGAGCGAGGGGAGGGAGAGAAAGTCGGGGAACGAGGGAGAAGGATGTTTTTCTTTTTCTGAACTCCCCGGGCATGTGGGCGCACTGACATGCAATGCTTCATGGGTAATTAACCCGAGCAGGTGGATGCATCACTGATTGCCTCACAGTCAGGATTTCCACACAAGTTCACCGGAGAGACTCGCAGTGTTTTTGGGTAACCACGTTAAATGAACCTCTCAGCCTCGGCTCCAGTTTCTCAACCATCATTTTTTTACATGATAAAATCTGAAAAACACCATTTTTTTGCCATCTACAGTAATCCTCGTACAGTTGCACTTACATCTTATTATTTCTGGAGTAACCTGCTGGGTGAGGCCCACATCATCATCCGGCTGTTAACCCTTTTCAAAGTAGAAATTAAGGAGCCGCACGAACTTCAATCAAGAACTAAAATGTCTGCACTTCTGCACATTCCTGTCTGCAGCGCCGGTGCATGTGAAGAACAGAGAGGTTTAGGTTAAGTTAATACAATAAAGGATTGTATGTGAGATGCAGTTTTTGCACAGGACAAAGCAAAAAACGCGGACACACATTGCTGCTGTTTTGTAGTAAGAATGTGCAAAAGTCACAGCAGCCTTTGAGGGTTGTGGTTGATCATTCAACAAGAGTCCTCTTTGGCTGCTTGAAAGCACTTCTCAGGGACTTCTTTGGGTCCAGGAGCTGAACATAGACCCTTATTTGTTCCGGTCTAAAATGCAGGAAAAGATGTTCCAGATCTATTTGAGATACTTGCCCATAGAGTTTAGACATTTTGCAGCTCTACTGCGTTGACCATATGTCCCAAAACCCCACACTCCTAACACCCAAGAGGCCGGGATTCCTGTATCTCTGCCTCGACCCCCTGCCGCTCTGGTGTGTGAGGCACTTAAACCCTCCGTGCCGCTTCTCAAACACTCATCCCTGGTTATTTCAATACGTTTGAACCCAAAATGGCTTCCACCTGGACGTCAAGACACGTCTACTTTTTTCTATCTGCCGCATGTCACGGCCTCTCAAAGTAGCTGCATGCGGCCTAAAAAATATTATCCCAATAATGTACAATATTTTTTCAAAGTCTAAACGTCCATTTGTCATCGTTAAGTCCTTCTGAACTTGGATGTGATGATGGGCGAGCTGCGATGGCTCCCCAGCGGGACACTTGACCCCAGTCGGTCCGTATTATTACACTGTGGTTTGATCCAAAATGGCTCCATACGTCACTTCTGAGCCCCCCCCCCCCCCCCCCCAGAGTGGTGGTTTCCTGCGGTGAAGAGGGAGTCGAGGGGCTGACAGCAGGCAGGCTTGTCCAGGCAGGACTCCCGTTGTGTGTGAATCTGTGACGCCTGCCAGCTGTGTAAAGCTCGGCTAAGTCGCTGCTTTTTCTTCAAAAGAAAAAAAACGAAGAAGATAAACTTGTCGTTGCACAATGCGAAAGGTGTCCGTCATCTGCACATCTCCTCCTGTTTTCACTACAGTTTCAAGCATGTCCTTTAAAAAAACAAGTGATGATGTCTTGTTTTAAAAGCAGTCGTCTTCAGACATTGATGCCATCTTGTGATGGTTCGCACCAAATGAAATACCATGTACGCAGGAATCCCAAGGAAACAAGAGGAGAAGTAGGCTTCCCACACAGCTGCTGAGGTCCAATGGTTAGAATGTGAATAGTTGGAGGTGTTTTAGATTGAGGATTTAAAGAAACACAACTTAAAGCAGGTCTTTTTTTTCAAGTGAATACATTTTTACGCTACTCTGCGAATGTCACAGCAGCACAGGTCGGAACGCCGTCAGATAAATGTAAAGGCTACACAAACTTAGAAGTTAAATGCACGCGTCATTTTGACTTTTAAGAGCAGTTTATAGGTCTTTAAGCGGTTATTATCTCTTTTGCACAAAGGACATAAACGCACTCTCACAAACACTGCAAACAAGCCAATCTTAAGTTCTTGAGATGATTATTTTAAAAGTATTTTTCTTCTTCATCCTCTTCGTTTCCTTGTTGCACACAGACGGGAAATACGTCCACCATGCTCGTACTATTCCTGACATTTACTTCCCCCTCATGCAGCCGGTTTACATACAAACCATTAAAGCCATGACTGTAACTCTTTAGAGTGTACACACTGTCACATCCTGCATCTGTGAATCCAGAAACAGCTTCGACCCTCACAGCTTAGGTAAACTCCGCCGCCCCTCTGGTACGCGCACGTGTTTATTAAACACCGTCACCCATAATGCAGTGCAGGATGAGCAGTGCATCTCCATGCAGCTCAGGTGAAAGGTTTGATGCTCCTTCAAAGTGACCCTGACCTCTTCGCTGTGGGTGGCGAGAAGACAAATGAACTCCCTTTAGGGACGGCAAAGAGAAAAGCTTTCAAAGTGCTCCTTAAATCTTCTGGTTGTCAAAAGTCTTTTCTGGAGAAATTGCCCTCAAATATGATCATGAGAGGTGAGTTGTTTCTTTAAAGAGATGTGTGGTGTTTCACACAGTAGACATGGAGACAGAACGTCTTGTAGTTCTTTACCTGAAAGTTAATTTTTCAACACTTGAATATTCCCGTCAGTGAATGTTTGTCTGTGTGAGAAACAGATTGAACCGGTTAAAGTGTTACTGGCTGCAGCGCTGCAACGAATGAGTAGCTCCATCAATGATTCATCGATTTGGTTATTTTTTTATACATACTTCATCCTTCCTGCTTGTTCCAGAGCTTTCGACCGCATCACACGGTCTTCAGCAGCAGATGTGGATGATTCTCAGTTGCGGCAAACCTGTAAATGTTCAAACTATTCTGAGCACTTTTTTATTTTGGGCTGAAAAGTTCAGCATGACAGTTCGTTAAAAAAGAAAACAGGTGACAAAACAACTCAAGGTCCACTTACTTAGATTAGCTAAGAGTCTCACTGCTCACGTTTGAGGCGTTTCTTTCAGTAACAGAAGTTTTTACGAAGCTTACAGTTAAATACTGATCTGCTTCAGTATTTTAAGGCTTGTGTGCACAGAAGCAAAGCTCTGTTTCTAATCGTATCACGTCATGTATAACTTCTGCTCTCTCTCTCCCTCCTCTGCCTCCTGTTTGGTGAATGTCTCGACTGGCTGCAGCACGTCATAAATTACACAGTGGTCTGTGTCTAACTCACTGAGACAAATGAGAAATATCTCAGTGGATTAAAGGGATCACAGCACAGGACGCTTTGCTGCTCCTGTATCGTCTGTCTGACCGTCTGTCTCTCCGTCTGTCTCTCCCTCCTCTTTAATACCTGTTGCTCCTGGATGATTGCTGTTCGGCATACCTACCTGATGGCTTCTTGGCACAGTGCGCGTGTGTGTGTGTGTGTGTGTGTGTGTGTGTGTGTGTGTGTGTGTGTGTGTGTGTGTGAGCACCCAGAGGACTAAAAATGGACTGTGTGTGTATCATGTGTTAGGGGAGACAGGTTCGAACAAAAAGGGAATTGTGTGTTGAATGAGGTATTATGAGGTGAGGCAAATCATGTATTTTTGTAAAAAAAACAAAGAAATGTTGGAATCAGAGCTCCGCCGCACAGCTGATTAAGCTTGAAATGAGTTGCGTTGCTCTGAGGAACACTTTATTTTGAGGTAACCGTCAGGATGACGTGTTAGTTTTAAGGTTTGCGCAAATCCGTTAAAGTACGTCTGCGACATAACGACGACGTGTATGAACTGAAAACTGCCCCACCAACATGAAGCTTATTCTGTGCAGTGAGGTCGGAGAGTTATGAATCAGGGCTGCTGATAAGAGGAAATACTGCGATAACGACATTACTTGTGATAAATACAGGTTTTATATATAAAAGTGCAGTCAGTTCTTCCGTTCTGCTGATTTCAGCAAAGCAACAAATTACTTTATAAATAAAAAAAATGTATTTCCAACATTCTTTTATTGAACAAATTGCAATCTTGACAAGTTGACAATAACTTGTGCAGCTCTTATTTTCCGCCCTTTATTTCTTTAAAACTCTTTATCACGAGTTCTTGAATCTCAGAGTGACGTCTTCATGTGTCTGTTTTTGTTCGATTAACAGTTAAAAATCGAAATAAGTTCAGTGAAATGTCACATAATAAGAATAAACGATGCGCAGCTTCACATTTCAGTAACTAGAACTGGGATATAATGACTTAAACAACGCATTGAATACTAAAAATAAACAAAATAAAAACAATTTTGAGTAATACTGGCATTCATGTCGTCAGGTTTCTACAAACGTATTGTACGATCTGTCGCTCACAGTGAACCGTCGCTGTATTTGTCCGCTGAGTCACCGAGACAAACATCATCCTCAGCGAATCACTTTTTCACTAAATTCGACTTCCCTCCGAGGTCCTCCCGGCTCTATGTACACGGTCGCTACAGCAACCGCTGCCCATCGCGAGGGTGAACAAGCAGAGCTGACGTCTGAGAGATTCCCACCAGCTGTCCAGCACACACACACACACACACACACACACACACACACACAGATACGTTCATTGAAGCACACCTACTCTCTCTCTCTCTCTCTCTCCGTTCTCTGTCAGTGTCTCTCTGTCACCCGGTCCTCCTCTTCCTTGACAAGCTGCTGTGATATTGCTGCGGCTTTTCATGTTCAACCTTCGCACGGACAAGCCAACTTCCACAGCACATAGTTTAGCCACTCTGTGTGTGTGTGTGTGTGTGTGTGTGTGTGTGTGTGTGTGTGTGTGTGTGTGTGTGTGTGTGTGTGTGTGTGTGTGTGTGTGTGTGTGTGTGTGTGTGTGTGTGTGTGTGTGTGTGTGTGTGTGTGTGTGTGTGTGTCACAAAGTAAACTGACTGAGGATTCTTGGGAGTAAATGGCTGCTATTTTTATCCTGCCCGAGGTGTTAAAGTCTTCACTTTTAGCAACAAAGAAAAATAGTTACGCTTCCTTTCAAAGGTCCAAATCAGCAGGAAGTGAACCGATTCATCATTTGCGACTGTAACAGACAAACAGACTGTATCGCTGTGCAGTGGCATGTATAAACACAGACATGCACCGGTCATGTCAGATGGTGGTTGTTGGTGGTCCAGCGTTCAGTGTAAACATGCCGTCTTTATGTCGGAGAGACGGAGAGAGAGATGGATGGACAGAGAGGGGCAGAGGGCCTGAAGGGGTTTGTATATACTGTAAGTTTACCTGAGGTTTGCAGTGTTGTGAAGCTTTAGGTCTGTGGAATGCCTTTATGTGTATACGGTGACGGATGGCTGTGTAAACAGAAGTATACAAATAAAGTTGGATTGAAGCGAGTTGGAGGGCTGAGGGAGGCCACCGAGTCATTCTGCAGCCAGGTGTGGACTTACAGGAAGCTTTCAAAAGGTAGAAATCCTTTAAAAATGGGATCGATTTTAAAAGGAAACTGTTGAATTTCTACATTATTTTGGGCAAAGCTGCCGTTTCATATCGTTCACATTTGCTTGAAATAACAAAACAGCCTTAATATGGACATTTTGCCATCGTGTGAAGATTAAACAGCACATTTGCAGGATCAATACGTCCATTTAACGACTAACCGTCCAATGTTTCAATATTCGTTTCTCCCGTCTTTGTTCAGAAAACAGAGACGGGAGAAACAAACACGTTAGCCGGATAATCAAGGACATGTAAAAGTGGATTACCCCCCAAAACCACTTTATTACATGTTAAATACAGATGCTGTGTTGTGCGACGTTACCAAACGAAGATGTAGGCCAAACTTCACCGCTCTATCTCCGGGGTGAACGTTATTTACGGCCGCTATAAACACGTCAACTGCTAAATTTCAGTGCTGTCACACTTTTTCTCGCTCGAACACGTTCAGTCCCGCGGCGTTCCCATGATAGATTAGCACATCAGTGAACATATGATGGTGTATTACATACCGGGCTGGGTCAGCGGGGTTGTAGGTTTCTGAATCCAAAGTGAGGCTTACTTCAGTTCATTAGAATATAAGTGGAGGGATGGATGGATGTGGGGGAGGAGGCGGAGGACGAGTTTGGTGTTTGCATCCCTGTCTTCGCCTCGGGGCGGCCAACTGACAGCTGTACCCGGCTCACGATGGGAGGAATGTGAGGAGGACAAAAGGAAGGAGAGATGATGGGGGGGAGAAGGGAGGGAGGAGGTTCAGGTAGGAACAAAATGCATCTTCTTCTTTGTTTGTCCTCGATCTCTTTTGATGCTTTTTCCACTTAATTCCTCATCTTCTGTCCTGTCCCTCCTCCCTCCATCCTCCCCAGCTTGTCATTTTTTAACCAGAGAGCAAGCAGTGGATTGACGTTCCCTATAGACTGCAAACACACTGGTCGCATTCCTCAGCTTTGCACACACACACACACACACACACACACACCTCCACTCCTCCATGCCCCAACCTGGCGATTGTTAGCGTACGCTCCCTCGAGCATAGCCGGCCTTTTTCACTGTCAACAAAAGACGTTTAATGAATTTCACCCCTTCTTTTCGGAGGTAAACACGCTGCTTTTATAGTTCCTTGTAACTGCAGTCAAAGGCTGCAAACGACCCGAGACAGGAATTCCTCGGGAGAAGCATGGTGTGGGAGGAGGAGGAGGAGGAGGAGGAGGAGGAGGAGGAGGAGGAGGAAGAGGAAGAGGAGGAGGAAGAGGAAGAGGAGGAGGAGGAGGAGGAGGAGGAGGAGGAAGAGGAGGAGGAGGAGGAGGGAGGAAAAGAAGGGCTGTGAAGGAAGAGAAATGGGAGCAGAAGAGAGAGGAGGGAAGGATGACGATGAGGAGGAATGGGAGGTTGAGGAGGAGGAAACAAGGTGGAGTCGGAGAGTAGAGCCGAGGAAAGGAAGCAAGGGATGGAAGAAGGAAATGTAGGACAGAAGTGGAGATAGGAAGGAGGAGAGAGCAGAAAAAAGGAGTAAAAGATCAGAAGAGAGGATGAGGAGCAGAGGAAGGAATGCAGGGATGAAGAAGAGGAGAGGAGACAGGTAGAAAAGGAAGAGAAGATGTGGGCAGTTGGAAGTGGATGAAGAGAAGGAGGTGGACAAAAAGGAGAACATTTGTCTTCATTTGATATATTCTGACATTCTAAAGACGTAAGAAGGAGCCGACTCACCTCTTGTTCTGTGACCTGAAGCCGAACACGCACTCAGCTGACAGCTCAGGAGCAGAGTGAGGACACGCTGCTTTGACCTCTGACCCCTCTGTCTGCATTTAGATCTGGGACACTTCTTCTTCAACACAGACCGTCTCTGTAGGCTGATGATGCACAGTCCCGCTTTGTCACAGTCTGCTGCCGTTTCACTCTTTCCTAATAACAAATGAGCAAAAAAAAAAAAAAAAAAGCGAGAGCCCGTCTCCCTGGCTGCAGCCCCCGGACTCATTAAAAGATATTTTCATAATCTTGTCATGCAGGATCTCGGGCAGACGGGAGTCTCATGACTCTGCTCCTGGTGCCAAGCCGTTCAGTCTAAGACCTCTGACTCTGAAGTACGGACGCCGATCAGAGATAAATATGTTGCTCCGCTGCGCCGCGGCCTCTGCATGACTCAGACACAGGCAGAGAATCCGACACTCGCCTCTCCATCGCGCTTATTTTAGACCGAGAGTCACCGTCGTTAAAATAGTGCTGCCTTGAGTGTGTGAGTATGTTTATCGGATTTATGTAATCAGCACCCCCCCCACCACACACACACACACACACGCATACACACAGACACACTCCACCCTGCATGTGGTGATAGCTGGGTGGTGTTTGACTTTTCGTATAACGTTCCTTACATCAACTCCTTAGGGGATCCACAGAAATATAAGGATCTAGTTGCTTAAGGGGCCAGTCATTATATTAAATGACGTACACACACACACACACACACACACACACGTAGCGTCCATTTACACCACGCCTTAAAGCGAATATATAGACTAAGGAGATAATTTGATAATTGCCTGCGCCTGCCTGTGCAGTGTCTCGCATAGCTCTCTGTTGGTATCTCTCTCTCTCACACACACACACACACACACACACACACACACACACACACACACACACACACACACACACACACACACACACACACACACACACACACACACACCTGTCAATTTCACCCATGTTACGCCTTTAAGCTTTACTGGATATTAACACTGTTGCAGGAGATAGAAGAGGCCAAAACTCCAAATTAAAATGCAGTTTTGGTGAAACTGCTGTTTTTCCTCCCAATTACAAAAGTTGTATAAAATCCGTCTTTTTTTGCAGTAAATTCAAAGTACTTCTACAGCCGAGTAGGTTGAAAATGCAGATGTATGGATGCTGAGTCCAGCAGTAATTCATATGCATCATCTTGTGTTTGTGATCTCGTAGCATGTGCGTTCATATTGGGATTCCCACGTCCACAAATAGCTTCCACTTTAACATGTTCAATAAAAAAATAACAATTCATTACTTCCTGGTGTAGCAAAAGAAGTCGTCGCCCACATGCAGTGAAGGACGTTTGGGTTTTTTGAGTGTTCAGGGTTTCTCTGTCCTCCTGTTCCACTTGACGTACAACCAGACAGAGTCCGCGGCCGGCCGATGCTCGTACATGTGCGTGCGTGTGTGTGCGACTGTGCTCGTACATGTGCGTGCGTGTGTGTGCGACTGTGCTCGTACATGTGCGTGTGTGCGACCGTGCTCGTGTGTGTGTGTTTTTTAGTTGGTGCGTGTTTGTGTCTCAGCTTGTCTCCCTCGGCCAGCTGTAGAGATCACATTACGGTGTGTTTGGAAAAGCGCCGGAGGGTTCCTCCAGTTCACATGCCCGACAAAAAAAAGAAAAGAAAGAAGAAGAAGAAGAGCGAAAACCTTCTTCATCTTCATCCTTTTGGGGAAAAAACGTGTCACTTACACTTGCTCTATAGTTTTCTCTTTGTGGGGAAGTAGGAGGGACATTTTTATTATCCAAATATAACACTTCTGTTGTCTAAGATTATAAGTTCATGTAGTTTTTTTCTGCCATCACAATGTGATACTTAAATAAGTGATTTGTGCTCGATTTGATGAATTCTCTTCTTTGATACAGTTCAAAAACAGCTTTTAGGAACATTTTTGGAAACAACTTGATTCATTGAAATATTACCAACTCATTCACATTTTTTTTCCCACTAATTGGTTGAAAATTGCGATTTCATTTCACGGTGCCGCTCTCGGATGATGACTGCACGGATGTCGAAGCCAGATGGCGTGTGACAACAGAGCTACTTGTCTCAGATCAGTTCTCCCGTTCGCTCCCATCATCCTCAATCCAGCTGCTGCTCGGAGGAATGTGTCGGATGATAATCACGACGCACTGATCCCCAGTCAGAGCTGCCACCTGTCAGTCAGCGTTTGTTTGAATACCCACAATCCCCCCCCTTCCCAGCCGGTTTGATAGATTGCGATCGACAGGTTGAACTTCCTACCTGTGATTGCTTGTTAAGCTCTGGACGCAGTTGAGTGATGGACGACGTCTCCGTGATTTTGGTGTACAGTATGGGGGGTGGTGGGGGGGGGGTGACGATGGAGGCTGGTAAACGAATGTCCCTCACACCATCCATCCATCTCCCGTCCATCTGCCTCCATTACTCCGTCACTCTCCCTCCTTTTAACAGCACTCCCCTCCATGATGCCAAACATTTTATAGTGTTTTTTATCACCTGTTTCCTGTATTATTTTGTAAGTTTACTCTCCCCCATGTGTCACGTCTGCCTTTACTTCCTGTGTTTTCCCGCCTTTGTGACTGTCTGCCCCGCCCCCTTATGGGTTTCACCTGTTGTCAGCTCTCCCTCGTTACTGTTATCCTTTCTTTGTGTATTAAGTCTCCGTGCTCCTCGTGTCTTTTGTCAGTTCGTCTCCGTTGTTCCGATGCTGTGTGGAGGTTTTTTTGTCCAAAACCACAGCAACAAAACAAGGAAGACGAGCTGGTGTAAGATGAGGATGAGGAGAATCCCAGGACCGTGACAAATAGTCAGCCAGCCTGTTAAATGTGTTACTGCAGAAGGGGTTTGTAATAATCCTTCGTTGCACATTTAATTCCAGCCAGTAGGCCAAAGATGAACAAAGAAGTCTGTGATGGAAGATAGAAGACCAAAGTTGTAATAAACCAGAATTATGCGTTTAACTTTTGTTGCTGCATCCTTAATGTGGAAGGCAATCGTCGAATACAATCCCCTAAATTCATCCTCTCTCATAGTTTCCTCTCCTTGTCTCCTCGTCCTCTTCATTCCTAGAAACTCTTGATTTGTGATGATAAGCTCCTCCGGCTCCTTTCTTTTTTTGAAGAGGATTAGCCTCAAGATACACAATAACCAGCCTCCACAGGAATTTCTGTACATTCTGTAGCTGCTAACCACGCTTTGACATATGTGACACACACACACACACACACACGCACATAGAGGGCTTTTTACTTGTCAATACACCTCATTCAGCAGGGCCTCATGTACTGTTAACCACAGGTTTATACAAGCCCTACGATGCCACAAAGAAAGAAAGGTAAAGAGAGATTAGGATCCTTGTCTCTCCATCTCCCTTATCTCTTTCTCTTTAAATTCCTTTTTCTCCACACCTTTCCTCCCCTTCTCGCTGCTATTTCGGCTCAACGTTGACTCCAAGCCTGTAATGTCTTCCCGCCAATATTTGCGCTAGGGGTGTACGACCGATCGAGCATGCAGCCGACTGTGGGATTTTAGGAACATGTCAGAAAACGTTGAGTAGTTAACGTGCTGCGGCAGGTTACGATTCAGATGGAAATCGAGCAAAAATGTAAAAGGCGTCTGCAACGTTTTCACGTTTTCACTTGGTTTGTGAATATGTTCTAGTTTGGTTTTAGGAAATGTTGGGTTTTCAACCATCGTTCAGGGATGCAGCTGTTGATGCATTTCGTATCGCCAGACATTTTTAGGCCTGTGCGTCCTTGTTTTTGCATTTGCATCGATACATTTGCTGTATGTTGCAGTAACTACATATGCTACCGACAAGTGCTTTTCTTGTGGCTCTGCACACTTAAATTCAGTGCCGCACATTGATTCTTCTCATTATTGATTAATCCGTCATTTAGTTTTTCATTCAAACAATGAATGTAGTCAATATAATGTTCGAAAATAGTAAAAAAATGTTTCAGAGCCCACTGTTACATCTTCAAATTCCTTGTTTGGTCTAAACACCCCATAAAACACACAAAAAAAAAGCTGCAACCAGCAAATGATCAACCTTTTTCCCCGCGAGATCTATGTGGTTGTGAAATACTGTATGCGTTTGCCTCTCTAAGACAGCGGGGGGGCCGGTGTTTCTTCATGAAAAGACATATTTCACCAGCATTTCATTGCAGAGTACTGTGCTGTGTGCAGCCTTGTAGAACCCAGTTATCGGCCTGTGACGGATGTTCTTGTGGGCTTATATATCAGAAGACAAGGTGATTATATTTTCGCTACAGTGTTGAGGGGACTGATTTATACGAGTAGCCCACAATCTGTTTCGGATGACCCCATCTAGTGTGGGTGGCACTTCTCACACACTGTCGAGGAAAGCTGTGAGAAAACAGCATTGTGTGTGTGCGTGAGAGAAAGATGTGCAGGAATGAGTCCTAAAACACGGTAATGATATTTTTGCACTTCCGGTTTCCTCGTCGTGAAGTCGATGGTTCTTTGTGGCGGTGACGTGAAGTCATGCGACCGTGTCGTAGTTCGTTTATAGATCATCGTTAGCTTTTACTGCCGATTGCATTCACACGCTTTCATAAATCACAAAAGTGTTTTCCGTTGGTGAAGATTATCTTGCTGAACAAAACGTTTGTTTGCCACAGAGCTTATCGTATGCAATAGCCCAAAGGCCAATGGAAAAATCCCATTAGCTTTTTGATGCTAACGCAGCCCGTGTGATGCTAACTTCCTGGTTGAGCAGCAAACGTTCGTTATCCCTTCAGCACTCTGTTGTGATCAGTCCTCTAGCTCCACTTGTTAGCACTAAAACTCTGCACGTTATGCTTGGTGAAATATATAATTACCTCAGAGTGGATTCACTTGTCAAGCATAAACCTGACTTCTTTTTTTTTATTATTTGAATTAAGCCAGCAGGGAATATTTTCCTGGCAGAACGCAAGACTGATTGATGGCCCATGTTGCTGCAGGTGATTACGGGCTACAGGCCTTGGTAACGATTTAAACAACATTTCTCAATATTGGCACCAACACTTTAACGATATGATACGGCATACCTCTGCTTTGGAATTCAAAATACAGCTGGTTATAGTTGGGCAGATGTTAAAACACAACCTCCTCCAAGTCTGGGTAAAGTTGCAGGATCATTTTGAACGTCACGCATGCATCGGTGCACGATGCTGCCGGGAATTCATGACGCTAGAACACCCCCCCCCCCCCCCCCCCCCCCCGTCAGTACACGACTTGTGGTTGTCTCTGAAACGTGCTGCAGATAAAGCACTGCGCAGAGCACACAAATCATTTTCATCTGTGCTCGATTAGGAGCAATACACGATCGGTATGTCTTCACTGAGTGCATCCAAATAGTGGGCGGGGACTCCATCATCCATCATACATGCTCCAGATCTGATGTCCGCTAGTGACCTCGTTCCCTCGTTCACTCAGACTGAAGGGGTCCCGAGCGTGTGCGCATAAACATGCAAACACCAGAGAAACACTTTCTTTCCCACCTGCAAAACGTCCCTCCCTGCATTTTCAGCATTAGATCCACCATGTCCAAGCTTTTGACCCCTTATGATGAAGTCTATTTGTGACCTTCTGTTACTAGTTATGACCCACTCAAAACTCTTAGCACAAGGAGCTTAAAGTATCCAGTATTTCACAGAAATGTTTCTTTATCAATGCTGTGTAGATTAGTTGAGCCCTTCTTTTACTTGTTTTGTTATGTGGCTGGATACATAATCCTTAAACCATCTCAATTTCTTGAAAGGAGTATTCCACCTGAAATCAATCTTCTCAGTGCTACATGAAAATGATTTGATAAAATAGTTTATGGCTCACTCCCTCCTCAGATGCCAACTTGATCCCAATAAATTCCTGTGATGAAGCGCAAACAGGAACGGTCAAAACTTATCAAAACATTCATAGAAACTTCTCAAATCGCTCCTGCACCATAATCCGCTTCACCGTTGTTGATCCGTATGTTGGTTTCAAAGCCTCATAGTTTTTCCACAATATGTCGAGTCACGCTATTGTTTCTGTGAAGAAAAGCGCAGCTGATAAAAGGGTAATTTTGGTTTCTGTAGTTTGATAACCTAAAAGAAATGAATATATTTGTGGAGTATTTCTTCAAATGCTCCTTTTTTTCCCGACAAAAAACAATAAATGCAAGCTGTTGAAAATATGCTTTTATTTTAGCTCATTTTCTTTTTCATGAAGTAGTCTTCAGCTGTTCTGGAGTCAGTGGGGAAAAGATGGTCTGACCAACAGTAAAATGGTCGATATGGTCCAGTTAGTCGTCCCCACTTGACCCTGAAGGAGCCACGTTACCCACCGGACCAGAGGGGAGCAGGCAGCACCTCGCAGCCCAGGAACGAGAGCACGATTCAGGCACGGCAAACAAAGATCTTCTGGTTCCTCCCTGGAAGTCTGCGGCTGACGGATGTTTGTAGTTTGCGTTTACATTTTAGAGAGAGTCAAGTACTATCTGGCAGGTTTTTTTTTTTTATGCAGTTGTATACGTGTGAGGAGAGGTCGGGGGGAGTTGCACACGTTTAGGCAGGACAAATGTTGATGAGAAAGTGAGAAACATGTCGTGCGATTTGCAATGATAGGGTTCCACATCACCTCGAGAAGTGATAGATAGATAATATCCCCCGTTCTACACACGTTCAGTCCTCTCATCACTCGGTATCTGGCAGCCGTCCTCCGACTTCCTGGGTGGCCTCGGTGTATCCGCCGACAGCAGGGAGCTTAGCTGTTAGGACATCAGACATACACACATACGTTCACACTCTCAGATGCACAGCTTTGCTTGTAAATCACTCAAAAGCACCAATATATGTCATCACCGTACGTGAGGTGTGTTCTTCAGCTACGCACAACCGCTGCCAAATGAGCACGAGCAAATCGAAAAACATCACGCTGCTTGTTTTTGCGTGTGCGGTCAAAGTCATTTCAGTTGATAAATAATTAGGTTAGAAGTCATTTAAAAATGTTCCTTTGGACTGGGATAGGACTGTAACCAAGTGACCCATTTAGGAGTCTACAGCATGTAAATCTTATTGAAGCTATACAAAGCTCTTTAGATTAAAAAAAACCTAAAAGATTTAGAGCAACCTGACACCTACTGGGTCATAGGTAACACGCTTTGTGAAGAAAGGAGCCAATTAACTCTTTTTCTGCCTCATTCACTGAGGCCCTCGCAATGCCCGCGCGCCTCCTTCACATCTACAATACCAACATTCACGCAGCCCCCAATCTGTCGTGGAGCTAACTTTGAACTGGCAACCCAACCTGCGCGGCTAACGCTAAAGCGGCCCACCTGCTGATCTGTTAAGCTAACGGTCGAGGCTGTCGGAAGCAAAGCCAAATGCTCGGCTGCAACCTGAGCTCGCTCTGTGCGCTTAACGGAAGATTTGGGAGAGAAAAGAGCTCAGTTTAGAGAACTAGTGCCATGGAAGGAGATCTTAGTTTGTCCTAAGAGCTAATTCCCCCTCCTCTCAGCGGTCAATCCACCTTTTAAATGGCTCGGTCACCAGCAGGGTTGGATGATATGACTAAATACACTCGTACAGACACACATCAAGGTTTTTGTTCTTAAAAGTTAGAAGAGAACTTCACTGATTTAGCACTGCGCTCATAACATGCCGGACTCAAGATGGACAGTTATTCCAGGCATTTCTCTTCCTAGTACCTTCTACCTAACTACATTTCCCACAATGCAACTCGACCGTCTACAGTTCGGTTGGAGATTCAAGTGTGTTATGCTAGTAGCAGCTAATGTAGCTTCGAGCCTCTTTGTAACTTGTTGTCTTCAGCCCAAACCAACACTTCTTCTTCTTCTTCTTCTTCTTCTGGTCCTTCTTCGTTTCCCTCTCCGTGTTCTTCTACTTCTCAGTCTCCTTCTCCCTTTTCTTCTTCTTCTCCTTTTCCCTCACCTCCTTCTTCTTCCTTATCTCCTTCTCCTTCTTCTTCTTCTTTTGCACAGGCCTCAAACTGAGACTTGAACCTGGCCTCGTGTCTTTATGACCCGACTGAACCCGACCTGCCAATTTTGAGACCGAAACCGAAACTCTGAAGCCCACGTGTTTTCATTTAATTAGCTTCTGACCGATAGCTCGCCAGGCTAATGCAACATACTGAACTACCTACTACATCTGGTATCTTCAGTACTTGTTGCTCTCCTTCACCTTATCTCTGTGTATTATTTCCCCCTGTGCAGAAACATTTGTTTTAATAAAGTGCTGCAGCATGCTCACTCTCCAGCCAGCAGCAGCTCTCTGACCTACAAAGTCACCAGGTTTGAACTGTTCCCCAGGGGCCCCTTAAGCCCCTCACATGGAGCAAAGTGGTGTCTGGGGACTGTTCTGTTCAAAACCTCAAAGGGTACCACCATCTCTGTATGTGTGTGTGTGTGAAAGACAATGTGTGTGTGTGTGTGTGTGTGTGTGTGTGTGTGTGGGTGTGTGTGTGTGTGTGTGTGTGTGTGTGTGTGTGTGTGTGTGTGTGTGTGTGTGTGTGTGTGTGTGTGTGTGTGTGTGTGTGTGTGTGTGTGTGTGTGTGTGTGTGTGTGTGTGGCCTCTGGTCCTGTAAAACCTGCAACAGGTTACAATCCATCTCACTTCGTTTGTGTCTCCTCCTAAAGCCAGAAACACATCCATCCTTTTGTGAGTTAATGTGCATGTGTGTGTGTGTGTCTGTGTGTGTGTGTGTGTGTGTGTGTCTCAGACCCCCTGTAGAGCGGACTGTGGTGCAGAAGATGAGCAGTGCATTGTGATGTGGTGTTTTTACCGTAGCTAAGGAGAGAATAGCATTACCATTCAAAAGGCCTGCTGTCGCGGTTGGAGGGGGTTTAACAGGGTTTTCTGCTCCGCTGTTATGAGCCGGTTCTCAGCTGCTTTACACACTCTGGTGTGTGTTGCTTCATATAATTGTTCTTCTATTCTTTAATCAAACTTATATATTTAAATGTTTCTGTATAGTTTTTATAAAATCTTTCCCTGCTGAGTGGAAATATAAAACTTTTAACTGTACGCGTTAACTTCAAGGAAGTTTGTTTATGGTGCAACGTCACTTAAAGGGCTCTGCATGTTAAAAAATAAACATCATACACACAAATATATCCCCTAATTCAATGTATACATTAATTAAAGGCCTTGTAACAGCACCTATACTATTGCTTTTCATATAATTGTAGTGCCAATATGATTCCTGGTACCAACACCAGAATGATGTATTTCTTCGATATCTTGCTATATATATAATATATACTGTATATCTGTGAACTTGTTTCGCTTCTGGATGGAGGAATGTTTGGAGCACAGCTGCCCACTGGGGTCAAAGGTGACCGTTCAGCGCCCCGCATAAGGCCTTCATGAAATGACCCGGCATTGTGCGTCTCCCCCGTCTCCCTCTCTGTCTCCCACACATACACAGAAAACACTCTGACACTTCTATCAAAAGGGTCATCGCTGCCCCGTCGACTCGGATTAGAGACGGAAAAAAGTATAGCGATGGAAGAAGAAGTGAAACGAGGAGCAGGGAGAGAGAGAGAGAGAGAGAACGACGACCGGGCGGGGAAGGGAACTAACAAAAAAAATGTAGAGAAGGAAATAGACTGAACCGATTGGGAGAGACAGGAATAGAAAGAGTGACAGAAGGACGGAGAGGAGTTATTGTGGGTCCGGAGACAAAAGGGGACATAAAGAGACGGCCGTATATCTGTCAGGGTTGTGTCAAGAGCTGTCCAGTGTCTTTATCTGCAAAGGTCATGGACTGATTCACACACACACACACACACACACACACACAGAGCTGACCTCAGTGTGCTGAGTAACTTTTTTATTAGTCTTCAAAAAGGCAAATTTGTATTTTGTGTGTGTGTGTGTGTGTGTGTGTGTGTGTGTGTGTGTGTGTGTGTGTGTGTGTTTGCATTAATGGGGGAGTGAGTCAATAGCCTCACATCAACTCAATTTATTGACTTTTTTGCATCACTATGAAAAGCCGTAAATTACCGGGGCGATCCTGATAGCCTGGCCTCCCCCTTTCTTTCCCCTCTCTCTCTCTCTCTCTCTCTCTCTCTCTCTCTCTCTCTCTCTCTCTCTCTCTCTCTCTCTCTCTCTCTCTCTCTCTCTCTCTCTCTCTCTCTCTTTTTCTCCATCTGTCTGTGTTGAGGCTCATGACAGGAGGATGAAAAGGTCAAAATTAAAGTGAGGGACATGTTGAGGGGAGAAAGGGGGGCGGGGGAGGAATATCACATCAGAGGAAGCGAGGGGAATGAAAGGGAGTACATTTGAATTTGAAGAAGTGTAAATTTACAGATGATTGTCAAGAATAATTTTAACGCCGCTAATCAGTCGTTAATGCAAATCTCTCAACCAAAAACGGTATTTTTGGTGATTCTGGACTGTTTGAAGGTTTCACTTTTGGCTTTATGAAATTGTTATTCGGCCTTTTTCACCGTTTTTTGCAGTTTGCATAAAAGATTGCTACCAAAACAAGGTAATATCCAATATTGGCATTAATAATGGCGTCCCTTCCTCTTGTGTAGCTCATTAGCAGCATAGAAACATACAATTATTAATGCCTGATGGTGCAATACTGTATTCAATTCTCATAACGATGTAAATCACTGTCGGCCTCACACCATCATTATCCTCCATCCTTCACAGATGTCTTAACTATCTCCCATCCTCATTCCTACATTCTTCCTCCTCACCTCACTTCTCCTTTCTGTGTCCTTCCGACCTCCATCCCTCTCTCCCTCTCTCCCTCTCTCCCTCTCTCCCTCTCTCCCTCTCTCCCTCACCTTCTGGCCTTAACTATCAGCCTCCGTGAATCTCAGGCCTGCAGGCCTCGATCGCGTCCATTCCAGGTACACTAAACTGATCCGATCACCTGCTGCAGGTATAGTTCAGATCATTTCAACAGATACCTGGAAAGAGAGAGCGTAATTACAGAGGTATTTAGAGAAACTGTGCGTGTGTGAGAGCAAGACACACATTCTTAAAGCTTGACTGATTGATAGTGACAAACTGATGCTCATTCCTGAAGTCAGTGATGGATATTTGTTGATCCAGATGTTCACTGCTGCTGCACTTCCACTTATGTCCAATATCACATTTTTTTTGCACTAAAACGGAGCTCACTATAGTTTAAACAAGTATTAGAAAAGGGTGTTTGCAGGTAAAGGTTTAAATCACAAGTGAATTTCCACGAGACAAACTATATTTTATAGCGGCTAATGCTGCATCCAACGTGTTGCAACATCCTCTGGTCTACTTTTTCCTCCCTTACACCCGATTCCAGTTCCCTCGTGATGGCACCCTTATGTCCCACATGCACTTGTTCTAGTTTGCAGATGTGGTAGTAAAATGGTGACTTTTAATCAGCTTTTGAAGACACATTTGCTCGACCAAAGACGGTCGACAGCGTCACTGATACGACCTGAAAACTGTGGTCGACCTCTTCAACACCCAATGAAGTTCTCCCCTCGGCAATCATGCAAATAAAACCTGTGACGATCGCTACGTTGCATATGAAAAGTTTGCATATATTTCATGACAGCTATATGCATGTGTCTGTTTTTTTATATATATATAGTGCAGGTATAACAAAATACAATGGTTCAAATCGCGTGCAACCCACGGTATCGAGCTGCAAACTGACATTTAGGGGACACACAACCAGCCAGCTGCTTGGCCGAGCGTAGGCATGTCCATGCAGCGCTCCCCCAGCGATGCTTCCACTGAAATCCCCGTGTGGATATCTCCAAATATGTAATTTGTTTTAACCTGCCCTGGAGTTCCAGATGGTCACACTTAAATTCAAATACTATTGAGTTGCGAATCACGCCAAAAGTACTCTCTTTCCCGAGCGTGAGATTGAACAAACCATAAGCGGGTACTTGCAGATGCCTGCCTGACCCCGGGTCTGGCATGCGTTTGCGTGCGAGCCGTCATGGAACGACGCTCAGTATGCACAAAAGCTACAAGTCAACATCCACATAATGGGTTTGAACGGACAGGAAATTTTAAAGACAAATGACATCGCATTCCTGCTTTGATAGGACGACGCGTGAAGCGCTTCGCGCGCGGACAGGAAATTCACTGCGTGCGCCCTGGATTCCTGGATTCCCACTTTTATAAGTAAGAGGCTAAAACAAACACGCAGATACACCTGCAGGAAGATGTGAACGTGCAGACAGGATATCACCCAGAGACTGTTAACCCTTCATCTCTTCTGATAAATTCCAAAGAAAGTATCGCTCGGTGAAAAGGTCACATGGCGCTTTCATTGCTCACGGGCTCGTCAAGGCAAATAAACTCGATAAAGTCCCTTAATTAAACACATAAATCTAACATTTTTATTGTAACTGTACATCAACCGTTGACAGTTACACATAAAACAAAATACAATGTTAAGTGAGCTGTACAGTAGTTTTTTCCAGGGAAATATCTCAATAAGTAGAGCAGGGATTGTTTACATTCATGTTTAATAGATAGCGGTCTTCTTCTTCACTGCCTTCATTTGAGCAAATAAAACTTCAGCACTTGGTCAAAGTTCGGGACAGATCATGAACAGAAATCAACGTAAATTAAGGTTTCCCCCGTAAAAACATGGTCTTAATCTTGCGTCACTATTGTCACTTTGTGCTCATTGCAATGCTCATCTAGAAATGATTGATTTCTTCTGTTCATTAAATGATTCGTCACGTTGACTTTGCGCCGGTAGTCCTCACTTGAAAACGACCCCTGTGGAAAAAAAAAAGCAGCCTCCCAGGAATTCTTAGATCTCCCGAGCCCCTCTCCTGATTTTATCCGTTTCAGACAACAGACCCTCCTTCACTGTCCCTTTTGAATTCCTCAGATTCCCAGATTTGGGAACGTGGAGTTCCTATATGAGGTCTCTCCAGACCATTAAGCGCAGTGATCCTGACCCCCCTGCATCCGACAACACGACATTCCTGACCTCCTCGGCCCGCTCTGATCCACTCCGCTGGAAACCCACCTCTCCCACTGCTTTCATTCCCTCCTCCTCCTCTTCCTCCCCCCCTGGAGGTCCTCCCTCTGTTGCAGGATCAGGGAGTTAGAGGAGGGGTGAAAGGTGAGGGTGAGGAAGGAGAGCGATGAAGACAGAGGAGGCTTGTCTTGTGACACAACCATCATTTTTGCATCGATCACATTTCAGTCCTTACGATTGGTGCGATTGACTGTATTACAGTCAGGATTTACTGTTTACTTCCTTTAGGTTGGCACTGAAACGGCATTTAATTGACATAAATTGAATTTTGACACATTTTTGTGCTCAATTCTTCTCAAACTTCCAATTCCACGTCAACATCCATCATTGTGTTGATCCAAGGTTGAACAAAGTGAATAAATTGAGCACGTTTAAGACCAGCTTTTTTCCTTTTCCAAAACTTATTTTCGGGATCATAATTCATTTCCCCAAAACTCTCAAGGACTTTCAAGGCCAGTTCAAACCTCAGAATGGTGTTAGAGACAGAATAGATAGATTGATGGAGTGAGGGAAGGAAAGTTGTTTCAAAGGGAAAGTGGGTCAGGAAAAGCAGTTGTGTGTTTGGGTTTAGATGCTCTCCTGCTGACACACACACACACACACACACACACTGGCACAGTGGTGAGGGACAGCTATGTGCGTCTCTTGTCCTGTCATGTACCTCTTGAGGAGACAGAAATGACATACGAGATAGAGGAATGTATGCCACACACACACACACTTGGCAGCAGACGAGGTGATGAGTACTATATAGATTTGATTGTATATCACATTGTTCTATCTATTAGAGCCTTTTAACTTGATATAAATCACATTTGAAGTTGACAGCTGTACAGCTATATATTTGGTTGGCAAAGTCGTATTTTACAGGGACACACCTTTGTTTCTCAACTGTTTTTTATTGGCATTTTTTGTTGTTGTTGCCGTGAGTTGTTGTGAACTTCCTCTCGACCGTCCAGACATGCTAATGCTGGGCGGAGAGACACAATGGTTGATGCATCAGCAGAGAGATGGAATGTGTCTGGGCACCTCGCAGTTCGACCCTTTACATCAGTCATTTTAAACACCGTGCAGGACGAACGGAGCACCTGCAGGGGTACCAGGCTCACACACACACACACACACACACCTGGTTTTGGGAGCTGTCCTCCACTTCCTGAGTCCCGTCATCCATTTGTCTCTCTTACGGGGCATCTTCGCTCCTCCTCACCTTTGGCCTCATCAGAGGAGGGAACATCTGGGGAGGAATCGTTTTGGCTTCTTATCCTTGTGATTGATTTTGGTGCGTTAGCGACCCGACTGTGACAGCAGCTTGTTTTCCTTTATTCATAAGACTTGACGTAACACAGAACTTCCTTGGGTGGTCTCGAACCACCAACCTTTCGGTTAGCACCCGAGACCGCTCTGGACTGACTATACGTAACAAGTAGAAGCTAGCGTTAGCATGCTAGCACTAGCCCACACAGTCAACACTTTGTACTAGCCTGATGATAATAATCTGTATTTCTTATTTGTTAAGACGACTTACAACAGCTTGTACATGTCATCCACGCTTGTTGGCACTTTTATGTTTCTCATGATTGTGTTTATTTGGCTTGTTAGCTATGAAGAAAGATGAAATCTCAATTCTTCATCCTGCCTGTAAACAACTGGCTCGGTTGTTTTTCCAACCTGGGAAACAGCCGAACAGTAAAACAACCGACCTGTTTGAATCACTGAAAACATTAGAGATGTGGGCAGCGATGCAGAAAAAGAGGCTATAGAGCTAACAGCTAGCCTTTTCTTTGATGAAAAATGCTGTTATTTTGGAGTTAACTGCCTGTATCTGTCTAAAACAAGTCATCACGTACAGTGTAGTTAACACTAGACCCGTGTGATGGCTACATCTGTCCATTTCTTCAGTGCTTTCCCACACTGCTGAACAGGTGCTTTGTGTGACTTCATCTTGGCCGAGCTTCCTTCCAGACTCAACAAAATTTCAGATATAATCAGTCATGGTTAAGAGGAACCTGTGCAGAAAATTCAGTCTCGTTTCACACTGTTTCTGAAGGTTTTGCACTTCTGTCGATCACCAACGTTACACAGAAGGTCCAAAAGGCCTCGTAGACATTTTTCCTGAAGGGATGCGGGAGAGTGATAGTGAACCTGATATCATATCACACATCGGATAAAGAGATTCCTCGTATGAAGAAGGCTGCAATATCTTGATCTAAGACACAAACAAAAACACGGTTCGTGTGGTTATTCGCGCTTATAAAGGAATCTATATTTAGATCCGTATCCTCCTCGTCTGACAAGGTTTCTCTGCATAACTTCCATATTTAAATATGTTTCAGACTGTAATCGCTCAGGCTTGTTCTTGAATTTGATCTTTTGTTGGCTGAATTGTTGCAATCCCAAAGGAAATGTAACAAAAGATAATAAATACATCTTTGGTCTCATGAAATCCATTCTTTAACTACACCTCGGCTCCTTTTTAAAAACCTTCTCATGATCCGATCCACATTCTCACATCCCAAACGGGCTCCCGACCTTTAACAAGCAGCTTGAATAAAAATACGTGACAGCCGGGATCAGATGGGGATTGTCCCAAAAGAGCACGTATCAGCGTGGTAAAAACAGATTGCCCAGTCAAGTGCGTCCCCGATGTCATGTGTCAGATATGTTTTGTTTGTTCTGGTTGCGGGGGGGAACTTGTCTCGTTGCCAGGTTTGTCTGGTAACATCTTCATCCTGCTCGTCTTACATTCCAAATCAGTCTGGACCTTTGCAACGCGACAGAGGGGTATTTGTGGGAGATGATTTCATGAGAATGTTAACGACTGGCAGTAATGATGAGTGTAAATATACTACAGAGATGATAGGACCTTTTATGCCTTCTTGCAGTATATAGATCAGTGGTTTCAGGTCATTTCGTGCCGGAGTTGTTCCTGAAATTTATTATTTTTCAGTTTGTCTAACCTTTACCCCCTGATCACACAGACCTGGTTAACTATTAACTGAACTGGTGATGTAAACATAAATTCACACGTCCCCGGGTGGGCTCGAACCACCAACCTTCCAGTTAACAGCCGACTGCGCTAACTGATTGAAGGAGATGTTAGCATTGTAGCATTAGCCCAGACAGTTAACACTGGGTGCTGGCCAGTTAATAATAATAATTTATTATCTTTCTTGTCAACTTAAAACTTGTACCGCTGCTTTCACGTCCACTTTACCTGTTGCTGTTTTTCATGGATGTAGCAATTAGCTTGTTAGCCATGTAGAAAGATGACATCTTCACTCTGCCTGCATGTGATTGGCTCGGTTGTTTCTCAGCAAAACCAAAACTTAGATCTCTGTGATCATAACAATTCCATTCACATATCTGCTAACAACATCGAATTACATTTAACCCATTTTGTTACAACGTCAGGTTGCACGTCGAGCTCTTGAACGCTGCATTTACACATTTTTCAACATGACCTGTGAAGAAAATCAGCCCTCTAATGTTTCCAGTTGACTCCACACATCACACGTATAAGAAGCTCACTTGGTATCCAAGTGCAATGCAATGTTTCCCAACTTTTGGCCAAAGTGTCCTAACTATCCCCGAGTAGATGCCGGCGCTCCTCGCATGGATACTGCAGCCTGAGACGCGGTATGTGGCGGGATGTTTAGCGTGATATAAGGCCTGCGCTGGCTCCACGCTCTCGTTATGGACTATTCAATTACACAAGAAAGACATACTTGAATGTTGCTGGCATTGCAGCGCGCCTAGATACCAAAAGGGGACGATGGTAAATCCTGGTCATGTAAAGGACGGCCCGACGGCTGGAAAATCAATCCGTGGAAGCTCATTTATTTATCAAGTCAGTGTACAGTGGGAGTTTTTCTTTACCTGCATGTTGGCATTAGTGGGGATTTATTTTTTAGAGGTTTCTGCTGCAGAGAGACATGGACTTGCAGACTTAAATGCAAGATTGCAATATTGGATTTTCATGACTCCATCGAAGGAAATCTGTGCTGAAGGTTCATGATCTCTGTGTTTACGTTTCGTGCATCGTTTTTCGTCTAGATATTGTCAAACTCATTTCACTTCAACATGCTATATCCTCCCAAACTTTTCCAGATGAAAAATAAATACAAAATGTAGCCCCCAAGTGCAAAAAAACTATTTTATTGTGAACGTTACTGCAGGCGAGCCGTTGTCTTGGCATCGAGATTGATGTTTTTTTAATAATAAGAGTATGTCAACACAGGCTAGCCTCCAGGTACAGGAGACATTTCCCTCCCGTCTGTGTCGGAGGCTGCTGGGGTTACTCCTGCTCTGTCCGAGCATGCTAAAACACGCAGGCAAAATGTGGTGCACATGCATCATTTTCCTTTTTTGCATTACTTGGACTTGAAGGTATTTGTTGCAGAGTAGTTTATGACTTTGTTTCAACGAGTACAATGAGCCTTGTGAGTGACTTTTCTTCCTGTTGGTCCCGTGGAGATGCGCAGCGCAACCGCAACCAGCAGCTCTGACGTTAAAAAACGCTGTTTTCATTCACATGAAGATGCATCAGATGATGAATTTGTTTTGTTTGTTATAAGAAATTGCAGTCTGCAGTTAACCCGCTGTCTAAAGGCAATATCAAAGTTATTGAACTTTGAAAGGAAACTTCCAAAATAAAATGCCTAAGTAAGATTTTGAAAATAAGTCGTGCAATGAACAGTTTTATTATGAAAGATTTCGACATGCAAAGAGGAGTTTTGCTCTGAAATGAGACATAATAGACGCAAAGCAGTTTATTTTCGAAATTCCCTTTCAAAATAAGACAAAGAAGAAGTGCAAACAAAAGCTACGCGCTGAAATAAGATTTGCAAAATAAGACGTGCAAAGAGTTTCACTACAAAATATGCCATGAAGAAATGTTACCTTCCTACACAATATGCACTAAGCCGTTTTATTTCAAAATAAGATGCCCTAAAGAAGAGTTTCGCTCAAAAATAGGTTTACACAATTAATCCACAATAAGACAGGAAGAAGAGAGCGAGGTGAGGAGGTTTTCGGTATTCATGGACTCGGTTGACCCTGAACTTGCTTTATTCATTGAGCTGTAAACCCAAGATGACAGATGCTCAAGCATCTTTGTTTAAGGTGGCCCTTTCTTTGCGTTAGTTCTTTAATCCGTAACTTCCTCTCCCGTCTCACCACCTTAAAGTGAATCCACAGGTTTAAATCGTCTCAAACGATGTCACCTACAGCGCTCTACTTTCAGCATTGTTAACCTCAACCGCGGTTTCCGTTGGGATTCGTCTCAAGAGCTTCTTCTCCACACATGTGGACTCACTCTGACATAAATGCATAAACACACACATCGCCCCAGGACCCACAACACCAAAGAATGACATTCAGCGACGCCTCTCTCTCTCTGTGTGTGTGTGTGTGTGTGTGTGTCTCAGGTGGAAGCACCTTCATGATTTAGTGGCTACCTTCATATCCACCTCCTCCTTCCCTCCTCTGCCTCCTCCCATGACGGTCCATCATGTAAAGAGATCTCCTGCTTTCTCCTCGGTTTATTGTCTAAAAGATTCTCATTTTCTTTTCTTCAGCTTCAGCTGCAGCCCTGAGGGCAAACGTATCTGCACTGTCTGAGTTTTTTTCATGAAGCAGATTGTCTCCACATGACACACGATGATCCACCTTTAAGAAAAGAAAAAGTTTTTTTGTCTCTTAAGTAGCGACGTTAAATGAAATAAAAGAAAAGATAGATATGAGATGAGCAAAGAGGAAAATTAAGATGCAAATTTAAGTGGATATTTGTTTACATCTGCAACATACAGAACAAAATGGACGAAATGAAATATATGCTCCTCATTTTCTTTGTAATTCAACTTAGCACATTTGTTTTTTAATTTGAAATGTTGAGTCGCGAAAAATGTGAAAGAGATCATTTTAGCAAGAAAATGTCCCCGGAAAAAGAAGCTAAGAAATAGGTAGTTTCATTTATTTAACAAATACGAAGCATTTCATTTGTTTAGTAGCTATGCTTTAGATTTTTATTTGATTTATGGATATACAAAAAAAAAAGAAGAATCCAATATTTGACATGGTCCTAATATGTCAAAATACAAACTGAACAATAACGCGATCCAAACCAAAAGACAGAAACACCTAAATACAAATGTCATCTTGCTAACTTTCTATTATACTTTTGTTCCTGCAAACATAACTCCTTTGTCTCACATGGAAAAGCCTGAAATAAGTAATTGATCATGTATGATCCGAGTAATTGAGTCCCCTCTTTCTGGCTGAGAATGAGCGTTTTCTCCCCCTCCTCTCGCTCCTTTCTGTGCGTCCCATTCACAGCTTCAGGCTGTGTTTTACTGGTTCCCATCAAAGTCTAATGGTCTGTAGGTAACTCTGTTGTTCTCTCAGCAACCCCGGCCTCTCCCCTGTCTCCCCGTCTCCTCTCCCACACGCAGGAATACATGCCTGACTTTGTGTGTTTAGGAGGAAGAGAAAGAGGTGGATCAGATCACAAAAGAAGGAGCGTCGGGGTGATATTTTAACCCCACCACGCTGCTCGGAGAGCTGCTGAAAAGCTGATTGACTAGGAGAGGAGAGGAGGGAGAGGGGAGGGGCGTCTATAGTGTAGCAGTAGTCTGCAGGATACTTATAAGAAGACATACTCGCACCCTGGTTACATCGTGCATGTTTTACTGGGCATTCCCGCTTGTTTTTCTTCAGTTGATGAGACACATTTTCAACCTCTGAGGCACAGAAACGCTTTCCTAACATGTTTATTCGTGAGGCTGAACATGAGTTCCTATAGTTCAACAGGTGTCCCTTTGTAACAGCGGGCCACCGGGTTTGTCGGTCTTAGTACGCAAAGTTTCGTTAGACATTTGAGCGGTTACACATTGTATTTGTTTTAATTTAAAGAGATAAATCGGCTTTCTGGGTAATGTATTTGCGTGATAAGTAGATTGGTATCAGTTTCATGTCTGTGTGTTTAAAGTAGCTTCGGTGTTGGATTAGCCTAGCTTAGCAAAAAACTAAAAAACAATAAACGGGCAAACGGCTAGCCTGGATCCTTCTCACGTTGGAAAATCGGTTTGTTAACAAATGAAATAAGTAACAAACAAAATAAAAGCTTCACCTGCGCTACTACGTAGATTTTTAAAACTCTGGACTGAGCCAGGCTAGCTGTTCCCTTCTGTGTTTATGCTAAGCTAAGCTAATCCTATCCCAGATTTGTTCTTAAAGTACAGACATGAGATTTTGCAATGTTTACTCCCAATTCGACTAAAACTGACAGATCACCTTAAAGTATTTCGATATTAAAATCCCTCTCTTTTCTACAAATGTTTCATAAATGAATTAATAAATGCTTCTTTTTTTTGGAGCCTACAGTGTTCCATCTTGTAGCTTTACAAAATGCACAGCTAGAAATGTTACTAGAATATTTAGAAATGCTTCTTTCTTCTTGGCCTGGCCTTACTGGCGTGTTTCATAAAAGAAGAAATTCTGCCTCGACCAGAGAAGACACAAACTCCCGAAGAGCTCATTAACATAAATACTCAAGGTCTCTGTCAAGGTTCCTTGAGAGTTCTGGCCAAATCGAAGCAGCAACTGAGCGGCTTATTTCAAGACTTTCGGGAACCCCTTTACCATTTATGGACATTTCAGCGTGCGCTAAGGCGGCCTTGAGTCACGTCAGAGTGAGAAGAGTCACTCAGAGCTGCTATTTGAACGTATTTAATCTCTTTTATAGCAGTTTGAAGGACTAGTCTGTAGAGAAAGAAAGTGCACAAAAGGTGTCACACTCGCCTCTCGCATGTCTTTTCCATTTAAGGACATCACACGGTGTTCCAAGTCTGTTAACATTACAGCCCGCATCATATCAGAGGGTCCACTGGACCCTGCACAGGAGCTTTTTACGGGAGAGAACCAAAAAAGAATGTATAAAATGCTCAAAATGTTGATCGCTTGGCTTCAAGTTCCTTATTTTAGTCTTTTAAAATAATCATGTCTAAAGATCGTAGACGTTAAAACCTCTAAAACAAGATACGTAAAACGAAAGAGGCCAGATTGCGAGATCATTACAACCTTTTTAATGTTGGCTTTTCATTGCAAGATTTAAAAAATGCAAGATTTCAATTGTTTCTTAATGAAACAAGTGAAGTGATGCTGAGTAAAACATCTGACCTCCCTGCAGAGGCTGAACGATGGGGATCGTATGAATCCGATTGTTTGACTGATGCAGACTGTCCCCTCCCGTCTGGTCCTTCAGGCTGCAGCCGCGTTAGTTAGTATAATAAGTGAGATTTAATAGACTGGAGCTGATGCCGTTAGTTAGTCAGGAGGGTAAAAGTGAAATTTAATGGAGTGAGCAATTCATGTGGTCTAATTACTGCGCCGCGGGCTCTCCCAGGTGTGTGTTGGTGTGTGTGTTTGGGGTCAGCGAGTGGAATTTTCCCTCCGTTTGTGTGCACTTGTCTGCCTGTCTCCACATCGCCCCCTGTGGTCAAAGAGGGAAACTCAAAGATCCTGGAGATTTAAAAGTAAAACATAACACACCCAGCAATGAATCAGAGCTTCCTACCTCACCTTTTGTGGGTTTTTTCTAAATCTGTCTGACTAGCCACAGGAGAAACGCACGCTCTATTATTTATTTCAGTGTTTGCACAATTTGACTTCAATCAGCAAAATCCAGACAACACAAGAAATGCAGCTGATGGAGAGTGACTCAGCAGAGTGGAATTCTGTCTGTCTCATTTAATAAAATCCCCCATAAATGCACCAATCAAACAATCAAAACAATCAAGTTTTTTGATGATGGTTACATGTGTCTGTCTGGTGGGACGGATGAACTTCAGCCACAACTAAAAGGTAAATCAGACTTGTGGTTGGCGCTGTTTTGCCAGCGGGACATGACTCACTGAGGACTTAAAAGAGCTGAGGTCGGAGGAAAGTACGGGTTTAAATAGAAGGATGAGACATAAAGATAAGAGAGAGGGAGATGCAGAAGTCACACTTCAATGACATACAGAAGTGTTCATTTAATAACTCCGTGGCTTAAACTATATTTCTTCCTTATCAAAACAATATATGTTTTTTTTAAAAAACAGGATAAAGTCGACACATGAAACCCCTCCAAACCACAAATTGTTGCTTTTAGTTTTTTTGTAAATTATTGATCTTTAAAGTTGCTGAGAGGCGCATTTTGTTACCATTGGACAGGCTAACTGTTTCCAGGCTTTGTGCTCAGCTAAGCTAACCATCACCAGGATATGTCTTCATATTCAGCGATTATTATTACTCATATTACTCTTGGCAAGAAAGCAGATTTCTTCTGAGCTCAAATGTCACATTAGTCAGGACTACTTACGCGTTAATAAACTACAGAAGGAGGGGTAACATGAAAAGATAGACAATTAAAAATAGAAACCGAACATGTGTCTGTCACTCCAGTGCCAGACCTGTGTTTGTTATTTGGCCTGCAGGTATTTGCACACACACACACACACACACACATCTGTCCACATACCTGCTATGTGAGCACACACCGATACACACACAAACACACCCTCGAGTGAAATCTGTGTCCAGATTACCACCAACCCTCTATTCACACCACCTCGACGAGGAAAGAAAAGAAAAAAAGAGAAATGAAGCTGCAGCTCTGTTAGCGAAACTTCCGTTGCTAAAAATAGGTCCTGGTTGGTTGGCAGCGGTGGTTGGCAATGCGAGGCGTTGTTTGGCAGGGTGGCGGGATACGGCGGGGTAACCCGAGGTGCACGTTGGCTCGATGACTCTGCAGCTTTTTAAAGAGGATGCTTTGGTTTGCGGCGCTGGATTAATAAAGTCAAGGCGAAGTTATTTTGGGGGATTTCTTTGCCCCCTCCTGGTAATTCTTTGGTATCATATTCTCAGTTGTTAAGTGAGAGAGTAGAAGTGAAATAGAGAAATATTGATTATAGATTTGTTGCGACCACCGTTGCCCTCTTAAATAGCCAATCCAAGACACGGATGTGATGTGAACGCCAAGAAGAATGCAAGGAATAGTTTGACACTTTCGCTTATTTGCTTCGGATGAGATGATCAGTACCACTCTTATCACGTATCACCACTGTCTGCCAGGAGATGGTTAGCTTAGCTTAGCACAAAGACTGGAAACGGGGGGAAACAGCTAGCCCGGCTCTGTCCAAAGCTAATTAAATCCACATAATTGACAGTTTTCATCATTACAAACTGTATCAGTCAATAGCACAGCAGCTGCAGGAGCTCAACATCTGCTCGAATCCCGTTTCGTTTTTGCCCCGACGTGCTTTGCCCGAGGCGTTTTTAGCGTCGCGTCTCGGCGCGATCGCGGCCTTGGACACACACATGGCGGTGTTCGGGGGCATTTATCCTTTCAGGTATGTCCACGGGGACCCGCCGATCAGTTTACACTCGTTGTTCGGCGGTGAAACCTTAAACTTACACCGGTGAGGGCATTCGTGTCTGTCCCTGTAGGCCTCTTGGTAAGGACAGAACTCTTCTGAGGGACATTAGCTCCGTCTCAGATTTCCGCCCTCTAATACACGAGCTGTAATTGCCGTCCCATTGTGATGCGGAGACAAAAACACGCACATATTCTCTCCACATGTATGTATATTTCCGTCCTTGTTCCTTTTTACGCACATGTCGCTCTAAGGTACAAAACAGAAATCACACAGGTGGAACCAGATCTTGTTTCACTCCCCCTCCTCCATCTTTAGATCCCTCCTCCCCTCCCATCGTTCCCTCCAGGCTCTCTAGAAGATTATTTTCACCAGTCCCATGTGTCCACCATTACACCCACTTTTCATCCAAGGTCTTCCTTCATCTGTACCTGTTCGAAGCCATTACTTACTACTACTTCCCTCTGTTGTTTGTCGGTTTACCACTCCATTATCTACCTCTCCATCCCTCCATGCACCTCCCCTTTCCTCCTCAGAAAGCCACTCGTCCCCCTCCAGGCGAGGGGAGCGCAGTGGACTTCAAAGGGGGGTAATTATCATAGCACTTATCAAGAGGGTGGGCGCTGTCACTCACTTTATGTGTGCGTCTCTACAGGCCAGCTTGTGTCTTGAAATCATTTATATTTTCCCCACAGTTCACACATTTAGAGTTTTGGGGGGAAGTTGTGTTTAATGAGCAGTTCATGATTAACCAGAGAGAGTGTTGCTCATTTAACATAATTAAAGGGTTTTGTTAAGTTATAAATATGACCCCAGATGAGAATCTGCAACGTAGCTTTAAGGCTGTGTGTGTGTGTGTGTGTGTGTGTGTGTGTGTGTGTGTGTGTGTGTGTGTGTGTGTGTGTGTGTGTGTGTGTGTGTGTGTGTGTGTGTGTGTGTGTGTGTGTGTGTGTGTGAGCGAGCAAAGTAGTAACACCTGTGCGTTCTAATGCAATGCAGTAATTAAGCAATAACTTCTATTTTGGAGCCTGTAATGTTCCGTTTTGGTAAGAAACCTCTAAAGTAATTTTTCAAAGCTCATTATTGTGTTTTGCATTATGTTGTTTTATGTTTGTGCATATTTTGACCTGTCAACCACTGTGTCTATTTGACTCTAAATGGACCATAATTTACTAAATGAACATCATGCTGTATTGAAGAAGACTTGAAACTAGAGATTGAGACCATAAACTCATGTTTACAATGTTTACTGAGGTAATAAATCAAGAGAGAAGTAGAGTCATTTTCTCATAGACTTCTATACAACCAGAGGAGTCGCCCCCTGGTGGACATTAGAGAGAATGCAGCTTTAAGATGTGAAGCATAGGCTTCACTTTTCAGAACCGGTGGTTGCTACCTGCTTTAGCCTGAATTTCCCTCTCTTCACATTGTTGACGTGTAACACTCACTGCATGTAAACTCACGTCCTCTACTGGAGACATGTTTGGTTTATATGAGAGTACAGCAGCTTGTATTAGAGTCAACAGACCATTTATAAAAAGCAGCTGGATGTATACTTAGACAACAAAAGCCTGATGGGAATAGTCTTAATTCATTTTATCCTTCTTCTAATCTTCTTCAAGCAAAACAATGATGTGTTTGAACAAGTCTTTGCAAGACTGAGACAACGCATCTTTCCTTTATTGATTTCTGACGTTGTGTAGTTCATTCCGTGTGTACTACACACTGCAGTTTGTCTCCTGCAGCCGTCAGCTCTGTTCATACTCAACCAGCTGATGTTAACATCGCGCTACACTAATGGATCCTCCGGTTTTACGACCCTGAATGTGCATTGTAAATATTATCTTTAGCATCATGCATCACTTGGCTTCTACTTTGCTAATTGAAATCCAATCATAAATACTTCTATGTGGTCTAATACTGTAAATACTGTCTTGCACTGTAATGCTACTCGTCTCTGTCTTGAGCTGGATATTTTGTCAAACTCTCTCTAAACGTTTTTGTCGTGGTCAGATATAAAGTTTTGCTCTATCCACACTTGGAAGTTGGAGCTGATTTATCAGAGTAATAATTCCTTCATGTTGCACAGTGAGAATAGTAGCAGGACGGAACCAAACCCAAATGGGATGTTTACTTCCAGAACATCAGATCCAGCTGCTTACAATGAATCAGTCCTGTTTATTGTCCCGCCTAGACTAAACGAGACAATCGACAGATGTAGACACCGAGGAGACAAACAGGTGCTGCCTTTGTTGTACTCCTAATGAAGTTGAGTCAGAGAAGATCCATGTCAGTTCATCTTTTTTTTTATTGAAACATTGAAGGGGAAATCCTTTTTCTTGTTCTCCTTTTTTCCAGTAGGGATCAACCGCCAAAGACTTTGCCATTCTATTTGTTGTGTTCAATGTCTCTGAGTGTGTCTTATGGGCCTTATGTTGGTCAGGTATTTCATTTGCTGGATTAGAATAAACAAAAACAAGACTTTCCTGACCAGAAAATGGTTTGTATCAGGATATATTTCAGAATAAAATCACATGTATTGCACATTTGTTTTGGCAATTGGAATGGAAATGGATTACGTCCATATTGGATCTACTTTTGATCTACTTATGGAGACTCCAAGTGTAGCCTGTGTTTGGTTTTTTTCCTCCCGATTGTCAACCTTAAAAGCAGCTTTTTATTTCCAGTTTAATCATCATAAATTCTGTCTAATTTCACAAGTCAAGACCTGAGACAGAAACTAGGTGGTGATAATGTATACCTCTTGTGCCAGTCCTTCCATTCCCGACGTTGGTTTGCCGGCGTGTAATTTATGACCTGAACACACATTTCATCTGCTCCGTTGATCACGCAGCGTTCTGGCCCGTCTTTTGTCTGCGCTCTTGTCCGGACAGCGGCTCGCAGCTTGTTTTGGCTGCCACCCCTCGTCTCCTCCTGTCTGTGTCGACTGCAGATGTTTCGCTGCAGAAAACGTCTCCGAGCTTAATTGCCGGATTGAGCTGGCATGAAGCTGCCTGTTCCTGGTTGGTTGCGAAAGTGTTGCCAGTGGGCAGCCGGACGTCTTTATTGGCACGCCAAAGAGTTGCGAAAGGTTCATTCCAAGTGTGTCTGTGCTGAAAGGTGGAGGATGTACTGATCAATTTAGAGCTTCAACAAGTTGTAAATATGATGATTAATCCTTTCCACTGGCAATAGCACAGCTGTGCAAGCGAGGGGAATCCCAGCTTTATTGTTGCACTGAAAGAATTATGGGATTTTCTTCATATTTCCAAACTTGAGTCATTGTCTGATTGAGATCCATGTACATTTTTCCGCTCTTTCTTCCCAATAGAAGTTTTAAAAAAGGTGTTTCTTCTGATACTTACAGACCTCTGCAGTGTGTGTTGACCCTGCATGCACTTTTAAAAGTGACCCGCTGTTCTATACTTGGTGGTTTGGGTTTATTTTCATGTCACTGTTGTGCAATCACCGTGGATTTATAGCTGGAGAGAAACCAAATCCCGACCGGAAGCTCATGTTCTGACGATGTGGACTGTCGGGCAGCGTCTTGGCTCCATGTCTGAATACCGATGGGACGGGGGGGGATGGGGCTGCGATGAGAGTCTGAACTTTAATAGATCATGTGACGTGCCTCACACTGGTGTTGATTGTCAGGGCAACAGTAACTCTGCCCACATAGGAGGTGCAGTTGTTTAATTATGGCGCTGTTACTTTGTTTCTAGGTTTGGAGGAAAATATGACACTGAATATGAAACTTTAAGGATAAAATGTGAAAAACTTTCAATAAGTAACCTGCATATTTTTTTGCAATTAAAAAGTCACTCTGAATCCCTGATTCAGGCCTATAAGGCGAGGCGAGCGCCCATTAAAAGAGGCGCGGTGGGGCACGGTTGGGAATCGGTTATCAGGAGGGCATCGCACATATTTCAGCTCAGCCTGGTTGCAGATCAGTCGTCCTTTCACTGATAACATCTGCTTTTAGAGATAGCTGGGCCAGGCCTGGGACGTGAGGAGACGCTACATAAACCTGTACCAGAGGTATTAGAAGAAACTCGCTACTTAGCTCCTGTTCGGCGTGCGTGCCCGCTCTCGCCCCGGGTTCATTTCGACAAGGCTAGGCAGGTAGAGTCATAATCCTGTCTAATAGTAATGTTTCTGTTCCATCACGACTGCACGAACCTTAGCTGGAGGAAAGAGTGTGTGTGTGTGTGTGTGTGTGTGTGTGCGTGCATGTTTCTGCGTGTGTAAGCAAGCAAGCACAAATGACTGCATGTCGACACATCGACGGTTTTGATCCAATATGATTATATTTAATAGATGATTTCACAGGTTTAAACGGAAACATTCCAGTTTATTTTCTGTTTCAGTGGAAGTGAATGAGATCAGCTGACAGGAAGTGAACGCGGACCGAAGCTCATGAATGTGCTTTACTTTCCATAACTGTGTATTTGCGTCGTATTTCTTGGAGCACAAGTAGACGTCTTCAAAACTCAAAGATGTTTCAATTACAAGTGAGCAAGTTTAGACTTTGACAAGAGATAACTTCATAGATAACTTTTTAGTGGGAGGGGGAAGTTTCAGCAGTCTAAAGTGATTGATGTTATGTGTCGGGAGGTTTGAAATGTCAAGTGATTGTGTCACATCTACCTCATCATTATAAGTTCTTGTCAGCCAGATAAACTCCTTTATGTGCTGTGAAAAATTTTTGAACATTTACCCCCAGGCGTCACATTTTTTTCGCTCGGTAAGATATTTTTTCATCCCTTTGAACCTCCATTTCTCATTTTGATTTTTTGAATTTACGAGGATGTACATCCAGTATATAACTTAACTGTTATTCTGTCTCTGTCCTCAGATTTAGCTCAGCTTAGCTAAACTAATCTTAGTTTACTTTGACTCTGCCAGCAGAGCCACATCATGCAGCACGTTTGGACAAAGAAGTTGAGGCATTAAAGCGTTTTGCAGCATTAAGTCTTCACTGGATGAGAGATTGGGAAATGCAGAGGGGAAGATTTCCCTTACTGTTTACTATCTGCTTATGTAAAGTCCCAGAATGCATCTGGGTTTAAAGTGCATGACTACGAATGTCAACTGTTGCTTTCAAGGACCATGTTAGAGTTTTCTTTTTTTCTTTCCAAAAACTCTTTTTTTATGCACTTTCTTTCCTTTCAGACTTTGGTTTCTATTGATTTCTGCACAATATTTGCAACTGTTGAGACGTATTGTTCCATAGTAATACATTAGTATGCAGAGTGATTTGTCTGCTTTGCATAACCTCGTAACAATAAATGCAGGTTTATCGTCAAATGTGATGAATTAAGTCCCCAAAATCTGCTGATTGATTTAGAAAGCACGCAAAAGTGAATGAAAGCCAATGGTTGCATGGAAAAATACCTTCAAAAAGTGATTTAAACAAAACACATTAATACCTCTGGTGTAGTCCTTCCATGATGAATAGAAACCATAGAAAAGTGAAGTGAAATTCTGCTATTTTACTATTTGCATCACCAAAAATGTCTTTTTTTATTGAGTTTTGAATCTTGTAAAACGTCTTTGGAACTGTTTTAACAACTTGGACATAAAAGTGAAGTCCCTCTCCTGATATATACGCATTTCGCCTTCAGCCAACCACAGCGGTATACTTTATTTACATGCGCAGCCGTCGGTGGTGTCGGCCCGCTCTGTGCGACGTCCTGTTTGCGTCGGGGTTTTAGCGCCACAGATTTCCGCTGTCTGCCCAAAGTTATACATGATCTGACTCCAGCTGGGTGGCCTGCACGGTCCAAGAGGAAACGCATTACAGACACACACGAGGCGCTTTGTGTACAAGTACACAAAGCGGTGCACGTGGACACATGTACAGTCCATACCGCTCACACACACACACACACACACTTAGACACGCCAACACAACGTGGAATAAACAGAAGTAAACGAGGAACGCTGGAGGCCCAAACACAGCTGGTTAGTCTCCTGTGGTGGATGTCAAGGTCACAGATGGACCAGAGAGGGAGAGGAAAGATATGATGGGGAGGGGAGGAAGAGGAGAAAGGGGGACGAAGGGAAGACAAAACAGAGACATTGGATTGAGAGGGGGGAAAAAGGCTCTTTGTTCCTCCTCTTATCTCCACATTTTCCTTCTTTGCCCTTTGCCTTTCTTTATTTGCATAAGCAGTGACAACCTCCCGCTCCTCTTCTTCCTCTTGAAGTCATTCCTCAACGTCAGGTTCAGGTTCAGGTGCGGGTGAAACGTAAAAAGGATTCTCCAACGCTTCACTGTCAGTCAGCGATGATCTCAGTCATGTTTTTGTTGTTAAAAGCTGACAGCGGCTCCTCCGTTAAGTCATCAGAGAGTTCATTGGTTTGTGTTGCGCAATGTCATTTTGACTGGCAGGTGTTGGAGTAAACTCTGCGCTCCCATTGGTTGTTAGCATGCGATGACATGCTGATTGGCAGGCTGAGGATTAAACAAATTCCTCTGCATCACTTGGTAGGGAAAGCGTGAAGGGTCAACTGAAGGATTCAAGGCGGTTGGCTCTTAATGATTTGCTTGTTTCTTCACTTCAATTCCCAGAGTTCACTTGTCAGTTAAGCAGTTTTCGTCTTTTTTTTGTGGAAAGAGATTGTTTTATCTTTATTTTCTTAAACCTTCTGTGGTGGCCGTCACTGCTACTCACGCAACTCCATGTTTGTTCTTCTCTCTGTTTCAGTTCATCAGTCTAACGCTATTTAACTGGCAACTGCTTTCAAAATGTTGATTATCTGCTTCCAGCTTCTTAAATGTGAGGATTAGTAGCTTTAAACTTAATATCTCTGCCGCCACAAACATGATTTGTGGATCTGTTTCCAGTCTGTCCTCTATGCTAAGCTAACTATGTCTGACTGCGACTACATTTACTGCTACATAGTATTGACTGATGAATGAAATGTGGAGGAGGAAATTTAACCTATGGGTGTTTCTCTCCACAGTAAATCATCTGTTGAGTGTTTGATGGGTGTTTCTTTGTGCTTTAGGAAGTAACTGCCGTATTTTTCTAACATTCGCAGTACTAACTTTACTTTTGAGGCTTTGCTAAACTCTCCCCTTGTCCTAAAATGGCCCTAAATCAATACTTGATTACTTCCTTGTTTTAGCGGTACACGAGTTGAAGCAGCGTCGCTGTGTGTGTTTGAACAATCAGTAACCGTCAGTCCTGCAAACTCCACCAGGAAAGTTGCTCATAAGGTTCCTCGTCCCTGGGGAAAGGTCTCCAGGTGTTTTTTAATCTGTCACTGGTCTAATTTGTCTATTCTTTTAGTTCTTCTTCTGGTTTAAAACCTGAAACAAGCATAAAAAGTATATTTCCCAAAACCCAATTGATACAAGTGACAAGTAACCCTAAAACAGCAAATAAAAAACATTTCGTTGTGTTTTATGGGTAGAAAAAAAGGCAGAATGCACATTATCTTACATCAAAATGCCACACATTATTTCTTTAACTACATATCAGCACTGCAATCGGCTTATACATACAGTAATGCCAGGTATTTTCAAGATCACACATTCCTTCAGCCGTGCCTCTCTGACCCTTAAACCACCACCATCATGTTAAATGGGAGGAATTCTATAACATACGAAGCAAACAAAGCTTTATCTCACTTTCTTTTTTGTTTGGAGTTTAAAACCAACTGGCTATCCTGTCACATCACGCTGTTGTTGTCTCAGCCGTGCAGCTCCGTTTGTGTGTAACCCTATAGAACCAACCTTCATGAGGATAACATCAGCCGACCCTATAGGCACGAACGAGGCAAGTCCAGACGCCAGCCGAGAGCTGCCACTCTCGGGTGCTTGAATGGCGTTTTGAAAGAAGTCTCGGTTAGATGCTCGTACATGAAAGTGTTTGGACAGTAAAGTATGAGCAAACAAGCGGAGATTGATTGGGGAACATTAGACGAAGCTTAGAGGCACATAGCTGCGTAATTCCGGGATGACAGAGTGGAAGAAAAACTGTTGAATTTACACCGTCGAATCGGGAATGTGCCTGTTCCATCACGTTATGTCAGTGAACGTATGCAAATTGTGAGCGCGCTGCTTTTGTCTGGAGTGCTGTAACCTTATCTGGTACAAGTCTAACCCTGTAGCAGATTTACATTCCTCTAACTTAACCTCACTGGCGCTAACCTTGTAGCATAAAGGGTCTTTTCACCCAAATTACGAAACACACATACACTCACAGGTTGTGTTTCAGTGGGTGTAAGATGATTAGATGATCAAGTAGCTTTCATATTGTGAAACCAGGGCTTCAGATCATTGTCCTCTTTGTTCTCTGTGGGAGAATGTAGCCCTGAGAAAGCCGATCTCGTCACTACTCGTCATTTTTTGCCGCTTGGACAGAAGCCTCCTGACAGCCTTTTCGCTTATTATCTTTTAAGTACTTCGGGAAACAGTGGCGGTTAGGTTCAGGCAACAAAACAAGCTAGTTAGCGTTAAAAAGGCGTTATGGTTTGACTTTAAATAAGTACGCTTGTAACGTAACAACCTATCCTCATTCAGCGCTCAGTTACTTCTCATTTTTAGTGCGTTTTTCCTATGAAAGTCCAGCCACACGTGACGATTTCCACTCTTTAAATGCGTCAAGTCTTTTCAAATTAAACTTTCGTCTTCACAGGAAGCAACTTAGTTAGGTTTAGGCAACAAACTATTTGGTTAGGTTTAAAATAACTACCAAAGTTGCGTTACTTAAGTACGGAAGTAATGTGACAAAGAAATAAATCAAATGCCGACCGAGCATCGGTATTGAACTAGGCTGTGTGTGTGTGCGTGTCCTTGTATTTCTATCTATGAGAGGACTACGACCAGTTTAAGGGAAGTGAGGACAATTTTTCAGTTTTGTTTTCAGGTTGTTACACTTCAGGTGTGAATCTTAGCATAAGAACTGGGGTAGATTGCGTGTTCTCGTGCAGCATTACCTGCATCTAGACGTCCATATTCCCCCACATCACATGTGCGTTTATTTATCTCCACAATAATTCTTCATTGTGTGCATGTGCGCGCATTTTCCTCGTCTGTATTTGACACCAGATCACACATCCTCTGCTCTCCCCTCGGGCGCTGGCTTAGCAGCTGTTTGCCCGTATCATCCTTCACTTTTTTAAATCTGGGTGTGGACAGAGAGAATTGAATCAGGATCAGCGCCTGAGCGCATCTCCGCCCTGCTCAGGTAGAGGCTGGATTATATCCCAGAACAATGCATCCGCAGGGCCAATAACAATCCGAGGCAGCCGGCTCTGATTGGGTAATACCTGAGAAGGTATTCATGCCTTAACAAAAGGAGGATAATAGAGCAGAATAATAAGAGCAACATGATATAGAGATGGGAGCAAGCAGAGCGCCACACTTTTGTCATCCTCTGCTTCTTTTTCCACATTTTTAAACCATGTTTTTGCTTAAACTGAATAAAGTTTTCATCCTCTTTGCTCCTTTTACTCCTTTTGTTGTTCTTTTATGGACTTAATTTAGAGTACCTTTAATATTCCAAATTGCTTGTTTTACATCTATTTTTAGCTTCCTCTTCTATAGCCTCTCTGGCATAAGTTTCCTTTGAGCTGCTCTCTTTTTTTGGCTTCCCTCCATTTCATTTACCCGCTCTCTTTTTCTCCTTTCTTCCTTTTAGTCCAAATTTCACTGTTTTCCTGCTCACTTTCTCCCTCTCTTGCCCTCCTTCTGTCATTGTGATTAGAGGAGTTGAGGAGATCAGAGGGAAGAAAGCAGGAGCAGCACCGCTGACCTTTCCCCTCCTTCTCTTTCTCCCTTTCTCTCTCATACTTTGTGCCAAGCTCGCGTTCTCCTTGTGTGTTTTTCTCCGTGTCTCTTCCTTCCCCACCGCGTTCACACAATGTTTTATATTTGGGAGTTTTTCCTTTTCCGATACGACGGTCCAAGGAAAGAGGATGTCGTCTGTTGTACAGATTATAAAGCCCTCTGAGGCAAGTTTGTATTTTGTAATATTGGGCTATACAGAAATGTTTTTATTGAATGTTGTAGTAGTACCTCTCTGAAAATACTCAACTACAAGTAAAAGTAACAAAACAAGAAGCACGTCTCTCTAAAAAGAAAAACAGCCCTGTTTTCAGCTTAGTGACGATGCATTTTCCAGCTGATCCAAGAGGCTTTTTAAAGAGTTTATTTAGCTTAAGAAGTAGAAGGATTTTCTCAACACGTAAAGTAAAACTTCATCCTTCAGTTTCAACATCAACACATCCAGAGATAGTGGTTTCCACTGGACAGGAAGGGGGAAAGTATGTACTTCAGTACAATACTTGAATAAATGCACTGGTTGGTTGTCTTTTGCCTCCACATAAAATGTGATCAACATTTCTCAATAGCGCATCAATTCACCACATATAGATATAATAAATCAACACTGTGCAGGGTTGTTCTATCAATCATCATCTTATTGACACTCTTTAACTGAACGCTTCTCAGACGCCTTCCCACCAGTCTTTCCCAGGCTCTTATTATATCAGGCCCAGACACAGACTAGACCATCTGATGACTACTTACGGGGGTCCTGGAGGGTCCTTGACCTCGATTATTGTGATTATGAACACTCACAGACTGTGGTCATATGAACTAATGCACCCTGCACTTTCTCCTCATCCACCACTGTCCCCTGAACCTCCATCCCGCCCCAGTCAACACCCTTTTATCCGTCCTCCTCCCTCCCCTCCTCTCCACCCCGCCAGCGCCCTTTCATCCACTAATCACATTGAAATGCCAGCCATGACCTTTGAGTTTGACCCGCAAATAGACCCCCAAACTATGGACTCTTATCAGACATTTGCTCCTATATTCACAAGGAGGTAATTAAGTGTGTAATTCATGATGTATTTGACATGGATTTACCACGACAAACACACAGATATGTAGGAGGAAAACACACGTATATCTCTGCTCACCATGTGGTCCATCAAGTGAAAAGATGGCGTCAGGTTTTAAGAGGCTCGTACATATGGGCTTATGCCACTCATACGTCAGCTTATAAAAGATCTCTCTCTCTCTGTGCTGCTTATAAAGTCTAAGAGCACCTCGTGATGTTTGGTAGATATCTCAGGAATGCCACCCTGAACACAGAAGGCTTTAATCTGTAGTTCACTTGGAGTTTATGAGCTACAAATGGCGTGTGGTGATGCTGAAGTTTGTTTACCGTGCATGATATGGGATGCATGAGGACGTAAACCTAAAATGTAGATCGCTAGAATGAAAATGCACCTGAAACAACAAGAACTTTGGTAGTTAAAGCTGGTTTGTGTGTCTACCAATCAAAGAAAAGAGCCGGAGGGAACGAACCGAGTTAGAAAACCCAGAAGAGAAAAGAGTACGCGGAGAGAAATAAAGGCAGTAAACACAGACGGGAACCTGGTAGTACATCTTATGTTTGATACATAATTAGATCGGCCCTTTAAAGAATTATGCACTTTTTAAATCAACACTGACTGGATCTCCTAAATCCGGTTTAAATCCCTGCCAACTTCTCACTGATGCAACTACTCCTCCATCCACATGAGCTCGAGCTCTTCTGCCTCTGTTTTCCGTGTCTTTTGTTTGATTTGTTTCTTTTATTCATGAAGGGATTTAGACAAATCCTTACAGTTACATTCTGACGATGCATTTATTCGGTGAAGTGTGTCGCTCAAACGAAGAGGAAGTTCGACATTCGAACTCCAAAATGTCTGGTCTTGAACAAAGAATTCTCCACATATATTTCCAAAGCACAGGTTTGTAATCTCGGTCTGTTTCTCTTGTCTTCTTTTTCTGCAGGGTACGTCTGACGAGCCGTGTGCAGGCAGAAACTGTGGCGAAGGATGCAGGTGCAACCCGGAGAAAGGCAGCAGGGTGAGTCCCGTCTCATCTGCATGATAGCGCCAACTTGTCACCAACCCACTATTTTAGTTCCTGTTCCACACAGACGCAGAGAGATGTTGATTTGACATCCTTTTAATCAGGGCAGTTCTCAGCCTGGTTGGCCCTTACGTTTGACTTTACACTGTGATATTACGTCGCATTATAAAACTACACATTTCCTTTAATAGTTAAGACATGATGTAAATGTTAGCTTGTATGGAGATGCAAGAAGTACAGTAATGTTTCTATTAATCCAAACCCCGGCTAAAAACTATAATAACTTTAAATTGTAAGTTGTTATTTCCATCAGTCGTACATGTAACACATGGGAGTGTTTGAGAGAAAGGCTATCAATCCATCTTCATATTTTAATTATCCATCACAGCAGCTTATCTGTTTGCCTGGGTACAGATGTTTTAGCTCAAATTAATTGCACTAGATTAATGGTCGAGGTTAGTGGTTTGCTGTTTATTTGTTACAGTGCATTCATCCAGTTTGAGGTGAACTGTTTTAGGAAATTAATTTGCAGGAAACAAGTAAATTGCCTTCACTTCAGTGCGAAGCAATGACCCCGGGGCTCTGGTTTGCATTTTTTGTTATCTCTTTTCATCAACAGGCACAGACATTATCGGCGTATATCAAAGTCAGCTCTGTGTTAGTCCGTGTTATACATGTTACAACATCCATACAAACAACTCTGTGATTTCTCCAGGCGAGGAGTGAGACGAAAACAAAACTGTGTCTTCAGGCGAGGAGCTCATCTTCTTGTCATTGCTGCCATGAAATAAACACCACGTGTGGTGACTGACTCATAGATGCATAACATAATTTAAACGTAACAAACACACTTATTTCAGTATAGAGACTTTCAGCTGTTTAAATTGTATGTTGCGACACACAGAGCAGCTCTACTCTCTGATTTATGACTCGGAGAGACAGTTAAGAGGAAGGTTTTGTGGACGTTTTACACGTCAATATAAAGCTGCCTGCGTCATGTAAATTCCTGTACATTAACAAGCCTCTTTAAGTGCTGCAGCATCATCAGGTCAGAGGGGTGCAGGCCCTAAATATTTAGCTGGAAGGGCTTCTCTTTATCTTATGATTTATTCCTGACCAACATAAACAATACAGAAACCCTACAGTATGTTAATGTAGAATTTTACTCATTCTGAAGCATTTTATGTTCAAATTTCAATATAAAAAAGGTATTAAAGGGGATAAGTTTGGTCTCAGATGTGGTGGATTATTATTTATTTACACACATGTGTATTAATGTAGCAAATAACGCAAGAAAATCAGTGTGTGTGCCGTCCATGAGTCAAACTAAATAAATGTGGTTTAACTAAGACTCTGAGAGAAACGTAAATATAGTCAAAAATAGATTAATATGAATACTGAAAGATAGATTTAGTCTTTAGCGGCTTTTAATTAAATCCATAAATTTGCAATTTATCGCCTGTAACACCATAATATTGAAGAATATTTCAAAAGAAGAAACAAACTCCAGCTGAGACCTGTGTGTGTGTGTGTGTGTGTGTGTGTGTGTGTGTGTGTGTGTGTGTGTGTGTGTGTGTGTGTGTGTGTGTGTGTGTGTGTGTGTGTGTGTGTGTGTGTGTGTGTGTGTGTGTGTGTGTGTGTGTTCACATCTGGCTAAAAGCAGACTAACTGTAAGCTTCACACTGTAGCTCGGTCTCTCTCAGCCTGTATCCAAACAACAATTACTGTCTGACACAGAAGCCTGCACTTACTGCCTGCACACACTGTACGCCAGTCGAGGTAAATAACATAGCGACGACCTGCCACATTACACCCAGGTACCTGTAGGTAAATGATATAGCTCAGGTAATACCACCTACCCCCAGAACAGGCCTTGTGCTAGCCCTAAATGACACAGCCGCCGCCGGATTACCTTCTTTAGCTGACAGGTTTAAGTGGTAAGGTGCTTATTTGTCTCTTTTCAGTTTTACTTTTGCACTTACAGGTCGGTGAGGCGTGTTCTTGATCATAGCGGTTAACGGCCCTAAAGTTCACAGGAGGAAAGTAGTTTCAGTCGGTGTTTGAGCTTATCTCTTTTAAAAATTAGAATAAATAAAATTGTGGTTCTTAGTTTCAAGCAGGATAAACATGATTTCAGTTACAAGCTAGATTTTGTATACACGCCGTTAAAAAAATGTGAGCAAGAACATCTAATAATAATGTTTTCCATGGATGTCTTTCAAATAGATTGTGGTAAAGTACTGCACGGAGGAAAACAGGACCGTTTAGACTAAATATGTTGGTTACAGGAGATGCTATTTTAAATCCCATATATCGAGTCATTTGCCACAACAAGTTTGAATCAATTTGATACGATATTCCCCAAAAACATATCTCCAAAATCAGTCTTAAATGTATTGGAATTAGAGGCATTGCCTCACTTTTATTCCGGTTAATCTTTATACCCTAAAAATCCCCAAAGTACTGATTGATAGTAAAGAAAGACACTGGTCTACTAACGGCGAGTAATACATCATCCTCATACATGTTCAATGTCTAACTCTATCCATAACCGTTCACTGTGTAGATCCAATATAGAGCCTGTCATCAGCTCATGCATCATCAAAGTTCACATGGGGACACATTATGTCCGAAACTTTGGCACTTTTACTGAGAACATAGCAACACACGTAATGAGATGAATCAGGCAGGTGATGCTCTGTTGATCCCCGAGGGTGAAGTCTTGTCAGTCGTTTAACAGAACAAATGATGAGGTTTATCAAAAGGTCAACTCTTGATGCAATCTATCACAGCCACGGAAAGAGTACTGCATGTGCTGTGCAAGTATAATTACTGTTTGTGTGTAAAGGCGTTTCTAATGTGCGTCTATTCATTGTTAAGACGACAGTTGTTGCATGTAAACCTTCTCATGCAAAAGGGAGGAAAAGGAGCCGAAGCAGAAAACTGTCAAACTAGATTCTGTGAATCAAGGAAAGGTTAGATTACTAAATTAAAGTTCAAGGAATAGTTTAACATGTTGGTAAATACACTTTGATGCTTTCTTACCAAGATTTAGGCGATAACATCGATACCACTCTCAGATAAATCTGTTCAGTATGTAGCTGGCGCCAGCAGCCGGTTAGCTTAGCTTAGCATAAAGGCTGGAAACAGCTAGCCTAGCTCTTTTCAAAAGCTAACAAAATCTACCTACCAGCACCACTAAAGCTCACAAATCAACACTTTACGTTTTGTTTGTTATTCGTACAAAAACTGAATTGTAAAACAGCAGTCACTGCTGTTTCCTGTCTTAATGCTAAGCTAAGCTAACCAACTCCTGGCTGTAGCTTTCATATTTACTACACGACATTGGTACCAAACTTCTCATCCAACACTGAGAAAAACAATAGTTACAAATATTCCTTAAAAGGGCCACAAACACAGAAATTGTTTTACTGTAATTAAATAAAAGAGAATAAAAACACAATAAACGTGTTTCTATTCAATTGTAAAGCAAATTTTGAACACAGAAGTCTTCAGGAATGTGTTTCAATGGCATGTTTTAATCGTTCTTTCGTGTCAGCTGGAGACAAGACGTACTAAATGTACTTTGTGTTTGTTTTCCCACCATTTCATCTCATGCAACCAACCTACAACGTTATATTTATTTATTATAAAGCATTCTCATCGCTCACATTAGAGGCAGTCAGAATATGTAAATGTGAAGATTGTCACTTAAAATAGAAGTCCTGAACCTTTGGAAACAAACAAGCATCTTCTTGTTTCCATTGTTGTTCCTGCTGTGCAAACGTTGGTAAAGCTGGAGGGCATTGCACACACTGCTGTATTATTAGAGGAGGAGGGCAGGACTGACATGCCGAGACGTAGAAATATGAATTCCTCCGGCTAATAAACGCAACACGAAAGCAAAACATCTGTTTATATCGGGAGCGACAGACAAACCTCTCTCTGTGCCTATAAAGGACGAAGCTTTAATCACTGTATGCGCTGGATGGATCTTATCATCTGGAGCTCTTACATCCATTGCTCCTGCCTGAGTAACATCCTTCTCCCATCGGTCATAAAACATCCGACCCCAACACAAACACCACAAAGACACAGTCCAGACGGCCCGTGTTGCTTTTAGTCGGTTTTCATTATTAATAGCCGAAGGGCTCCACTTTGTATTTAGAAGCTTGTGTTCACATGTGTGTGACTTCCCTCTGTGTCATCTTGGATCCATTAGGTCCAATAACATCCACTCCCGTGGAGTGAACCCCCCCCCGGGGGTCAGAGGGCAGCGTTAGGGATGACAGGATGGTCGGTGTGTGTTCAAGCAGTGGTTAGGTCAACACACATTTCAAGTTACGCAGGAGTCAGGAAGTGCGTGTTTTATTTCATTTTTGCCGGACCTCCGTCTGTGTGCCCGTCAGAAACAGAGAGGCGGAGGGAGGACTTCCTGATTCTGTCAAGCTGTCAGCGGAGTCAACTCGATCACTTTAAAACGCTCAATTATTCCAGCTTTTATTGTGCTCACCTGTGTTGTGTTTAATCAGATTACCACAAACTGACACACACACCTGGGTTCAGGTAGCATTCATTTCAGCAGACTCATCAGAAACGCTTTTTGATAATCTATTAATCAATTTGAGCAATTAAAAAATAATGAAAACTAGTTATTGTAGCTGTTTGCATCGCATGTAAAAGTCTCTCTCTCTCTCACGCACACAGACAACAGAAGGGCGGCAGGAATAAAGGATGCGTAGAGAGGAAAGAGGAAAAGAGAGACTTTTAAAAGACGATGAGGGTAAAGTGATAGTGGATGTGTGTCTCGCTGGGATGGGAAGATAAGAGAAGGAGGGATGAAACGCCTCCGCGGGGGCCTCTCGGTGAAAGACGCCGTCTCTCCATCCCTGAATTCCTTTACTTTAATCCTGAGAGAGAGAGAGAGAGAGGTTGGCTCGATCCCTTTTATGTCAAACCAGGAAGAGGAAGAAGAAGAAGAAGAGGAAGATGGGACAGATTGAGCAAACATAAAGGAGCAGAAGACGAGGACAACCGGGTTGCAAGAAACTTTAATCCCAAAGCAGGAAGCAGTAGAAAAAGGAAGGAATTAAAAACATCCAGGAAGTTGGCAGGAGAGGACGATAAAGACGGAGATATTACAGAAAGTTAAAGGATTGAAGTGAAGATCAATGCAAACTAAAATAGAGTTTATTTTACGCACACATTTAAAAAAGCTTCAAAGTTTGTAGGAGTATGTTTCTTGAGCCTTAAAGTCTTGCAATAGCCCTTTAACCTTTATCGCTTCCCAAAAAAATACACATAAAGAAAGAGGGAAGGATAAAGGAAAGCGATATTGAGGCCCGTTAAAGGAAGATGGCGTGTATTCACACACAGACGGAGGCTCAGATTGCACTCAGATAATCAGAGCCCTGAGACAAGCATGAGCGCTGACTTTGATCTTCCTCCTCCTTATCTTTCAGTACGTCTCCCACCTCTCTCACCATGCCTCCTCTAATGTGTCGCGTTTGTGATTATGAAGCTTGTGCGGTTTTCGGATTGTGTGTGTGTGTATGTGTGTGTGTGTGTGTGTGTGTGTGAGTCTGGGGATGTATAGGACAGTCTTATCACACACACGGCTGGGCCCCTACATGGCATTTTATCAGGCTGTCCCTCCTTTTGAGGTCGTGGTCTTTGTTTTGGCTTCGTCTCAACACACACACACACACACACACACACACACACACACACACACACACACACACACACACACACACACACACACATATACATATACATACATAGACGTATAAAATGGTGGTAGAGCGGCCATTTTGCCTCCCAAAATGTCTCGACAAAACAAAAAGCCGTCTCCTTGTCTTTCAACGATAGAAAAAAGGATGCGACTTCTAGCTTTGAACTTGTCTCTTAAACACACACACACACACACACACACCTGACACTCGCAGGCGGCTCATCCCGTCACCAAACACTGGGTTCAGTCTAGCAAAGGTCAGAGGTCACAGCCGACACAAAGGCCATTGTAGACCAGAAGGTCAGGGGCACCAGGATCACAGACTCCGAGATAGACAGGTCAAAGTGTGTGTGTGTCTCTTTTATCTCTTCTTTGCGTCTCTCCTTTCTCATCACTCTGAGCTTCCTTTCTTTTTGGATCTTTAATGGTCTTTAAAATCCTAAAACTTTATTTAATCTCATGAATTAAAGTTAAAGGAATACTTCACAAATTGAGCCTTCGTACATCAGTTACTCTCCTCCTGTTACCTTGAATTCTTGAAGAAAACGGAGAATGAAAGAACAGAGAAAAGCCTTGATGAATTAAAGTAAAAGGGGGTCAGCGGCTTTCCTCCGTTTTCTGATTCTTCGTTTCACGCCAGAAAAATAAAGTTTTCTTCAAGAATTCAAGGTAACTCTGGCTGAGTAATTGACATATCGATAGTCAATGTGTGGTTGAAATATTTGTTTAAAGGTAAAACAACAAAACAAACGTCACTGTTTCCTGTTTAGTGTAAAAGTTTAAAGTCAAACTAGAAGGAAACAGTAGAAGAAGAAACAGCTCCCGTACCAAAGACCTGTTGCTGCATCTTCTCTGTTTCCAGTGCACACTGCTGCCCTCACATGGCCGCTTTAGGAACTGCCAGCAAGAGTTCAAGTTTGAGCAGTTTCTCGTGTTTTATCACAAAGTTTGAGATTTAATGTGGAAAAACAAACTCCTGCAGTGAATGCAGTTGAAAGCTAGGAAGCTGACCTTATGTGTAGATCTGTTTGTGACGTTCAGCCTGTTTAAACCTGTTCATGGTCGTTTACTCATTCATCTAATCGTAACTGAAGTCTTTGGCGCAAAGTTCAAATAGATAAACGTATGAGAACATACAATAAAAGTATGAGAACATACAATAAAAGTATGAGAACATACAATAAATATATGATAACATGCAATAAAAGTAAATTATGTGGGAAAAAGGCCAAAGGGAAGGTGTAACTGGGTTCCTCCTCCTCCTCAGCTGTCCTTTCTGCATAGAGCAGGAATTAGACACCTTCTGGGTGATCTAATGTCACACACACACACACACACACACACACACACACACACAAACACATATACAAAGGGCAAATCCTTGAGGGAATGTACAAAACTGGTTATTACTGATTTTATGGCTCTTGTGATTTGATGTGATGATGACGGCAGAGTTATTTATGACATTTCCACTCACACACACACATATTTAACACACTCACACACACGCATTCAACACAAATTCAAACTGTAATTTATGACTTTTTTTTTTCTTGCCCCGCCCTGCTCATTGCTGAAGCTCAAACTTAGACTGTAAAACATGTAGATGCTCATCGCCTTTCAAAAGGTCAAAAATACTTTTGCAATCGTGTGTGTGGTTAAATCCCATGTGTGCATGGTTATTAAGATAACATAAGAAGATGGTTTTGACCTTATAGAGGGATAGAGGGATTACTGAACAGGTCTACTGGAGAGGTACAGCGGCCTGACAGGCCTGAGCCTCTGTCTGAAGTTACTGATAACATTTCTTTTTGGGAAGTCACAAAGGGCCATAAAATTACCAGAAGGAGAAGTGAAACTACCAAAAAGAGACACCAAATAACTTAAAAGACACAAAACGAGGACAAAGAGATGCAAAACAACCAAAAAGAGATGCAAAACAACTTCAAAGAGACACAAAACGACTACAAAGAGACACAAAACGACTACAAAGAGACACAAAACATCTACAAAGAGATGCAAAACAACCAAAAAGAGATACAACACAACTACAAAGAGACACAAAACAACTACAAAGAGACACAAAACATCTACAAAGAGACACAAAACAACTACAAAGAGACACAAAACATCTACAAAGAGATACAACACAACTACAAAGAGACACAAAACGACTACAAAGAGACACAAAACAACTACAAAGAGACACAAAACGACTACAAAGAGATGTGTAACGCCCAAAATGAGAAACAGAATACCAACAAAAAAGAAGTCTCTGTGAATACGTGGCTGTTGTTCTCATGTAGGAGAGTTGGGGCCCTTTACACGTCGGTGCCGTCTCATAATCCGTCCATGTGGAGGGGCCTCAGGTTGGGCCTCAGTTTGGGCCTCAGGTTGGGCCTCAGGTTGGGTGGGCGTCTGATTGGATCAGGAGGAAGTACAGCTGCTTTATTTCCTATCTCTGGACTCGTAGTAGAGGAGAAGTAGAGTCCCACGCTGCTCACACACACACACACACAGAAAATATGCACATTCTTATGAACAAACTCTGCAGGAATCTGAAATCCCTTCCTAACTAAACACAGCTGGATGGAGCTCGTCTTCACACACTTCAGTCCTTTTGTCACGCAGGCGGGAGAAGGTGACACGTCGCCCCGTTCTAAACACAGAGAGGCCAAGCGGACCAAAACAAACAGGAGGTTCACTCGCCGTATATTTTCACATGTCCGATGAATCGGATCTGAAACACGTTTTTGACGTTGTTTTGTTCGTCATCTCCCACATTCTCGGCCGTCTCTGCCGTCAACACACTTCAGTGTTGTTTGTAAACGAGTGTTCGGCCCAGACGTTGAGGTCGATCAGCAGTCTGGGTTTCGTCCTGACGGTCGCAGCACTTCTTCTTGTTTGGAGCATCGCGGAACAATAACACTTGCAACGATAAAGTAAAGAGGACACAAATAAACTGCCGTTCGCTGAATTGAGGTATTGAAATTGAAATAATCAAAATAAAAACAAGAAGCATACATAAGGAGGAAGAACTACTGACATGTATAAGATAGAAGTGAAAAAGATTATAGTAGGCTTATAGTATCAGCTGTAATTTAGCTAATACCTAAAAATATCCAGATGTCTTCGTACCTGTCACAATGCCAGACGCTGCGTCGTGTTCGTAATGACACAAAGTGATTCATTCGTCACTCTCAGGCCGCTTTCTGCTCTTTTTGCTCCACATGTGAAGCTTCTTTTGCTGATCTTATCTCTAAAAAAAGTCTTGGTTTCCGTCACAAAGGACCATTTATTTGAATCCGTAGTTTAACTTTAGTTTAGCAGCACTCGAGTGGAGGTGTTGCTGCGTCACAGAGAAACAACGACGTCTTTACAACTCAAAAGAAATATCTAAACGTGATTCTTTTTTTGCCTTGTTTACCTCAAACAAATCCTAATTGAGTGTAGTAATTGATCTTTATCCACATTACCTCAACGGGCACATCTGTACATCACTTTTAAAGGCCTTAAAGGTTTAAACGTGACAATTACATCTTGCTGTTTGCACTCACAGGTTGTCGCCACCTCGGGCACATTTCTGCGTTCCAGCCCCGAGTACGCCAATTAGTCCAAGTTTTTAGGGCTGTGGAGTTAAAAATCCTGTGTTTAGTTTTATGGCTTTTCCTTAACTGCTCCTCTGGAGCACGGCCTCATGGGAAACCGGCGCTTTCTGTCTCACTTACTGAGGCTCATAATGAAATTATAAACAAAAAGATTTGATTTCCGTCCTCGTGCTGTAGCTTCACTTCAGCTGAGAAAACACCACGGCTTCATGACATCATCACCGTGGGACAGCTGACCGCTAATGGGGATTTTATTGGAGGGGAAAGCACCTGGATGGATAAAGAGACAACAGGTTGTTTGTTTAATGGCGGCGATTACTACAAACAGATGAGTCAGATGTGCAGAGGAGGGGTGGGAATCAGTCTGAAGAGAGGCATGCTGGGATGTGTTTACATTTAACCTGAAACCCCGAGAAGCTTCAGAGCGTTTATTTTTATTTGCTCGTGTCACATTCTCCTCTCTGTGGCCACTCAATGGACACAGCACACTCATGGCAAGAAGTAGAGAAAAATAGATCATTATTGTGCAGTAACACAGTTAAAAAAGAAAGAAAAACGCAAGTAAATTATTTTCGATAATTTATCTGACCACATGTTTCCATTGTTTGTGTTTAAAGAAGTAAATGTTAAAACTTTTATTTCAATCAAGGTTTCATTATTCAAAAGCACAACACATGTTTTTTGATGAATTGAAGGTAACTCACACTTATAGATTGGGTTGGTTTCCAAGTTTAAGTTCATTTATTCCCCCTTTTCAAACAGACAACACATACATGGTTTTATAGCTTATTAGCTGGAGTTTCGATGATGACTTCATGTTTAGAGTTTATATTGATGTAAAGGAAATCATTTAAAAGAAATCCTCATAAACCTCGTAAAGAACCAAAATCCAAGTCCAAATCCAGCTGTTGCGTCGTGTAGTAAAAATCAGAATAGGAATCGCATCAAAGAAATCTCACTGAATCTCGCAGAATGACCAAAAACTGTCCAATAAACAAGTTACATATTTTGTGACTTTTATTTACAAACAGACAAAATGCAGATTAAACAAAACCGAATGCAGGTTTGATTACATCCTTAGCGCCCAACTGTTCCCAGTGTGATGTTGATCCGAGGCCATTTCTGTGTGTGTGTGTGTGTGTGTGTGTGTGCGTGTGTCCGTGTCCGCCCGCCCTGTCTTTGGTTGATGTATCATCACTCATCCTGAGCAGGACAAACATGTCTGAGGTAAATGAAAGGTGTTTGGGTTCGCGGTCTGATTGCCGGAAGGAAAAAAAAGACGACGCAGCCAAAACATTCCCATCTAGAGAGGATTCCCCCTCTTTCTCTCGTGTTTGTGTGTGTGTGTGTGTGTGTGTGTGTAGTTGAGTGTGGGAGCTGCTGACTCTTTAGTTAGTGTTTTCACTTGCTTCATCTTTAACAGCATCAAAAGTCCCGTCCCTTCGACCGCATTCTTGTAGCCTTTCTGTGCTTGTTTGAGGTTCTGCCGACTCACGTGGCCCGACCTGTAATCAGGTTATCAAACTGCCCCCGCTGATTCAACTTGCACCCAAAGACCCAACATTTGCCCCCCACCCCCCCACCCACCCATCCTCCCTCCTCTCCGCGTTGCACCCATCACCGTCCCCCAGTGAGCATGCGGTGTGACAGCTAAAATCTTCCCCCCCTAGCGCACTCGTAGCTTCAAAACAATGCGTCCCGATAAACCCTCAGAGGGCCCGAGGGTGTGTGTTCGCGGGTTTGTAGGCGCGTGCGTTGGTGGACAACACACACACACACACACACACACACACGCTGGTTTTCACACGCATGGCGGCTAGAATCTGTCTGTCCAAGCACTCTCCCCTATCAGGAAGTGAGGTAGGCCCGGTGGGAGCGGTAAGTCCAGAGAGCTTAGCGGCCCAGAATAGGCTCCATTGTGCCCTTTGTGCTGGAGGGGATTTGGGCCTACAAACTGACCAGTCTGCTGGAAGGTGATGAGGATGGAAGGTCTGGAAGAGCCGGGGCGGAGACCCGCCGGGCTGGCATGAAAACAGACGGGGATGCCAACTGGCGAGGGTGTCTGCGGTGAGACGGTGTCGGGGGGGCGCTGGCAAACGGATCTCTGATAAAAAGAGTACTTTATTTGTATAATGTGTGCAAACTAGATGTGAACCATGTGGACTAGAGAAGCCATTTTTTATTCTAGCGTTAACCAAAAGAATAAACCCACTGTAACTTTAACAAATTATGTGTAACAATTCATATTTGGTGTCTTTAGAGGGCCAGTGTGTAGCATTTAGAGAGATCTATTGGCAGAACTGGTATGCTTTGTTTAGTGAATAATCTCTTGAAAATAAGAATATGTGTTTTCGTGTCCTTTAGAATGAGGCGTCTGTATCTACATATAGGAGCGGCTCCTCTGTTCCTACAGTAGCCCAGACTGAACGAACCAAACACTGCCGCACGGGGGAAGTTTCAGTCGATTGCAATCTGCAACCTCGCCACTAGATGACGCCAAATCCCACACGCTGCCCTTTGAAAGCTCCACGGTTACATCTGAGGTCAAATGACAAACCCACAGAGGTTTTTAGCCCCTTTTAGTTGTGGTTTTACTGCACGTCTAGAACTGGTATACTGGCTCTTTAACCTCACGTACGACCCGTCTGCAGCGTGAACAAAGTTGTTTACACACTCGCTTTATTTCTGAGGTCACTCCTAGATGACCTGTGAGGCCCCTAAATCAAACGCACACACTGCCCCAACCGTTCATGTGTCTTTGGTACGCGTCACATTCATTTCCACAAAATAATCTGATGATTTAGCAGTGCTCTCTTTATTGGTTTCCCCTTCTTTTAGTTCCCTTTCATCCTTTTTTACTTTTATCTCCACTCTGTGATCTTCTTCCTCTGCGGACTGAATTCATGAATTCCATGCCATGTTAGGCAATAAACAGAGACACTCTCCTCCTGCTGACCGTGAAAGAGGCTCTCTGAAGATTACATTTTAGCTGTTTCTCACATTTATTAGCTTTTTTCGCAAATGGGCAAAAAGTCCCTTTGTATCAATGCGCCCGTGGTTAAGAAAGGATGGGAGCAGCAGAAGCATCATTCACCTTAACTCACACGTGACCTCTCACCTTTTTACGTAACACCAGACGGACGGCCGAGTCTTTGAAAGTTACCCCTCTGACCTAAAAAACAGATACTAGAAAGACTAGAAAGAGATGACGTGAAGTGTTTGTTTTTTCTGGAGCTGTTTGGGCACGAATACAGATAAAAAACACGAGCGTGTCGCAGGAGGAGCAGTTATGAAGAGGTTGCGAGCTAAAGGCGACGGAGGCCGACGAGGAAGAGCGATGAAGGACGAGATGGAAGGAAGGCGAGGCGTGAGAGAAAGTGTCGGGATGCCCGCATAGTTTCTCTCCCGGGTGCAACCAGGTGTGAGCTGCGAGCCAGACAGCGTTACCTGGTTCAGCCCTGTCATTAATGTTACCTGCCCCCCCCCCCCTGCTGCAGCCAGCGGGCGGTTAGCTTAGCTTAGCATAAAGCCTGGAAACAAGGGGGAACAGCTAGCCTGGCATTTTCTAAAGCAGCTCCATGAGTTTGATTCTGAAATGTGTTTTTTAGAGTTAAATATCTAACTGTTATTTGTATTCCTGGTTTCATGCTTCATAAGCTTTGCCATACAGAATAAAACGTAAAGTTTAGACACTCACAAGAAGGTATTTATACTTTCTTGTGACTTTTAAGTCACATAAACTGGTCCTGATGCTCCAAACTCCACCCGGCTGGTGCTCCCTGCAGGCTAAAACAAACTCACTAAAGATTGTTTATAACTGGTATTTGACCTTTTTTCCATGATGTGCCCTGATGTCGGATTACTTATTTTACAGTTGTGTGTCTGCAGGCAGAGCGGTGATAGATGTGTAGGACCAGGTGTTGGGAAGATTTATCTTCCTTTTTGTAATGGAGGGGTGTGTGAACCTTTACCTTGTGTGTAATGAAGGGTGTCCGCATCCACTGTGCATGTGCATATACAGTATATAGGAATGTGTGTGTGTGTGTGTGTGCTCTGGAGTTACGTGTGTTTTTTTACCTAACTCTGTTCTACTCCTTTAAGTTAAGGACAAAACCGATGCGCATACATTCAAGCACTCACAGACTCAGCTGTGTGACGTCTTTGTGAAATGAATTCACGAGCAAACAAACGAGTTTATGTGATGAGCACAAAGAAATCTTCCGTTTGCGCGCATAATGAAGCGGTTTCTTTCTAATCTAACTGACTCGGTGACAGCAATAATAAGCCTTCAGCCTGAGTCATTTTAGAATCCTCTTGACTTCGCTTTGACCCCGGACCCGGACATCTGCGCCGCCCTCCTCCTGTCTCCTCCTCTCTGTCTTTACCCTGAAATATGAGCTAATGGCAGGTTGTGAGCAGCGGACGCTGTGCTGTGAATGTGCGTTCCTAACGAACACCCCGCCGTTCCTCCGGCCCCGCTCATTCATCCACCTGTTAATGTTTGAATGACGGTGTGTTATAACTCATGTAATACAAGTTTAAATACTGCTCATGAATGTTACATTAGGGGGTTATGAATAATGAACTAATAAATAGAATGAAACATGTTTGTAGGTTTAATATTCGCGCCTTTTACCGATTGTCTGTTCGTCCTTTTCGTGACCGGCTGTCTCCTCTCTTCCTCTCAGGGTCGTCCGGGGTCTCTCGGCGATGTTGGTCAGAGCGGACCAGAGGGGCCACACGGGGGCCCGGGGCCCACGGGGCCTAAAGGAGAGAAGGGCCACGTCGGACTGAAAGGACCGTCTGGCCCCAAAGGAGACAAGGTGGGTGTTGAAATATCGATTCATTATAATGCACGACTGAAGCTAAAGGTTCATGCTAAACAGTTAGCATGCTTTCACCAGCAGGTGTCGCTATTATCACTGATTATGAATGACGGTTTATCTGCTAACACAGGGGCCTATGGGAGTACCGGGGTTCCAAGGAACAGATGGAGTACCTGTAAGTAACATCAATACACAACACGACACGTGTTCCTGATCATCCTGTGGTTACAGTCATAGTCTCTGTATTTTCATAAAGCTAACACTCCGATGTGAAGCAGGCCTTTTGACTCTTTTGATTGTAGGGTCACCCTGGTCAGGACGGTGGACGAGGACCATCGGGACTGGACGGATGTAACGGGACCAGAGGAGAACCCGGAGCGCCCGGCTACGGGCTCGGAGGACCCGGAGCACCCGGATTTGCTGTGAGGACAAACTTCCATTTCTCTTTGTATCACTTTATGTATTTGAGCATGTTTGAAGTCATCATATAGAGAATACAGGTGAATATTATTGTCGCTGCTTTGTGATAGATCGATTAATAGTGACGGCGTCCTTTTACTCACACAGGGGCCTTCTGGGCCGAAGGGTCAGAAAGGAGAGCCTCGGTTCATCTCTGATAACGGCATCACGGTAAGATTTCATACTTCCCTCTTCTTCTTCTTCTTCGTGTTATTCTTTGAGTCCATCTTCTTTGTCGTTGAGTTGTTGTTGTTCATCACTGCTGGTGTTATTACATGTTTAATATGTAATTAGAGTAGTTTGAGCTTGTTTTCCCGCCGTACTGGTTTCTGACTTTTGTCCTTTGGAGGAAACAAGCTCATGGATTTGGGGCTTTTTACTGACTTCATTAGCAAAGTGTGGCTTTGATGTTTAATCTTTTCTTCGCTTTTGACTGTGGGAACATGATGTTCCCACATTCATTGAACATCGAACATTTTCACGAACATCTGATATTTGAAAAAATAAGAAAATATTCTTTCTGTTGACTTTGGAAAAAGTTTACTATTGTTAAAGTTATCCAAGCTCAAAGATCTGAGAAGTTTTGTTATCGTCATCAAGAGAGCTGTGTTTTTAATCCAGCTAAGTGTGTGTTTGTCAGACATGTAAAGTTTTGTGTAAAGTTGTTTTTGGTGTGGATTTGTTCTGCGATTCAAAATTTCAAGACTGTAACACTCTGAATAATCTGCACCACATTTCCTACATAAAATATTCACATGACCTCTAAAAATGTTACAATGTTAATGTTTTTTTTTGTTGAAGTTTTGGATTATTTTCATTTATAGAAACAATGTGGTTGCAGTTGCATGGTACGGTTATGGTACATGCATAAATCAGCGCTGAGCCAGCCTGCAAAGCTGTGTGTGGCCACCAGGTGGTGCCACAGTAGAGCTGATAGTAAACATGGTGGCGTCCTGCTTAAACCTCCTCTGTGTACAAAACCCTAATAATCCTAAACCAGGTTTATTCTCCATTAACCAGTCAGCGTGAGTGTCAGGTTGTCTTGATAAATGAAGAAGATGCTGATGATGTGTTTTTGCTTCTTTTTTTTTAGAGTTATCCAGGTTTGCAAGGAAGAGACGGTCCACCTGTAAGATTCCTACTTTTTTCTGCTCACCGTGCAACAACAGATAATCGATACATGTTGAGCACTTTAAATGCAGAGTTCTGACCCGCTGGTGTTTTTGTCTCTGCAGGGTATCACAGGTCCTGATGGTCTGCCTGGTTTTCCGGGTCCGAGGGGCCCTGAAGGCTACACCGTACGTCAACTAAGTCATCAGACGGCTCCCTGCCTCTTACTGTCACATCACATGTTTAAGCTTCAAACATCAATTTTATTTCTCTTTTTGCGGAAATGAAATTGAATATACCACAACATACTTCATTGTTACATGAACTAGTTTTAATCAATTCACAAAGGTTTCAGATGATGTCATGATAAGTCATCCGATTTAGGAGTTTAGCTTTTATCTTACTTAAAAATGTTTTTTTTTGTTTACTTTTTATTTCTAACATTTTTAAACATTTCCTTTCAAGACTTTAACTTTTTTTTTAGATTGAGAATAAAGAAATAATAATACATTTAGTCATTTCTATTCAATTATCAGGTAACACTATTATTACATTATTAGTCAAACATATTTTACAGTTACGGTTTCCATTAAACGGTATAAGAATGTTAATATATGTGCAGATTTTGTTTGTTTTTTGCATGATTCATCTTATTCTAACCACCATTAAATCTTTGCAGACACTCATATTTCTATCCATCTAAGAATATTTAGAATATGTATTCAGTTGAAGCATGTGTGAATATTATTCCTGACTGTGTCTGTTCCACTGAGTCTGTTTTGGTCGTCTGTCTCCAGGGCCCGCCTGGTCCTCCCGGTCCTCCAGGGCTGATGGTAAGTAAAATAATAGAATAGAATAATAACAGAGCACTTTGATTTATTCTATTATGTTAGTTTTTATCATTTAAAGATTGTTGCTTTTGTTCCTCCAAGTGTGTTTTGTGAACCCCGTTGTTTCTTAGGGGAGCCGTAGTGACGGATTTGTAGGAGAGAAAGGAGACAAGGTACGCTTTATTAACTGGAGACTTGAGATTTAATCACACACACACACACACACACACACACCGTTAACTGCCTGTTGAGTGAGTGCAACATACATGATTCATTATTCTTGTCTCTTGTAGTTCTTCCATCGACTTTATGATCACTATAATACCAATGAAAGCCATTTAGACGGCGTGTAAATGCTTCATTTGCCTTTTACCAAAGTATTCGATTTATTTGTTTGGTGTTAATTCACACACACTTTGTATGATGCATGAAACAAACGTGTGAAATGAGCTGCGAGTGAGATTGAGGATACTTCATCGCCGTGATGTCATCTCAGGCGCTAGTTTGAGATCCGGAGCAGACGAGTAGAATCCACAACACTCGACTTAAAGACAATAAAGAGACTGACAGAAACAGTCTGAGGTCGAAACCAGTCGCTCTTTTAGAGCATTATGTCTAAATAAAGAGTTGTCAAATGTTTGTTTATTTACTACCAAACGTTGATGAGACTCTTTGCATTAAAGCTTTTTGGAGTAAAATGTTGTGGTTTCTACTCTTGCTCTCACTTACATCCCGTAAACGTCAGCGATAGACATTGAAACAGCAGGCTTAGAGTGCCCTGGCTGGGTCCTGTGTGTGTGTGTGTGTGAGTGTGTGTGTGTGTGTGTGTGTGCATTTATGTGTGTTTGTGAAATGAATTGTTTAATGCATGTTAAAATCTGACTGGTGGTTCCTTGACAACCTGCTCTTCTTCCGTCCAACACATGAATTCACCCTCCATCTATCCTGCCCTCCTTTAACCCCACCCATCCCTGCATCCCTCCATCCCTCCTCCCTCCTCTTCCTCCTCCTCCTCCTCTCCATCCCCAGACTGACTACCCAAACTGTGTGTTGCATCCGTCTCCTGTATGATAAAAAGATCACATGAACCTACTCGATTCTGTCTGGTTTGTTCTTTCAAATGCTCCGTGCTGCCGCTGAGACAAGTCGCAAACTGTAGAAATTTAAATAACATCTGGAATCAACGTGTCATTATGAGTCATAATCAAATCTCAACCCCCCCCAAAATACAAACATCTAATTGAAATATGGTTTGTGACTTGACCGGTGGCATTGCACACTTGTTCCCCTCACTGGTGTGTGACAGTTCAGAGATTTTACATGATGAAGTTTTTCTCCCAAATTGAATAGAAAAAGATTTTTAAATAATTCATGCATTTTTTGGCATTTAATATAAAAAAATTCAGCTTAAATCAAAGCATGAGACAAGTAATAAAAAGATAATACTTCAATATAAAATAATAAACTTCAACACAGGAGTGTCTGAGCTGTCACTCTGGAGGACGATCTGTGGACTGTAGCTGGTGCTGGAATCACTTGCTCCTACTTCCCATGTTGCACTTTATTCCCCCCCCCCCTTTTTTTAATCACATTTGGGTGAATTCTGGGATTTGCGGTTCATTTGCCTGCTCTTTGACTCCTCAACCTCCATCCACCCATCTCACTCACAGCAACCACACCACGAGCACTAACAAGTCCTCTTCCTCACACACTGCATGGCACGGTATGCTCGACCCGACGAGCTCAGAAGGATTCAGGGTTGAGCTGAATGTGGAAACAGCCGGGATCACTGTTGAGCCTGTTGAGAAATTCAAACTGTTAATTCTTAAAATGGATCACCGAGAAACTCAAGATTAAGTATCCCTGAGCTCTCTCTTCTCCTGCTCTCTCACTCTTCCTCTTTCATCCATCTATCATCTCTCATCTTTCATCCATCTATCATCCATCCATCTATCATCTATGTGGCTGAAAGTGTGTGGACAATTGTGCTTTTTGGGCACTTTTTGTTTGAGGTAATTTCCCAACAAAGTATTTTTGTTAACATTTTCCTGAGCAGACGTCACAAAGTTCTTAAAATAAATAAATACAAATAATAAAAAGACTGATAATACATTTGTTTTAAATGTCACAAAACATGATTAAAAATAGAAGCAGCAGAACAGGAGAGATTGTCTTTTTTTTATTCCACACGTTCTTCTTCCTTGTCAAAACGTGGCGCCTACATTACCCACAATGCAACCCGGCGGTTCAGGTGTAAAACTGACGTAGCCTCCAGCCTGCAGCAGAGATGTCTCACTTCTCTGTGACTCCACATCACCAGATGTGTTTTATCAGACTTCACACAGCGTCACAGTCTGCTTTAGTTTTGAATATTCCGCTGTCCACATACTTTTGTCCATGTAGTATATTTCTCTCTTTCTATCTGCTCTTTTTTCTTTCTCCTCTGTTTTTTTTGTTCATATTTTGCTGCTCTTTTCCTCCAACTCTCATCTATTTATTTTCCTCTCACCTCCCATCTTGTCCTCCTTCCTCCTCCTGTTTCTCCTCCACCTCCATCTGCTCTAATATCCTGATTGGCTAACGGTGTGTTGTGTGTATTTCGGACTCCAGGGCGAAGTGGGTGTTCCCGGACCCAGTGGTACTCCCGGCGACGGGTCGCTAAGAAGCGAACAAACTCTCACTATCTACAAAGGAGATAAGGTAACACAGCAAGGGAAGGCTAGGAGCAGAGGACACACACACACACACACACACATACACAGATGTGGTGGGGTTTCACCAAAAAAGTGTTAGAAAGACGGTCAATAACAAAACAGGCAGCAGGCTGTTTGATGTTTGAAACTAAAGGGTAAATATAAGAGGAAGAGGAGCAGTGATTACAGCAAACTTTACGGCCACGGAGGAGGAGGAGGAGGAGGAGGAGTGGACGAGGTTGGTCCAACGGAGCGTCAGTGTAGCATCTTTTTTCTGCCACTTTGTATTATAACGTGTGATTTATAGATAAAAAGGGGTAAAAAATCAAACTAGTCTTTATGCAGATTCTTAGATAGCCCTCTGACCTTTCAAAATAAAGGCTTTCGTCATCAGAAATACATGAAAATAAAACATATTTCTATCAAATTTTGTGGCTTTTGAACCAAAACTATAGGCCCCTCCCATTGAGGTGTAACTCAACCAATCGGACCCTTTCTGCCTCCAGAGACACTTGGATTGTGGTAAAGGTTTAACTAAAGCAACGACCTTCGTTCTGACCAGCCTCACATCATCACCCCACTACCTCCTCCGCCCGCTCTGTGCACAGCAGCCCCTCCAGTGGCTTCATCCACAGTCACCTCTCCCGCTCCACTTCCCCCCAAACGCCCCAAAACTCTGCCCGTCGTCTCCGTCTCCACCTCCACCTGCCCCCCCCCCTGGTGATAAGCGTAAACGGCTCTCTCTCCCCTTGATTACGGCATCCAGGGCGACGTGGGATTGCCCGGTGACCCCGGCCAGCCAGTGATCAATGGCGTTGTGGAGTTTGTGGGTTTTCCCAAAGGAGACAAAGGAATGCAGGTTTGTTGGAAAACGCAACTCTTGTCCTAGTCGACGTTTTTAAGAGCTGCACTGTGTCAAAGACGGACAAATACAGACGCGTGTCCTACGTCCAACCTAACCTCTTAAGTCAGAAAAATACCAGATACGTTTGTAGAACAACGTGTATGGTTTTGCCCAATAATCCCAATAAATCCATTAGTATTAATCTCAGTTCAAAACTGTATAAAATGAACTTGCAAGAGCTGTTAGCAGACTCGCTGTCTTTGTTGTTGCATTCAAAGACACTCCAACATCTAAATGTGTTGGCTATTAAACTACAAACTCTTTTTTTTATCCTTTTCATGACATGATGGTTTAATTTTTACTTTTTTACTTTTTTTCCCAGTATTCAAATTATAAACGCAAAAGCATCCTTGAATGCATCAACATGCAGCTTTAATATCACACAATGACGATGCAACGTCGACAAAAACCTTCAGGGAATCAAACATTCATTGCGATGATGGAAGCTGACACACAGAAATCCAGTGGCTCCGAGGAAAAGAGGAAATCATGAGAACTAGACTACTAATGTTCTCTACTGTGAACATTAGAAATCCCTTGTGTTGCAAAACCATCGAGACAAAAATGCTCCGAGTCATCGTCCCTGGGTCCCTCCGCGTTCCAAGCCCAACACAGAGCTCCTTCTCTGGGGCTTGAAGAGCGCCGGACACCTCCGACGTTCCGCTTGATCCACAATATATTCCCATCAAGAGTTAATTCTGGTGTTAGCCGGGTGGTTTTCTGTTGTCTTTTGAGTGAGGCTTTTTACAGTTTGCACGGACGTACAAAGGTGAGTTTAAATCCAAAGAATGTTTTAAGAGTTCATTTACTGCAACATGACGCTCTTCTCATGTTCACCTTTGTCCTCCCTCCGTCTGTCTCTCCCAAAGGGTGAGACTGGCTCAAAGGGGGTCAGAGGGTTCCCCGGCAGTCCTGGCAGACCTGTAAGTGTTTGTTTTTTCTCCCAGAAACATCCATTTTTAATGCTATTTCTGTACAATTAATGCAACAACTCTACAACTCGACTCTAAGAATCAGAGAGGTTGTTGAAACAGCTGAGAGATCAATATATTCCCCTTATAATGTATTGTATCGTATTCTTTTTACTATCCAGGGACCTTTCGGCTTTCGTGGTGAACTTGGAGAGAAGGGCATTCCTGGGTACCCCGGTGCCAGAGTAAGAGCTAACAGCTGACCGTGTTACACCACATCAGAAGTAGAATTGTGTGCATTTTGTTGTATAAGCCCTCCGCACAACTGGAGATTCCTTACTTCTTCTCGCGTGGCGATGTCTGTTGTCAAATATGCACCTTTCCTTTCCCTCTTCTTCTGTGGTGGATGTCGTCTTTGATTCCACCAAACAGGGCGCTCCTGGTTTTAACGGGCCTCCCGGACCTCCAGGACAACAGGTGGGCTTCTATTAACTGATCAGTTGAAATATTCAAAAGCTGAGACGTCAATATTATGAGCCGTTGTACTTTTACCGTAGACACAGAAAATACTCATTTCTGATTGGCTAACAGGTGTCACTGCAAATCGTGTAACAGGACACTTCAAACTGTTTTATCATCACACAAGTCTTTGAAATGTCTACAGGACCAGATACATCACAGAGGAAACTCTTGTATTTACTAACTTTAAATGATTATTATTTTTAAAATGTGGAGTAAAATGAAGTGAAGTAGAAGCATAAAGTCTCTGAATATGGGAAAGTACCTCAAAATTGTACTGTACTGAACTACAGTACGTCACTAAATGTACGTCTGTTGGTGTCCTGAAAGATGAAATAATGGGTGAGGTGGAGGAGAAGAAAGCCTCCATGTTCTTATATCAGGACACATTCAACATGTAGATATGGAAGGCTCCTATAGTGCAGATTAAACCCCATCATCCATACAGTACATTTAAATCAGATTTAGTTTTTAACATTTTATATTTGTATTCACAGACACACACACACATTGCCATTAAATGACGGATAACAGTACAACGTCAACAACACAACAGGACAACAACTCAAACTTAAATAACGACAATAAAATGATATAACTAAACCTCTTTCTTTTTGTCCTGACAGGGATTCAGAGGTACTCCAGGTTTCGCGGGGCCCTCAGGATACACAGGAGCAAAGGTAACACGAGTTTGTGTTTCTTACTGAAACTTAGAATAAACACTGTTTGTTTGATGGATTTGGGACAACAGTGTTGCCATATCTTTTTCTCCCAGCAGGTAGCGCCATCGTTTCTTAAATACATTTTTGCCTTGGCTACTTTAATTTGGGGAAGCATTCAGCTGTCAGGAGAAGAAAAAAACTGAAAACTTAGCTTTGTGATGAAGAGATATAAAATAATGACTTATCATCTCATAATAACGACTTATTATCTCAAAATAATGACTTATTATCTCAAAATAATGACTTATTATCTCAAAATAATGACTTATCATCTCATAATAACGACTTAGTATCTAAAAATAATGACTTATTATCTCATAATAATGACTTAGTAGCTCATAATAACGACATAGTATCTCAAAATAATGACATATCTATAAAAAAAAAGACAGTATCTCAAAATATTTTTTTATCCCGCTTATGTGCTATTTTGTCCTGAACTTGTCTCTAACAGGGAGACCAGGGCGACCCCGGAGCACCAGGACCTCCTGCTTACGTTAGTGGTCAGGGCACTGCTGTTCAAGGTAACACACAAACCTAAACTAATAGTTTAATAGATCAACCACAGGTTTACTGTGAGTTATTGTTTAATATGTGCAAGTGTCCCGTGTTGAGCGTCTCTTCTCTGATTGGCTGTAGGACAAACAGGTGACCCGGGTCTCAGTGGCCTGCCCGGAGCCCCCGGTGACCAGGGATTCCCAGGATACCCAGGACCACCAGGCCAACCAGGCGGTTATGGCTCAAGTAGGCTCTTCTACGCAGAGATGCAATGGGTTTATTTTTATAAAATATAGCTTAAATTAACCCAAATCTGTCCTCACGTGCAGGTGGTCCCGGATCCTCAGGTTTTCCCGGGACCCCCGGCCCAAAGGGAGAGAAAGGTAACCCAGGCGTACCAGGCTACGGCGTCGAAGGAAGCCCCGGCACTCATGGACCCCCCGGACCCCCCGGCACTCCTGGACCTCAGGGCCCTACGAGTACGTTCACGCACAAACGACTAACAAAAGCTCTCCCTCCACAGGTGGTCGTGAGAAGGATTGGCTTGTTTGAGAGATGAGAAGACTCCCGATCGCAATGAAACAATCTATTTTAAACTTCACTTTTTTTAATTTTACATCCTGTTTATGTTGTCTGCTGTTTATTTGACTGTGACAAAGCACTTTGAGGTGGATTCCTCGCATGAAAGGAGCTAAAATGATTCAATTTGTTTTTTACCAGCCATAAAAGCCAATTTACCTCTTAAAGTATAAGACAAGATAGAAAAGAGACTTTAAAGCATCATGGCTGACTGATTTAACTGTCCTCCAAGGCTTTTCCGTTGAACCCTGCATCATCTATCCTGAGTGGACCGGGCCCAAAGGCAGGTATCCTAAACGCGGCCATATTGCCATAACCGCCATGGCAGTATTCAGCCCGCCTAAGGGAAAATTCAAATCAAACAAAACACAACTTTCAGCTGGCAGTATCTAACTGCCAAAAAGCTTTTTTTTATTTGTATTTAACGCTATACTCTGTGGAGGGTGCGGTGGTAAGTATAGTTAAGAAGAGTGAAGGCCATTCTTCAGACTTGGATGGGAGAGCCTCTCTACTCCAAGCTGCTTTTCTCTCCTCTTTGGCCACAAGGTGTCGCCCTGCTGCCGCGCAATTCACTGATTTTACATGGACGTCGATGCATGGCGGCAGCGTTGTTTTGCAAACAGGGATTTCATTTTATCGGCACAAACAGGTCAAACGAAGGAAGACAAAAAGAAATGAGGGACTCAAACAGAAAGAAAATGATAGCATTAAGAATGATGATCTGTTTGTTGGCAACATTTCATCTCTAGGACATAGTTTGAAGGGACAGTGTGGATGTTTTGAAGTCAGTGCATCCTACAGTAGATGGAGTTTGGAGAAAGTACACTTATCGCTTTAAGTGTACGCTATATTTATAGTATTCTCACTGCTTTACCTTGCTTGGAGCTAAAGCTATTGTATTCATCTACGCTCTTGTCAAAGCCACGGGACTCCATTGACAAAACCTCGCAGAACACAGGGGGTTACAGGTCTACCGCTGTCTCGATCGGTTAGTTTGTTTGTGTAGTTTGACTTTTTGTGTTTTATATGGTAAGTTTGGATTCACAAAAGTCACTCAACAACACAAACAAACTAACCGATTGAGGCAGCGGTAGACCTGCAACAAGGATGTCGTTAATGGAGTCTGGTGGCTTTGAACAGAGCGTAGATAACCGCTTCAGTTCCCCGTCAGAAAGAGCTGTTTGACGACAAGATAAAGCGTTGAACATATTGTAAATATAGCGTACAATTAGACCGATATTGATTGTTTTAGGTGTCCAAAATACGTCCACTGCAGGTCATAGCTTTGCTCCCGTGCTCGTACTCCTGTAGTTAAAACACTGAACATGGTTCAGTAGCTCATACAGATTCCTTTAAACCAACTATAACTGTATTTGGTGGTGAAAGAGTCTCAGCTCAAAGGTTTCCTTACCAATGATTCGTCATCCTTGAACCTAGACAGGGTCATTATCTCCGTCCTCGGCCTTAGAATCTCTTCACCATAAAGCTCCAGAGTGAACTTCCATTCTCAGATAATATCACAAATGTTTATTTGTTCACAGTTTGTCTGCTTTGTTTGTGTCGGTGCTAAACTGCAACGCACTATGCATGCTGCTAGCTCTTCATGGCCATTATAGTCGATGTAAAATCACTGAACATGTTCAAGTACAATGCTGTTTTATATTTTAGTACGATATAAACAAGTTAATGCTTTTTATTTTTATTTGTTTGAGGTAAGCATCTGTCGTCTTGCAGCAGCTGCTGAACTCTTTCATTTTACTCGCTGACCAAAGAGACTAATCCTGATTCCACACTGTGACACCGAGCTGCACTCGCACTGTGCTGGTTTAAATCTAATACATTCAATATTTAAGTGCATATAAAAATAAGTAAGTAACAATAAGATATCTTTTTTTTTTTTAATCTTACAACAGTCAGTGCAGTTCAGCTCAAGTTCAAACAGTGTGAAATCTAAAAACAATGTCATGTGTATGTTACTTGTGGCTACTTTGTGGCTTATTTACCATTTCAACCTCTAATTGATTCAACTGTGTGTGTGTGTGTGTGTGTGTGTGTGTGTGTGTGTGTGTGTGTGTGTGTGTGTGTGTGTTCTTGCAGGTGGTCCCGATATTCTCCCCAATACTCTCCCTGGACAACCTGGACCTCCTGGCGCCATAGGAGAGCCGGGTGAAAGAGGATACAATGGCTACAGAGGTTAGCATCGCTGCTAATTCTTTGACCAATCCCTGAAAAAACGCATCTTGCATTTAAGCCCCTTTCACTGTCACTGCTTTGTTGTCCCGTTTCCCTTCGTCCTGCAGGTGATCCCGGCGACTGTAACTGCCTCGGAGGAGGCACCTCAGGGCTGCCCGGGTTACCTGGAGCCCCAGGAGTCAACGGCAACCCCGGCTTCGCTGGACGAAAGGGGGAAGTTGGTGACGGCGGCTCACCTGCCTTTAATGGCGTCCAGGGACCTCCTGTAAGTTTGGATTTTTAGTATTTTTCTTTTGTTGACAGCTTCCGTCCCACTTTGCATCCACACGTTATTTGTTGTAAAGCCAAGTCCCACAAGCGTCCGTCACTTCTGTCCTCCTGCAGGGTCGTGCTGGCGACAGAGGGTACTTTGGTCGTAAGGGAGAGAAGGGGACGTCCTACTACCCCAACCTGGGTTTAGGGGTGAAAGGAGAGATCGGAGGCACTGGACCCAGAGGACCGACAGGTGAAACTGGAACACCCGGCAGAGACGGAGTGCCTGGCTTCCCCGGGTCCCCCGGACCCCCAGTGAGTGCTTCGACACACAGTATTCACGTCAATCTATAAGGTTTGAGCAAGTTCTTAAAAGGAGGGATGCTTCTTTGCTTTTCCTCTGCAGGGCGACGGCGGCTACGGCACAGTTGGAGAGAAAGGTTTCCCAGGGTTCCCCGGGACAAAGGGTCATCCCGGCGGCCCCGGCGAGCCCGGTGTCGGCTACGCCGGCACACCCGGCTTCCGCGGAGAGCCCGGAGACCCCGGTATTTTTGGGCTGCCTGGGCAACCAGGTTTACCCGGACCGAAAGGTAAGTGATGCCGAGGAGGAGGAGCGAGTGAAAAGAAAGGAGAGGACGTGTGTGTGTGTGTGCGTGCGTGTGTGTGTGTGTGTGTGCGGATGTAATGACTTATTCTCCCCACAGGGTGAAAACCCCCGAACCATACATCCATCCCATCCAATCAGTGTTCTGTAGTTACCGTAGCATCCTCATCCTAACACCCTAGACCAGTAGAGGACGTCTCCTCGCTGAAGCAGCCACACGGACCCGAAGGGGACGACATGTTAGACTTTCTCTCCCCGCACCTTCATGCCTCGGCTGCTGCAGTTAACTCCATGATTAATGGTCTCCATTAATGTGCTTATACACTTCTTCTGCAGCCAATAATCTCAAATCCATGAACTGCTTCCTTTGTTGACTGATGAGATTTTTTTTTTATTGCTGATTGTGCGACAGATACTGTGCTTCTTTGGTCTCAGAGGAGTTTATTCACTCGCTCAATATGCGATTCACAAATCAGGTAATAATTCAAATGAGTTGGATTTGGTTGCTCTTTGAAAGGATGATGCTGGTGTCAGTACAAGAACCCACCGAGCCAAATGTTGTTTAAAGGACATTAAAAAGATATTAAATATGAATCTACACTTAAAAGATTGTCTTCTGATTTAAAGAATTATTTATGTATACATGCAAATACAAAATGGCATGTTTTTGGTTCTTTCAAATTGTCACAATATCAGTGACAAACAGCTGGCTGATTTCAGCTGTTACTTTGGGACATGTAGAGCCAGACAGGTTAATGTGATTAACATTTGTATTAACCAGAACAAAAGTCAAAATCCAACTGGGTTCAACAGTAAAAACAAGCCAACAAAACAAAAGAATCAATGCATCAAAGATGAATTAATTTAGCTCACAACGCTAAATGACACCAGCAGCCTCCTTCAGACTTCCTTTAATCCGGTTCTTCTTCTCCTCTGAGACCAAACGACACAAAGTCCTCAGCAGCAGCTGGGCCACTCATGGTGCTCTCACACCATGACGCTAATGCTCAACAACTCATTCATTTTGCTCTTAATACGAAGGTTATTGTCACTCACATGAGCGGAGAGAAAACCAAGAGAGAAGATTTTTAGCCGTTACATCTCTCTCTCTCTCTCTCTCTCTCTCTCTCTCTCTCTCTCTCTCTCTCTCTCTCTCTCTCTCTCTCTCTCTCTCTCTCTCTCTCTCTCTCTCTCTTCTCATTGAGTGGAATAACCTATTTTTAAGCATTTTTACTTTGAAGCCAGCATTTCAATATGCTTAACTGAATGAGCCTTGAATTAATTGGATGGAATTGATTGCTGATTTGCTGATTTGCTGATATCTGTTTGATGAAAAAAAAAAAAGATTAAATTGCTTTATTGCCGCATGCAAATGACCCTGACTGGCTTTGTATGCTGCCATCTCCTCCCCCCCCCCTCTCTCTCTCTCTCTCTCTCTCTCTCTCTCTCTCTCTCTCTGTCTGTCTGTCTGTCTGTCTGTGTCTCTCTCTCTCTCTCTCCTCCCCCTCTGTGTCTCTCTCTCTCTCTCTCCTCCCCCTCTGTGTCTCTCTCTCTGTCTCTCTCTCTCTCTCTCTCTCTGTCTCTCTCTCGCTCTCTCTCTCTCTCTCTCTCTCTCTCTCTCTCTGTCTCTCTCTCTCTCTCTCTCTCTCTCATCCGTCCATCCCTCCCTCTCTCTGACCTTCCTTGTGCATGTGTATCTGTCCAGGTGAAAACAGCTGTGCGGGGGTTAATGACGCCGGAGAGGGAACGGGTGGGTAACTAACTTTTTCATCCACCAGCCAGAGTAACGAGTCCCGGGGGGAACAACGGAATTTACAGCTTTTTAGATCCAGGCCACCGGTGGGTTCATAGAACATCTCGTGCTTGGCCAGAGCTTATCGGCCCAACAGGAAATGACATCATTAGATGGGAATTGAAAGTGCCACTTTATTCAGTTAATCAGGTTATCGTCTCATCATGTGTTCACAGTGCAAGTCAAGTTTGGTAGACGTGCAGATGTGCAGACCTTTGCTCTGCAGATGTTTGCTTTTGATAACGTTAAACCAAAGAGCTAGTGGGAAGAAAACATCCCCCAAATACACATGTAGGTGTTTATTTTACTGCTTTGTTATTAGTCCTTTGCAACCTCAGGGACTCCACTCCGGCCGAGTCAGTCGACGGTCGACGGTCAAGTTTCAGGTTTTACCCGAATATTCGCAGAGACAGTTACAAAACAGTTACTCTCCTCTTCCTCCGATCAAAGCTGCTGAAACCTGGCGCATGTTTTCAAGCCTCTGCTAAGTGCTTTTTTTTGGGGGGGGGAATATATGGAAATAATAGAACTGATTCCACAACACCAAAATTTAAATCACAGCTTTTTAACTTTTAATTTTTTATCCATCATACTCTCATTTATTTTTTTAACAGCTCTTAATTGTGATGAATTTTGCTACTAACTGCATTCAAAATACAACACACATAATAATAACAACAACATTAATACCCATGATTCAACTCGGATTAACCTAAATGAACATTTGGGGTGAATGGAGGCGACAGACAATCAACGGTGCGCAAGATATTCACAAGAATTTACTCTTTGAGAAACGATGTTAAAGGAATATTGTGTATAGCATATAGCACGTAGTTGTAGCCGTTTGTAGTCACTGCATGCGTCTGTCAAAGTGTTTAACGTGTGATCGCTAACCTGCGTGTGACTGCTACCAGGCCAAGTGTTACCTTGCTCCATACCCGGTGAGGCTGGAGACCCCGGTTACCCCGGCGGACCTGGACGACCAGGTACGATTCAACAAAGCGCTTCAGAAGAAATGTCATCGTGCTTTCTGTTGAAATAAGATTTATGAGCTTTTTGTCAAAATACAAGGTGTCCAAGCACTTGAAACATTATGTTTTTATTAACATTTTATTTCCTAGAGATGTCACTTTATTCTGTTCAGGTTATCACTCCTCATGCTAACTTCTATTTCTTATAAATAAACAAAATAAAACATCCTCATCATTGAAGTCATATCTGTTTGCGGTTGTCAGGTCTTAAAGGTGAGCCAGGTTTCCCAGGAAACCCGGGACGTCCCGGGTTTAACGGTGGCAAAGGAGAGATTGGAGACCCAGGTTTTGGAGGCCAACCTGGACCACAAGGTAAACCAGCGTGGCCTCTGTGCGATTTGTCATCCAGGTCGAATGAAAGTGATTCTGCCTTCGATCCGTCACCTCTAACGTCTCCTCCACCCTCTCTCCTCCGTGCAGGTTTCCCCGGACCCAGAGGGGATCCTGGACTTCCAGGTTCTCCAGGACAGAGTTTCGACGGAGGCAGGGCGAAGGATGGTGTTCCAGGGCGTCCTGGAGCCAAAGGTCAGCCCGGAGAGGTCCTGGGAGCCACACCCGGTAACCCCGGACAGAACGGTTTACCAGGAATCCCCGGAGACAAGGGCCAGCCCGGGACGCCAGGAGGACCTGGATCACCTGGTGGGTCTCAGACAGAGACAATCTTGCATTTAAAGGGTTAAAATTCTGAAAACGAATGAATAATTTGGTTGTTGTGATCGATGCCGAAGTTAGTGAAAAGATTGAACTCAGTGAAAATGGAAAAACAATATTTTTGGCAGTTTTTGAAGGACATCAGAGCAACTTTTTTAGAGGGATCCACGAGTGTTAAATCAGGCGTCTCTGTTGTTTTTGTCCACGATAAGAAGAAACAGCAGCATCTGTAACTGTCTCTCTTCCTCTTGTCAGGTGGTGACGGGCGTTTCGGTGTTCCCGGACTGAAGGGAGAGCGCGGCGTTGACGGGTATCCCGGTAGTCCCGGTCTTCCCGGCCTTTCGGGTGAGCCGACTTTTGGCATTCCCGGTCGGCCCGGAAATCCCGGCGGCAGCGGACTGAGCGGATCACCAGGTGAGGGGAACCGGGTCCAGTGTTTAATCTGTTTAATTTTGCAGGACATTTTATTCTGGTCTGTCTAAATAGAGTCATTCCTAGCATGATGTATAGAAGAAGACGTATGTTTTAGTTTAGATCTTGGCTGTTGTCTCTCACTCCTCGTTCTTTTCACTTTTACCCTTTTTCACTGTATTTCTTTCACGATCCTCCGTTCACGAATCGGACGCCACAGTTGCCTGTTTTTGTGCCTGTTGTTTATTTAAACTCTGCATCAAAAGAATGTCCTCTCTTCCTGTTTTGTATTTTTCTCTTTGTTTCCTCCTCATTTCCTCCCTCCTTTTCCTCACTCCACCACCATTATCTCCATCCATCCTCTCATCATCCCTCCATCCTTTTCTTGGTGTTGGGGTCATTCGGTATAGGCTGCCAAGGTGAGACACTCTCTCTCCACCACTCGCCCGTCCATCCGTCCCTCCGTCCCTCCGTCCCTCCGTCCTCCTGCTGTTCATGCTCTACTAGACCAAACGCTTTGACCGCAATGCTCCTCACGGTGTCCGCTTGCTCTCCATTTCTCACCCGTGCGGCAAAAAAAATGTCCATCTCTATAGATTCATGTTGGTGTCAGTGGGGTGTGACGAGCTGCTCACCCTGTCACAATCCACAAAAGATATTTTGTTTTGCAGCCGAGTGCAATTTGTCTTCTTTTTGCGGAGGGAGAGGGAAGAAATTATTTGTATTTTTAATCTTTTTTTCTTGTTTTTTTCCCACGTTTTCTTCAAAAATGAACTTCATTCTTTTATTTTATTTTTTAACTGTCATTGCATTGAAATTAATGTATCACACCCGACTGAAGGACAGCTGATTTGACAAAAAATACAATTGCGTAGCTTGATTAATGGTCAGATGGACATTTTTAGCTGTGAGAGATTCAGAAACAGAAAGTCCTCCAGAAATGTGACGGTTGATGTTTGGTTTTATTGTTGCAGCGAGCACTAACCCTCGTCGTTCAAGTACACCTCGAAGTGTAATCTGATGTGTTCATCGCTTTAATCGGCTCGTGTGGCTACTAAAGATTTGGGCTAAAGTGCTATTTAACAACATTAGAGGCATTCTTTCTTCACCCTTAAAAAAAGGACTTTTAATTTTCCCAGATCTGTGACGCGTCACGACAATTTAACGCAGCTGCGTGGATGTGATGGAAATGAGTTCTCTTTTTAAGGATGTAAACAGTAGTAGTAGTAGTGCGCCGTCCTGTCGGACAAACACACTTCAGGCGGTTGAACGTCGCTAATTCAGTCTGGAATTGCACTTGGAGTTTTTAAATATAACCGACGGAATATTTCAGTATATTAAAGATATGATCTGAAACATGTTTAAACATTTAAATCACTGCATGTTGCGCAAGAAGCCACAACGTGCTTGTATCTGTTCAAGTGCAATTGCAGCCTAACCAAAGCAAATACACAATGTAAAGGAACATGTGTGTGTGTGTTAAGAATACAAATAATGTGTAAGTTGCTATATTTATTAATAAATGTGTTGACGGTAAGTTCATTTATTATTTTAAAAATAAGGTAAGTTTATATTTGTTGGCTTTTAGTGAGTTTTGTGTCTGATTAAGTGAATTTATGTTTATTTTTTCATTTTCTTATGTTATTTATCCAGTTTTTTTAGACAGACGTGTCCATTCATGATGTAGATCGTGACCCGTGTCTGACTAAAGCGCTCTCCGTCTTCCTTTTGTCCGTCTCGTGTCCCGTCATCATCCGTCCTCCGCCAGGTTTCCCCGGTCGGAAGGGGGAAAGAGGAGACCCAGGTTTCCCGGGGCCGGCAGGAATGAAGGGAACCCCGGGACAGCCCGGCACCCCGGGATCACCAGGGTCTAGGGGACCCCCTGGACCACCAGGACCAGGAACTAGAGATGGAATCCCAGGAGTCCCAGGAAGGAAGGGTAAGCCGGAGCTACTGTTTATCACCACGGTTAATGTTCTAACGTCTCCTCGCTGTCACGGCAACATTTTCGTTCTGCGTCTCTTTCCACAGGTGAGCCAGGTTTCCCAGGACTGACGGGTTTCCCCGGACTACCAGGTCGACACGGAAGCCCCGGGTTCCCTGGAGGGAAAGGAGAGGCTGCAGGCCCCGGAAGAGACGGACTCCCTGGCGGTCCTGGATTCCCCGGACCGAAAGGTAGAGCGTCCAGAACAGGAAACAGGACGATGAGATCTGAGTCACAACCAGAGTTCCTTTAGTAAAACTGTGAGCAATTAAGCGACCTTTTCTCCCGCGACTAAGACGAGGCGATGACGAGCCGGCACCGACTCCATTACCTCTGCACCCCAGGTTTCAGAGCGTTTTATGCTCACGTTGGGGCCTCGATCATCTCTGCAGAATATGAATCCTTCGCTGCTGTGAAAGCAGCACCGTCATGGCTAGAAGTAGATAAACCCGGTGCTCTTTCGTTGACGCTAACATCAATGTGTTTTTACTTCTGTAGGTGAGAGAGGATACACCGGTCGCCCCGGTTTGCCCGCTCCTCCTGTTCGACAAGAGTTTGTGGAAAGAGGTGATCCCGGATCACCAGGAGGCAGCGGCCTTCCCGGCTTCCCCGGACCCAGAGGTAACACTACTTCCTGTTTACCGTATATTCACAACTGAGACACAGACTGTATCAGTTAAACCAACAAAAGCACATAATCTGATCAAATCTTCAGGTGACAAGGGTCTGCCAGGTACGCCCGGTCGTCAGGGTCTGCCTGGACTTCCCGGTTACGCTGAGCAGAGTAAAGGACAGCCGGGACAGCCTGGGTTCCCCGGGCAGCCGGGAAGTCCAGGTTACCCCGGGCCGAAGGGAGAATCTGGAATCATGGGATTCCCCGGCACGTCGGGACCACGGGTAAAAAAAAAACACACTCACAAAACGTAAACATGCAACAAGTTCAACCGGCGAGACTCAAGTTCTGACGCCTTCTTTCAGGGGGACGACGGTTCACCTGGTTTTCCTGGCAACCCCGGAGAGTTCGGTCGTTCCGGTGGAAAAGGTGAGTGTAAATATCCCGCCAACCCCCCAAAAAAATATCAATCACATCTGTATATGAATTCATAGATCCATCGTTTGACTCACATGTTCAGGTGCACCCGGAGAAAGTTATGGTTATCCTGGAGTTCCAGGAGCTAAAGGCCAGCCAGGAGAGCCAGGCTTCCCAGGTAAGACTCACCACAACCACACCGTACCTTAATATAAACGTGTTTCCTCTGGAATGTCCAACAGCCGCTCCTTTAAAGTGCTCTTAACTTCACACTCGTGTGTTGACGTTTTTCCCACCACTTTAAAAACATCTGATATCCAACATCTGATTGTCTCTCTTCAGGTGGCCGCGCCATCGACGGCGCCCCCGGGGACAACGGCTTTCCGGGAGGTCCAGGTTACCCCGGAACGAAGGGAGGTCCTGGTGAAGGAGGGCGGCCTGGAATAATGGGTGAGAGAGGCCGCTTCACTTCCTTCAAGACCTGACCAGACAGAGAAGAGCCAGACTCAGATAGTAACACATTTGCCCCCGTCTCCTCTGCAGGCTCCAATGGTTTCCCCGGGCCCAAGGGCCAGTCCGGCTACCCGGGAAGAAGAGGAGAAGACGGGACTCCTGGTCTGCCTGCAGGTCCTGGAGGTCCTGGAGCCAACGGTGAGAGAAATATGAACTTTTTGTTTCCACGTGAGACGAGTTAACACGACAAAAGGAAGAATATGAGCAGGTTCTGTAGACAAACACTCTGTTGTGTTTTTACAGGTTTGCCCGGATCCCCCGGTTTGGACGGACTTAATGGTCTTGGTGGACCTAAAGGCCTCCCTGGAACCCCAGGCAAGGACCTCATTACACACACCAGAATCATGCTTCTAGTGGCAGTTTGTGTGGAACTTTGACAAGAGTCAGAAGAGAGTTCATCCATTTCAAACAAATGGATGAACTCTGGAGACCAGGATGTAGAACATGTACTTGCTCAAGCCTCTCTCACCACAGCTTCTTTAAAACATTCAGTGCATTTATCGCTGATTATTTAAAATCCCACGTGACAAATACTCGTGCGTACAGAATAAACTAAAAGAAACAGAAGGGAGACTGTTCTGCAGTTTGCCGACGTTGAAGACGAGCTGCTGTTGAAGGTGTTGTTGTCTGTGGATCCAGGTCCGAGTGGAGGAGGTTTCCCAGGTTCCCCCGGTGCTCCAGGTTTTAAGGGGGAGAGAGGCGTCTCCTATCCAGGAGTTCCAGGCTACCCCGGACCGAAGGGAGAGAGAGGAGATTCAGGTGAGATGAAGGACGTTTGAAAATGCTCACTGAGTATATATTTAATGATACGATATCAAAAGTAAGGACTGCGGGTTTGTTTTTGTGTCAGGTGGTCCTGGACGCATAGGGTTCCCTGGTCTGCCCGGACCTCCTGGTCCCACTGTGGGGTCAAATATTCCCGGACCTTCTGGAGACCCCGGTCTCCCTGGACTGGACGGAGAGTATGGTAAATACATTTCCTCGGTCCAATGTCCTTTCCTTACTGTTCCTTTCCCTTTTCTCAACCTGATTTTCCCTTTTCGTTTCCTATCCTGTCATTTCCTTTCTTACCTCTCCTCCCCTCCTAACCCTCTCCCCTCCTCTCTCCTCCAGGTCTCCCAGGTCCTTCAGGTCCCCCCGGCCCGCCTGGTCCAGGCACAGCCCAGGGAGACAGAGGTGACTCTGGGCTCCCGGGCTTCCCCGGCTCCCCCGGCAGGAAAGGAGACCCGGGCATCCCCGGAGGCCCTGGACTCCCCGGCGGCTCCAACTTCAAAGGTGAAGACGGGCCCCAAAAACACCTCTAAACTCAAGTTATGACAAAATAAGAAATAAAGTAAAACATTGTGTCTCTGCTTTGCAGGAGGACGAGGTGAGACCGGCTACAGCGGAGGTCCTGGTCTCAAGGGTTTCCCCGGTGACCCTGGTTATTATGGTAACAAAGGACCCAAGGGAACACAAGGTAGGAGGACTTCAGTCATTCCACAGGTACATTGTGATGGTTCCCTTTATTCCCTCATATTCATCCTGTGCCTCGCTCTCCAGGCTATCCGGGTCGTAAGGGCGTCCCGGGAGTGGCGCGGTCACCGGGACTCCCCCCCTCGAGAATCTACGGAGAAATGGGTTTCCCCGGTGTAGGCGGCGGCTCCGGTGGACCCGGAGAACCTGGTCAGCCTGGAACGCCTGGACGCCCAGGTGAGCGGTGACATTTCAAATGATCTCTGCCATGTTGAAGACACTGTTTACTATTATAGCTCTTTATCATTAATGCCAATATCTTTTTTATTGTCTCCCTCTTTTTTATCTAAAAAAGTTAGATTCATGTCCGAGCGTTAAATATGAGGACTGTTAGCTTAGCTTAGCATAAAGGCTAAAAACAGGTATAATAGATTATGCTAGCTCTGTCGAAAGGTTAAAAGAAATCTACTCATGAGATGTAACGTGTTAATCAGTGAGCTTTTTGTGTTGCCTTTGTGCAGAGCCAGGCTAGTTCTTCCCCCTGTTTTCAGTGTTTATGCTAAGCTAAGCTAACCAGTTGGTGGCTATAGCTTCATCTTTGAGGCGTACATGAGAGTTGTATCGATCTTCTCATTTCATTCTCAGCAAAAAAGCAAATAAGTCTGTTTCCCAAAATGTTGAACAATTGCTTTACTGGCATAGCAAACATTATAACTAGTAAAGCATCAGTGTTTTAGGTATATGTACCTCTATTTGAATATATATATATATATTTAATATGTACATAAAGGTTGTGATTGAGTAAAGTACAGTTAATGTGTTGTTTTACACCGTAGAGAGACAGAAAATGAACAGATATGACAATAGACATGAAACTAAATGGCTGTCTGGACTCTCCTGCTGCAGGTCCTAAGGGTCGTCCCGGTCCAGTGGGTAAACTTGGCAGGACCGGATCTCCTGGTTTTCTCGGACCCATCGGCGACGCCGGACCCCCCGGTTTCCCCGGATCCACTGGAGAACAAGGTCAGCGGTCTGTCGGAGATGAAGCTTATTTCTAACTGTTCGGTCTCAGATGCTGAAGCAGAAAATGACAAATGTGGCACATTTTCCCTGTTAAAGTTGGTAGAAAACATAATAGAAGAAGTAATCAGACTTCTTACATTGTTACGTCTCCCTTCATTACATTATATTTTGACAAATTCATAATAATATTTTGTAATTTTCCTAAAAAGAGGATCTTTAGCTCTAAACTGTTGTGAATTTTAAAAGATGGATGCCGATGATGCTACAATTACAGGGTGAAAATGCTGTTTAATCGTTAAAAAGACATTTATTATTTATGTCATACAGTCTTGACACTGATTGACTATTTTTATTATTTCAGAAATCAATTTAATAATGACAAACACAGTTAAAAAAACGTGAATAAAATAGTATTAAAATAAAAGATATTGGGTCTACTTTCTCCTCGTTTCCTCTCCTTCAGGTCCCACCGGTGCAGTCGGTCGTCCCGGCTCTCCCGGCGGCGTCGGCCGCAGTTCCAGCATCGGCTACACTCTGGTGAAGCACAGCCAGAGCGCCCAGGTTCCCATGTGTCCTCAGGGCATGGCCACGCTGTGGGACGGATACAGCCTGCTGTTTGTGGAGGGACAGGACAAGGCACACAACCAGGACCTCGGTACGGAAAAACACTATTTATTCAGTTCCGTAACATGTTGTTACAGTCAAGAGTGAGATGTTTTTAAAGATAACATGTTGTATCAGATCAAATCTGTTGCAAAAAACCAGATTTCTACCCGAAAACTGGAAATTAGAGTCACCCCTCTCTCTCTCTCTTTGTGTCTCCAGGTCAGCCAGGGTCCTGCCTCCCCAGGTTCAGCACCATCCCCTTCCTCTACTGCTCCCCCAACGAGATCTGCTACTACGCCAGCCGCAACGACAAATCCTACTGGCTCTCCACAACCGCGCCCATACCCATGATGCCCGTGGCCGAGCAGCAGATACAACCTTACATCAGCAGGTACTGGAACCCGTTTGGGGGACAAGTAAATGTACCACACCTGTGTGTGTGTGTGTGTATTACATTCATCTCTCAACTCTCTCTCTCTCCTCTTGCAATGAACAATCCAGGTGTGCTGTGTGTGAGGCTCCGTCTCAACCTGTGGCGGTCCACAGTCAGGACATGACCATCCCCACCTGCCCTCCCCGCTGGAGGAGTCTCTGGATAGGATACTCCTTCCTCATGGTAAACTCAGGACTAAAACCAATTTCTCATGTAGGGTTCTGCGCAAAATTGGTGTCGAACAAATGAAGAAGTAACCTTCCTCCTCTCCCGTGCAGCACACGGCAGCCGGCTCTGAGGGCGGCGGTCAGTCCCTGCAGTCTCCCGGCTCCTGCCTGGAGGATTTCCGCGCGACGCCGTTCATCGAGTGCAACGGGGCCAAGGGCAGCTGCCACTTCTTCGCCAACGAGTACAGCTTCTGGCTCACCACCGTGGAGCCCAGCCAGGAGTTCGCCTACTCGCCGGCGCAGGAGACCCTGAAGGGAGGCCAGGAGCGCTTCAGAGTCAGCCGCTGCCAAGTCTGCAGCAAGATCTTGTAGTAGGAGGAGGAGGAGGAGCCGGAGGGATGGGAGGTGACATATAAACGCCTCAAAGGAAAAGAGAGAGAGGTGCTGATGACGGAGGATGAGATGATTTATAAAGAAATCTATAAAAAAGAACACTGACTGAAAACGAGCCCCGCTCCTGCTTCTCTCAAGAGCGGAGTCGAACGACATCGACTCCGTTTTTTTTTAGAGTTTTTGATCCCTTTTAGGAACGAACGGCTTGTTACAAAAAGAAAAACAAACGAGTTTGAGTGAGGAAATGGAAAGAGAAGAGCTCCATCGCTCTTCCCTAGATTATCACTGACAATGGTGCTATTGTTTTAAGTGTTTATATTGTGTCTGTCTTCTGTATTTCGTGTCGGTTTCGTGGCGAGAGTCGTTCTCGGCTACCTCGGAGAGCGGCGGCGCCCCCTTCTGGTCGGTCTGCTTCAGGGGATCAGCTCAGACAGCTGAGTCCAGCTTTGGTGTGTTTGAGAGTTGGTTGAATCTAAAGGTCTTAACTTTCGTGAGCTGATCTAACTGAAGCAGAATCACCTGACTTTTCTTCTTTTTCGCTACGACCACTTTTTACTGCGGTGCTGTCACAGATTATATCACGTTAAAAAGCTGTGCCCTCTGGTTGTTTTTGCATGTTTCGCAGGAATTAATCATTTCATTATGGTACGGAAATCAAATAACCTTCTTGAAAAAGCATTTAAGTGAGCTATTAGTGTGCTACGTGCCACTTTTTTCCAAGCTGATGTACAGTATTTACCTCATTTTCTATGTAAAGCATCAGATGCACGAGAGAAAATTGTAAAGAATAGAGAGAGTTAATACATTTACAAGCAAATCAGTGGTGGAACACAACTTGTTCAGTCAATACTGAACATTTTAAATGACCAACAGCAACTTTTAGGGCAGAAAAGAACTCGCTTTTTCCAATATCCTTTTTATAATTTCCCTCTCTGCTCATTTGATTTGACTTTCTAACAACATAAATATATTTTCAGCTGAGAAATATAAAAAAAAAAAAAGCCAAGTTAAGGTCCACTGTCGTGATTTTTATTCTTTTAAGCAAGTTGCAATTCTCCACAAGTTGATTTTAATAGTTTGCAGTCCTTCAACGTTCGCATGTTTCATGTTTCGTTCGCCCGCATGATCTCTGTACATTTCACAATAAGACTCTCTGGTGCTACAACAACCCTCACTGACTTGAAAGACAATATTTTTAAATATTAAACATGCGATTAAAAGGAGAAACCCTCCCCCACAGCTCTTTTCCTCTAAATTGCTAAAGCTGAATCCCTGCAACAGCTAAGTAAGGAGTGACTACACACACACACACACACACACACACACATATATATATTGCACTGATGTGAACTCACATGCGTTAGAACAATAAACCAAATCAAGGGGCATATTTCCTCTCCACCTTCACAGGCTTTCATCTTTATTTTGTGACCAAACTTTACTCAGATGGCAACAGGAAACCAAACACACACACACACACACACACACACTCTGATAGATTGTTAATTATTGCTGTATATAACGCTTTCTGTATTTCCCACCAAAGCTATTAGCTCTTTGTTTTATATATATATATATTATTTTTTACAGTCTATGTGTCTTTTCTCTGTCCTTGGATAAGAATAAGGAAGTCATCACTTATCTTCTGTCTATAAATGTAGATTTTTACAGACATATTTATGACGGAATTTAGCGTTTGTTTGCGCTGACTTTGGTTTCCTCGCGTCGTTATCCTCGGACAGTGAAGGCTACTGGGTGACTTGTAACCACTATGACCACTGTGTCTAGCACATAGCTCTGTCTCTCTGCTGGTAGCCCTGATTCTATATAACTATGCCGCATTTTACTTCTTTTTCATTTCATTTTCCTCTTCATTTTTTTTTTCTAGATTGTAATTATTTGACTGAGATCATGATACTATCCTCTGGCTTTATTTACTGAGATGGGAGGGAACGGGAAGATAACGATGTGTACATTAAATATGATGGAAAACGAAAAAAAACAAATGCCTTTTAGGATTCTGTTTTTTATATGGAAAATATATTCGCCACTGATGATTTAACAGACGCATCAACCGTTTATAATGTTTTGGTCTTTACCCCGTTTTCAGAAAGCGCTGACAAGAGTTGGAATGTTTTGTGCTGTTAGTGCCCGGAGGGACAGAAAAGAAATGCAGTTTTCCTCAAAGAGGATCTATAACAATACAACATTGATAACATGTCTGTTACTGTAATGTGTATTTCTGTGCTCACACACGTTGAAATAAAGTCTCTGAACTAACTGAGAATATCTAACACAGAATTATTTGACATAAAACGTGAGTATTTTTTGAATGTTTTGTAGAAACATGTTTTGTTGTGCTTTAGTCCGTGTGTTAAGATAACGTTGAGCAGATCGTTTTGACTTATTTCTGTCAAAATGATGACGTAATATTTCACATGTTTGACTTCTTGTGTCAAGAGAAGTACGAGATAGTGAGTCAAAGTCACTTTCTAAATACAAATTGTAATATACTTATTCATAAATTGCAAACAGCAGGTCGAAATTGACTTGAAAAGACTTGTTGAACAACAATAAGCATAGGAATAGAAATAAAAAGTCATACTTTGAAACATAAATATAACATTAAAAAAAATTCACAGTAAAAATATAAAACAATTCTATTAAAATGTGTGCAATATATCTGTTTTAAACAGAAAGTATTTTTATTTTCCTTTCCTGATCGGAGTGAATTTCCAAGATTATAAAGATAGTAATACACAGGACAATAATGCAAGTAAAATATATAGTACTGAGGTAGACTGGTACACAGTAGTGATCACATTAATAAAATATAAACTGAAATGTAGAAAGGTACATTTGATAAAATACGGTGTGATCATTTTAGCTAAAAATCTTGATTTAGAGAAGGAAAATACTCTTTAAATTAAATTATAATCCCTGTAATGACACTTCCTGGCCGGTAGGTGGCGTGAAGAAGCTGTGCTGTGGTTTGGTAAACAGAAGAAGCTCAGCATCACAACAACACTGCTAGTAACCTTAGCTCAAAGAAGAGCGAAGTGTATTTTTTTCTGCTAATTGGGAACATATTAACAGGTGAGTAATGAAACTGACGGACAGAAAAACTTCTTAAATACTTGTTTAGTTCGTGTGACCGTTTCTACGATTATGAAATTACGCGTTAATCTGTTTCCGGTGTGTGTAAAACGTTAGCCTGCTAGCTAACATTAGCTCCGCTAGCTTCTTTACATTAGCTGTCAAGATTATCACCTGCTAACGGTTTGTTTTGGGTAACTGCTACAGTCTGTAATGTCGCTGTGTGCTAAGAGTTGGATATGTCATAACAATAAATTATGATTTGACGTTGCTGCCAGCTTTATCACTGCAAGCTAGTTGAAGCTACATTAGCTAGCTATAACACTAATTATCCGTTACAAATAGCTATAAAATGTTAGCTACACTGGCTAAAAGTGGATTCCTCTGTCAATAATGTAATATTCTGTATGGTTAAGGTGAAAGGACTTAGGCTGCTGGGAACTAATGTGCAGTAGTACATGACATTACTTAGCTAGAAGTGAAATACAATGTATAGTATTTCATCCAATTTAAGGTAACAAAATGCACCGATAAATAAGGTCGCTGAATATAAGGCTACTGTTACACAGACCACAAAGTGTTTGTTGGTTAATTGTGTCCAAGCCCACTAAATCGGCTGTGTATTAGCAAGAATTCCTTGAATTGCAGCGGACGCCTCAGGGGAACAAATCAATCAGCACACACCCAGAGGGAGAGTGACTTCATTCTCCTCCCAGTTTATTTAACTCTTCTCGATGCAAATCTCTTGCAAATCAAGTGTGAGCCGGCTGTCACCTTGATTTCTGAAACGTTTATTCAAACAAACCCTCATATCACAGGTTATGTTGCTGTGTTAAGCCAACAATGCCCGCTTAGTGCAACTATCTTTGCTCTGCTACAGACAATGCTAAATATGTTCCAATATTCTGGTTCATAGATCTTATTCATTATAGTTCTGTATAAAGCCTGTGGTTGTTTGTCTAACTGTTCTATCAATAGAAATGCTGCTCGATCCTGACAAGGATTACTAGTCTAATATATATTTATTCATTAAAACTAACATCATAAAGTTTTTTTTTTTACTTTGAACAATGATGGAACTATACCTGAGTGACCCATCTTCTGGGGCGTCTTCTTAGCAGCGTGTAAAATAAAAAGTTTCTTATAAAAACTAAAATGTAGCATTGTTTGTTGTAGTTATAAACAAACAAAAGAAACAATCCTGGTGCTTGCGTGCGTGCATGCATGTGTAAATACAGCAGATGAGGAAAGACAATTTGTCAATTGTCAAAACAAAATGGGTGAAGGTTTGGATTCTGGATTCAGCACATCTCTGATTTCACCTGCAGTGGAACCAGCCATGCTGGAATTCCATCTGCATGGAATTCCATGTACACCTTGGATTAGGTTGTGTGCAGGAAGCTGCAGCAACTCCTGTTTTGTCTTCAAAACAACGTGTGCTGCTGTTGTGCTTCTGTGAGAGAAGGTCACAATCTGTCTGATCTTTGCTAGGAGGCCCTCATAAATCACAGGGGAACCAAAGTGGCTCCAAACACCGGACTTGTATAGGCCGTTGGAGGATCTTCTATTTCTGCTCTGGTAAATAATGGCGTTACTAGCCATACTGCAACGAGCTAGCTTAGTGTAGCGTGCCTCACAGCGCAACAGTGCCTGACTGGAGTAGAAAGCTGTTCTTCCGTGGTGGGAGTGTCAGACAGCACATCGTCAGCACATGTAACAGTATTATTCAAACGTATTGTTCGGTTCGTAATGCGTACCAAACCGTGAGCCTCGTACCGAACGGTTCAATATGAATACGTGTATTGTTACACCCTTAATGTCTACTATTCAGTGCTAATAATCGTCATTGACACTGAAACATATGTCCTGTTTTTCCTCTTCGATCCTCAATGCAGTTACGCTGGAATTTTCTGACACCCACTCGGACATGTCCTATGTCTTCATCAACGACTCGTCGCAGACCAACGTGCCTCTGCTGCAGGCCTGCATCGATGGAGACCTGCCTTTCGCCAAGCGGCTCCTGGAGACGGGATGCGACCCCAACATCCGGGACAACAGGGGCCGCACCGGCCTGCACCTAGCCGCCGCCCGAGGGAACGTGGACATATGCCGCCTCCTGCACAAGTTCGGGGCAGATCTGTTGGCCACGGATTTTCAGGGAAATACGGCCCTCCATCTGTGTGGTCATGTGGATACTATACAGTTCCTGGTTTCCAACGGGCTGAAGATCGATATCTGGTAAGAAATGTGATGAACAAAATCACACTATGTGCACTTACATGCACATGTTTTTTGATGTGTAATGCTTCTGTTTTGTGCTTTTAAACACTATATCCTAGGTTCAGTAACCTGGATAAACCCGTATCTCAATTTCAAGATAAAACCTGGATATCCTGGAGTACTCCTAGTAGATTAGTAAACTGTTGTTTTCCATCACCAGGGATTTAACAACGAAACTAAATTGTGTGGTGAAACTCAGCAGAGTTTAGTCACCCAGGGTTCATTCTCAACTGATGTGGTTACTGAAATGAGTGGCTGAGATTGAAAGAAACATGCGGGCAGACAGACGGGTACTGGTATGATCTCGTAGACGTGGATACTAATCGCCAGGTTTCTCATATTTCATGTAAACATCACAGTGTGAAAGATGAGCTCTTTAAAACAAAGACATGTTAAAGAAGAGTGTTAGTATTAGTGTGGACGTAGCCGGAGGAGGTAACTGAAACAGGTTTAATGACACCTGGAGGTTCTTATTAGCCTCCTCTCTCTAGAGTGTGTGTGTGTGTGTGTGTGTGTGTGTGTGTGTGTGTGTGTGTGTGTGTGTGTGTGTGTGTGTGTGTGTGTGTGTGTGTGTGTGTGTGTGTGTGTGTGTGTGTGTGTGTGTGTGAGAGACAGCGGCCTTGTTGTGCCAATGACATGTCTGCACGCTCGGTGTGAAATATTTCATATATTAATCATCAACCAAACAAATGTATTGTCTCTACAGTGCGATACCATTTGCCTCAAGCCTGTCATTTCATTCACAGGCTGAGGAGTTAAAGAAGTAGATCCCTCCTCACAACAGAGGAGGGTTGTGTGCTCAGAAGGCCGTATGAGTCTCTCTTAGTTTCCCTTAATAGCTCAATGAAAAGACAGCCATGGTGTTTATCTCTTAACACGGAGAAGCTGTATCACAGGAGTTTTATCAAACAGTTTAATCATTTAAGAGTCAGTTTAAGTCATGCTCAATCTGCTGAATAAACACTGCAGTGAAGTGGGTGTTGTTACACTAAAGCTGACTGTTCAAATCATCATCTCCTTCAAGCTATTAACACTTCATTAAGCCCTAAATAAATATGAATTAAATCAACCTGTAAATCAACCGGGCCCATGTGTTAAAAGGCAACATAAGAGGCAAACATAAACCAACAGTGGTGTGTGAAGTCATTTCAGCAAGTGTAGGTGAGCGGTGTGGTGTAGTGTAGAAACACACCACGAGATGAACTAGAAACCACATCAGGAAAGGGAGGGACCCGTGTTATTACACTCTGCTGAGCCACACTCACCTCTAATACATTTTATGGAAAGCAGCCAGGCGGTGTGAAATCTGAAACTTGAAGCGGTTCTTCTGATTGTGCGGTATCAATATATTTGTGTGTTTTACTTTATAGACAGTTAACACTCACCTGCAACTGTGAAAGCTGATCAGAAGTTATTCCAGTGTGTTTGTGAAACGCTGATTAACATTTACAACTTCCATTCTGCAAGTATTCCAACAACACAGACTGTGACAAACTGAAGTTTCCTTGTGTTTCACACTGAACCCTCAACATTTCACGGCCCTGTTGTAATGCTTTACCAAACAACTGCTTCTGTGTGAAGTCGGATAGGTTAACAAGTAAGAACTCTGCATTTTGAGCAGTGTTTCATCGCACTTCTTCTAGTAGGAGCTCAGAAAGTTAGATGGTAAATGGTCTTTTATCAGTGGCCACTGTTTGTAATCAGTGAGAGTTTGTGCCCAAGCGTTGCAAAGTGACCACAAATACCAAACAGTGATCTCAGGAATGATGCTGTAATGTAAAGGCAGCTTGGCACGGAATGACTGAGTGAGAGGAACTGTTAAAGCTGAAGAGTTGACCTCAGGGGCACACCTTGCTACGTCTCATCCGGCTGCAGAGCAACAGTGTCTTTATCTGCTCATGAGGGGAACTGACTCTTGTCCGTATCGCATAGTTTGTTTTTAATTTGACACAGCATTAGTCATAATAACAACAGCTGTGAACCACAGAAGAAGTGATTGTGTGGGTGCGTGGGTGAAATGACAGTTTTGAAATGTGGTTTCCTTTTTATCCAGCAGTCGACCTTGATATTTCCAGCCTGTCCTTCGTTTCTAACCGTATGTCTGTCGGTTGTTCTGCTCAACAGTAACCACAATGGCTCCACCCCTCTGGTGCTGGCGAAGAGACGCGGCGTCAACAAGGACGCCATCCGTCTGCTGGAAGGACTGGAGGAGCAGGAGGTGAAGGGCTTCAACAGGGGACCCCACTCCAAGCTGGAGACCATGCAGATGGCCGACAGTGAGAGGTGAACTACATGTGTGAGAGTGTGAGGCAGTGTGGGGTGTGGGTGTGTGTGTGTGTGCGCTCCTTTGTTGGGTTTTGCCTGGAGGCAGTGATGATTCATGTGTGAACAAACCAACGGGGAAGAATCAGCTGATCTGTTATAATGCCTTCACATAAGCTTACTTAATGTTTACAGAGTAGAACAGAGGGACTCACACACAAAGAGGAAGTTTAGTCCTTAAAAGCCTAAAACTTTGTTTCCATCCACACTTTCTTTTTTGTTGTTGTTTATTTGAACTTAGCGTTATCTTATGTTTGTGGAGGAACAGTTACAGCAGCCAGCAGCTCTTTCCATGCACATGAACTGAAGTCAGGTGAATATTGTTTATCCCAAACCAGTGTGAGAGCTGTGTACAAATACACAAAACAACAAATATGTGTTAACTCTCTCCCTGTTAGCATGACTGCAGCCTACACACATAGAGCTAATGCTAATGCTAACTCACTTGAACACAACATGCACCAACCATGTGCCGATGCTGATACATTTAAATGTGTCTGTTTGTGTTCTAAATCCATCAAAACGTCTCCGTACTTCTCAACAACATAGTCACCTTCAAAATAAAAGCATTGTATATCAAAACAGGAAACGAGACAAGTTAAGCTTACGGCTGTTAGAAAAACATGCAACAAAGACACTAAACTGATTGTCCACTCGGGTCATTTCCTGTCTAGAGCCAAAACACAAGTTGGGTTGTTGACAGTGGAGGCACTAAAAGCTTATCTTGTGTTATCTTCTTCTGATTTTATTTAAATACAACGCGGCGAGGCTGCAGAACCTCAGACACGCGTCACAGTGAAGCTGCGTGCTTGGAGGCAGAAGGTGGAGTAGAGCTCCTGTTTGTAACAGTCATGTCCTCCGTCTGTCCGTCCCAGCGCGATGGAGAGCCACTCCTTACTCAACCCCAACCTGCAGAGCAGCGAGGGCGTCCTGTCCAGCTTCCGGACCACCTGGCAGGAGTTCGTGGAGGACCTGGGCTTCTGGAGGGTGCTGCTGCTGCTGGTGGTCATCGCCCTGCTCTCCCTGGGCATCGCCTACTACGTCAGCGGGGTGCTGCCGTTCTCCACCAGCCAGCTGGAGCTGGTGCACTGAGGGGAGGGGGGCGGGGAAGACGATGCATGGGGCAGGGAGGTAGTGGAGGAAGTTCTGCTTTCGGCTGTGTTTAAACCAGAACAGAAGTCCAGATCTTTGTTTGTATTGTTGGGAAAAAAGTATTTCTATAAAGAAAAAGCAGCGATCCAAAAGAACAAAACTCTCTTTCTCTATTAATAAAAACAACTTGCACGCTTGAGGTGGTGAGCAGGAGGACCCAGGAGGAGTCTCACACTAACATGAGGTTGGCGTTGTTTAAATATTATGTATCATATCTCCTTTAAAACGACATCACCAACAGTGCGAGGGAGAAACATACGATGTTTAGCTTTTAATGACGTTTCCATGTACAACACCTTATTTCATTTCATTCATACTGTGTGTTCAGTTACAAGCTGTATATCGCCAATGTTTTATATCTTTTACTTTCTCATTTGTCTGATCTTTCCGTTGTTATATGTCAGATATCTTCAGTGTTCTTTTACCTGTTATGTTGAGTTAAAACCCTGCACCCTCGCTTCCTGTATATCAGTTCATCTTTATTGTATTGGAGACAGTTTGGCTCATACCGGAGGAGAGAAGCAGCGTGACTGTGTGCCTCTTTCAGAGAACAGCTCGTTACAGACATTCCCGCCTGAAGCTCTGTTGCATTTAAATCATTTAACATCATATTTAAACTGTAGGATTGTGACAGCAGATTAACAATGTTTTGCTCTATATTCACTTTATCTTAATGGACTTGTAACACGTGTAGAGTTTATCTGTTGTAGCTTTTCCCACCTGTTGATTATTTTGTGTACAATACTGCAGATTTGAAGTGAATCCTTATTTAATGTGGAAAAAGAATAAAATCATGTGTACGTATGATTCTAATCAGCCATATTGTCAGATTTCTGATTCATCTGCTGATCAGTGCATTAATAAATATTTACACAATCTTTAATCCATCCAGTATGATTCTTTATGCACATTGTATTTATCCGACAAGATTAAAATTTGTTAAATAGTCAACTTGTTGCAACACGTGTTGCTTTGCTTCCTGAAAAACGTGTTTCCACTCCCAAACATAATACCCTTTGAATGTATTTATTTCATTAACCAGAAACATGTCTTTATATATTAAAACTCGTGCGTCATGTTTATGTTTAAAAATAAGAGCATGTGAGGGATCAAAAGCTCCCACAATTCAGAGCAGTATCTTTAAAAGTACGTATGACCTCCTACCTCTTTTTAAAGGTCCAGTTTTTCCATATATTTAATGTCTGACACATAGACTGTACATGAAAAACCACCAGACAGTGTTTTCTTTATTTTATTTTATCCTCGTCCTAAAGTCAGGCGCGTAAAACGCATGAAGTACTCAAGAGAAGGCCCGGATAGGCCCAGCTCTATGTTTGTATTTACTGGCCAATTATATGTCTGGAATATCAGTGTGGGCGGGATTAACTTTTGACATTTGTCCACAGGTGAGGAAGTGTTTGTGCTCGCTCGCTCTTGTGAAATATCCGGACGAGTCGAGGTTTGTAAATGATCACATTTTGCGTTGAAATTAAAAAAAAATTATGGATGTGATTAAAAATGTGCGTGAAACAAGTCAATCTTCCGGCTCAAATGAAGAAATGAAGCTACAAGACGACTCCGTTCATCACTGAACAACTAAACTCTACTGTCACTGAGCTGGCGGATTATAATTGGATTAAATCATCTCCACGTTCGACTCCAAACCACACCGCGTGCACGTTGTCGTAAAATGACATATCAACTCACCCACGGTAAGAGGAGACGCTATTGTGACGTTGCACCGTGTCCAGAGTGACAGAATATTTAGATTTGTGTTGTGTTAAGTTAATAGTTTTCTTTCTTTTAAAAAAGTTTTTAAAAAAACACGTAGTAGATCACATTGACACAAGAGAAGGTAAACATTCTTTAAAATATATTTTATTTGTATTTTTTTTTAAATGTATTAAAAAAGAAAACTTAACAGTTGGTTGGAAATCACATTTTGGGGGGGGGGGGTTTCACCAACATACTATATTTTCATATACATTAAAAACATTCAATTATGAAAAACACATGGTGCAGTTGCACCTCCTTCATCAACAGCTGTGGTTTCAGGAGCTACTCTAGGGGGCCCTCTGGAGGAGCGGGTCTTCATGCACCAGCACCGGTCGGTCAGAAAACATAAAGGGGCTGTAATGATAAACACAACAGCAGCTGTGATGCCGACAGCGATCCAAGTCCCCGTCTGTGTCTCGTTGGTGACGCTCTGAGTCGGTTACAAACCGGAGAATGAGACGAAATAAGATGTAAATTAGACGTACAGTGATGCAATGTTTGTCAAATGATGCATGACACGCTACACTGAATGCATAGTAGCCTATACACTGCACGTGACGGCAATGGTGGGAAGTAGGCTAACCCGGGCTATAGTAGTATAAGTACAATTTTGTAGTTCTCCTCGCTACATCTCCGAGGTACACTTATTGTACGATGTACTACTTGCCGACTACATTTCTCCGGCAGCATGAGCTACTTTGCAAATTAATATTAGTAATATGAAATATAATCAACACACTATGACGTAATGTTAAAGATTTTTTTTTGGGGGGGGGGGTCCACAATACTCAGCAATAGGCTAAAACTGTGCTCCACCTTCAATCCCAACAAGTCACAAGTGATGATTATTATAACACAATAATACAATATAGGATACATTGTTCTGGACATTCTGCATAACTTTTAGTTCTTTACCAATTTAGGATTTGACTATTTACTCTTTGTACTTTGCACCTGCTTTATAAGAGAAATGTTGCAATAGTTGTATGAAAAATCACAATTATTAGTATATCGATAGATTGTATGTTCCTACAGTCACACAGCTAGATTAATGTTGTTGCTTTGTATATGGACTTTAATTAGGCTCTATATAGATGTCTGTGTGTGGGGGGAGGTGGTACTCACACATACAGGTGGCGGGCTACTGGTGGTCTGATCCGGGACTCTCTCTGTGACTCTCAGCCTCACAGCAGACAGACTCTCCCTCCGTCCTTGAACGTAAAGAAAGTAATCACCTTGATCTCCAATCGTAGCCCCCTTCAACGTCACCGTGAAGTCACCCTGCGTCTTCCAGTGAGGTGATACAGAAACTCTCCCCTTAAATCCCGCCCCAACGGTCACGACCCCGGGCAGAAAGTCCCGCTCTAACACCAGCTTTCCGTCTCGCTTCACCGTGAACTTCCCACTTGTTCCTACCGTCACGCTGAAGAACGGAAACGTGACCGAGTCACCCTCAGTCACCGATAAGTTGGTGGCTGGCACCACATTCAGCTGGATGGGCTCAACCTTGGAGCCGCTGGTGAACTCGTACAGTCCGTCATCGTTGACGTTTATACTGTTAAAGATGACGGACGAGTTTGGTATCATACGGTCTCTGAAACCTGGTTCCGGCGTCCACACATTGTACCACTGAGCCACCAGCCGGGTGCTGCCATCTTTCAGCCAGTGCTCCAGTTTTGCTCCTTTTTCCTTGTAATTTTCAGTTCCTGGAAACTTGACTTGATCTCCGTTGATAACATAGAGACCTTCTCCAACAACATGGTTGAAAACACACAAGAGAAAGACCAATATAAGCCCGTTCATTGTCAGTCAGCTCAATGACGTCCGTGTTCTATGAAGAGCTCTCTTCAAATGCGACTAATTGAGTGCCGTGTGCCCAGAGATTATATAAGTGAGGCTTTTCGGTTCCTCGAAGCAAGTTTGGAAAAATCACCATAGCAACACATCCATAAGCCTGAACCTGCTCCAGAGCAGGCTTGAGCTAGATCCGCTGGATAAACTGCCACTCCCCCGGAAACAAGTGTCAGCTCCCTTCCTCAGAGATCCATCGATGAGGAAGCGATATTAGTCAGATTAGCGTTTTATAGGGAGAGAGTTCTTCGAGATCGCCAAGATCCGTTATCACATCATGATGACTTCCTGTACGAGCGCTATCGATTCTGCCGACAAGGAATCATTTATTTAAAGACCTTCTCGAGCCGTACATTGAACACCACACGCCATCTACTGTCTCACGGACTGTATCACAGCCTCGCGCTGTGTAGCGAGTGGTTCATGTTTGTACAGTGTCGGTGATGCGGAGAACATCGGGAAAGCCGCTGCATGCCGTGCTGTTCGTAACGTTTATTTGGCGCTTAAGAAACTTATGGATGTGTTCATTACATCACCATGGCACATGTTGTATTGACTCACCATTCTGAATGTTTTTGTGCTTAGTGTTTACTTGCTCCCGTGTCCTCTTGATGGCTGGTTGAACTACATGATGGTTGAAAGCACTCATAATGATATGACAGTATTATTAGTACACCATAGATATCATTATTGTAGAACATGATTAAGGTGGACTCATGATAAGAATAGAGAGAATTACACACAATTTATTTTCACCGCTTATTATGAATAATACATACACACTGATCCGCCCATACACAGATTCACACACACATATTCAAACTCCTATTCTATATGGTAATCTACACATACATGTATATACACACACATATATATATATATATAGTACATGATACATAAGCGCATACAGTACATATATCCTCATAAGTATCTATTAATTCGTATCAGTTACTCTTTGGGCTTGTTTTTATCTACTTATTCTGAAAGAGTTGATATTATTTTCGCTATAAGATCTCATTGGATGATACATTTCATTAAGCCTACTTAAAGAAATATCATCTGATTGATTGGGGTGATGAGGCACTTAAAATTAACCTATACATTTTCCCAATACTTTTAACGATGCATTTAACGACGTCTGCGATATGTTGCCATGCTTCTCGTCTAGCCCCCCCCCCCCCCCCCCCCAGTCAGGTCAGGTCCCAGAAACAGAAGTATAGACGTTCATGAAAACAAAATGAGAATGCTCTAGCCTCACCACCAGCTGTCTGCCCTTCAAATTGGATTACGGTTTAGGTTTTACTCTCTCATTCTCTTTTCTCTCTTTTCTTTCTCTCTCATTCAGAAAACCCTAAAGTGATGTCAGATGACCGATAGTAACCTTTGAGCAGCAAATCTGTTGAGGCGAAGTCATGGAGCTTTGTTTGCTGCAACCGATCGCAGGAAACAAGTGAATCACATCACTACAGTTCTGAAGTCTTTGCACATGCATGACTTCCTGTCCAAACCAATGCAGGAAACAAGTGGATCGCATCACTACAGTTCTGATCCCCGACCCCTTAGGTGGTCTACTTTCTGTCCCCAGAGTCAGAACTAAATATGGAGAAGCAGCGTTCAGGTTTTCTGCTCCAAATATCTTGAACAAAGTCCCAGAAAGCTGCAGGTCTGCTGAGACCCTCAGCTCCTTTAAATCAAGACTGAAGACTTTTCTGTTTGCTGCCTTTAATTTAACCTGATTCAAGGATATTAATCAATTTGCATTTTACTGCTGTATTTTATTTCTTACACTGCTTTCTGGTGTTTTAATGAATGTTCTTAATTGTTTTTAAATCTCCTTTTCTTTTGCCTTATGTTTTGATGCTTTTAATGGTTTTATGTGAAGCACTTTGAATTACCTTGTTGTTGAAATGTGCTCTACAAATAAACTCCTTATTCAGGAGTGTGTAACAATTTGAGAGCATGTATTATTTCATGTTGCTGCTTCACTGCTCTCACTTAAATGATAAATGGACTTTTCTCGTCTTTCCGACCACTCCAAGAGCTGTCACACTACTTGACCCATTCTCACACACTGGTGGCAGGGCCCATGATGTAACTAACATTCACACACCGTTCGCCGCTTGGACAGAAGGCTTTAACTTGGCTGCGTTTCCGCGTAAATTGAGTCCCACCTTGTCTTCTCCGTTCCGTTCCCTGCATCTGCTTCTGGGCCCGCGGTGGCAGCAGGCCAAGCAGGCTGACCCAGACTTCCCTCTCGCCCGCAGCATTTTCCAGCTCATACTGGGGGATCCCGAGGCGTTCCCAGGCCAGCTGGGAGATATAATCCCTCCAGCGCAGGGGTGTCAAACATACGGCCCGCGGGCCGGATACGGCCCGCCACGTCATTTTATGTGGCCCGCGAATCTACCAGCAAAAAAAAAAAAAAATGGAAATCGCGCACGGCGGAGCTCCTCCCCGATCCGCGCGCACACACCTCCACCAGCGTATGTGGCAGCAGCAGCCCCCCCGCCGAAGACGACGACGAAGGAGCAGCAGCACCCCCCCCCCCCCCCCCCCCCCCCCCCCCCCCCCCCCCCCCCCCCCCCCCCCCCCCCCCCCCCCCCCCTTCCCCCCGCCGCCGCCGACGACGACGAAGGAGCAGCAGCAGCACCCCCCCCCCCCCCCCCCCCGCCGACAACCGGCCCTTTGGGGGCAACCATGATGCCGATGCGGCCCCTAAGCAACAATGAGTTTGACACCCCTGCTCCAGCGTGTTCTGGGTCTTCCCCGGGGTCTCCTCCCAGTTGGACGTGCCCGGAAAACCTCCAGTGGGAGGCGTCCAGGAGGCATCCTAATCAGATGCCCGAACCACCTCAGCTGACTCCTTTCGATGCGAAGGAGTAGCGGCTCGACTCCAAGTTCCCTCCTGATGTCCGAGCTCCTTACCCTATCTCTAAGGCTGAGCCCGGCCACCCTACGGAGGAAACTCATTTCGGCCGCTTGTACCCGCGACCTTGTCCTTTCGGTCACGTTTGTAAAACAGAATGTAACAAATAAATACACAGATATACATTAACTATTGGTATTTATTATTGAAATAATAAATTGTACCCCAGCAACTTAGTAAACAATCTTCAACATGATCTGGAATTACAAATAAACTAATTATTAATGCAGCAACGAATTAAACAAAACCTAAAGAGGAAGAGCATATTATTTAGGCACATTCTGCCTTCATGTTTTAAATTGCAATGTTATTAGTTGTATTACATTTTTGACATAACAATTAATTAACTTTGCCAATTAGGTGAGCCTCCCTCTTCGACCCCCTCCACGACACACACACACACACACGCACAAAATGACCAAAAGAGGACAACGTTTTAAAAAGAATTGAATCAAATTTATTGGAAAAGCATGCAGGCAAAGACAGGTTGGTAGTGCAAAGACATTCTTAAATTAATGATTGAATAAAATGTTAGTCACACAGTGTTTCATCAGCCAAGTAACCTCGAAGGCCACATTAAGATCCAGGAGGAGCGCTCCCATTCATTGGTTGCATCTCTGAGTTTTCAGCACCGGATCCAGAAGAGTCTTTTGATCTGCGGGATCTAAACCAGTAAAAGGCTGCCAGACTTACAATCAAAACAATAAGCAAAGCTTCTACTATGGCGACAATGGTCCCCACGTTCATCCCGTTCTCTTCAGGAGGTTTCTGAGTTGGCCACAGAGGGGGACAAGAGCAAAAAGAAAATGAATTTAAATGAATGATGACACTTATTTGCATGATAACAGGTGTTTTTAAAGAAGGGGGCACTCACACTCTTAGTCGGCGCTGTGTTCTGCTCCGGGATTCTCTCCGTGACTTCCATCCTCACAGCAGGATTTCCCCTCCGCGTCCCTCCATCTTCCTCTCCGGTGTAGCACATGTAGACACCCCGGTCCTCCGTCCTCGCGCTCTCCATAGTCAGAGACAAGTCTCCCGTCAGGTACCAGTACGATGACACGGATAGATTCCTCCCCTCAAACCCGGTCCCATAGCTGGTGAGCCCGGATGCTCGCTCCTGTTTAAACACAAGTTTTCCGTCTTTTTCCCATTTTATGAACTTCACAGGTCTGTCCGTGGTTTGGGAATAACATCTCAGACGGACTTGCTTTCCCTCGGTCACAGATTCATCGCCGGGTATAACAACCTCCAGCTGGATACGGGTGACAACGTTTGTGTTGCAGTAGAACTCGTACAAAAGGTTGTCGTTGTACCTCACACTGGTTAAGACAACAGAGGATGAAGAGCTGTGCGCAATCCGGTCTTTGTAAAGTTCCTCTGGCCTCCAAGCGCCGTTAACGAATCTCGCCACAGTCACTTTGCTATCTTGCGTCATCAGTTTAAATACGCCATCGGTGCAGCTCTCACTTGCCGTCAACTCTACTGAGCCTCCTATTATTGCCACGGCGGCTTCTCCCGAATGGCATCCGGCAGAAAAAAAGACACCGAACGCACAGAGTGCAATTAGCGCCATTGTCACGCGTCGCTAGAAAGAAGAACGGGCTAAACTTCAATCAACGTCTGTGCGCACGAGCTGCGTTCCTCTAGAGAGCCAACCGTTTGAATGAAAGGTGGGAATATCCGGCGGAGCGCATCATTATTCGGACTCGAGTGACGAGTAGGAGGAGGAGTCTAAACCTGGCACAACTCGTTGCTCAGTTTCAGTAGCACAACCTGCTGACTCACACAATACCTGAAACAGTTAAAGAGTGCCCCCTTGTGATAGGCCTTCTGTGCTTTATTCATCAGATATGTCATTTAGATTTATACATATATAACGGGTATTCTGGAAGAAGTCCAACTGCTATATCCTCCCAGCAGGTTCAATTTCCATAATGTGTAAATTGTGACCTGCAGCCTCATCTGTATTTCGACCATATATTCTGTCTGTAGAGTGCATGACCTATTTGAACAATGTTCCTCCTTAAAGATGTGATGGGTGAGGTTGTAGGCCTATGAGGTTTCAAATTATTTGTCATGTTGATAAAGAATAAATACTTTATTTTAAACGAATGTGTGAATTATGCCAGTTATTGTATTACTAATGTTGTCCTACAGCTAAAGTACGGAGCACTTTATGGCACAACCTGCTCACTCACACACCCCTTGAGGCAATAATAGAGATGATAACGGTTATATACTGTATAAATCTATAACACACATTTGAGCCTGCCTGCTCTCCTTGCATGGGCAAACAACACGTGCAAAGCAGTGATCTAACTAATCGTGGATTCATCTGCATTAAGATGAGCGGCGCGTGCCGGTGGCTCGTTTATGCCGCCTACAGGCCTTCTGTGGCCTCACTTGTTCGCAACTAAAAGGGTACAAGTACATTTCTTTACGTTTTTTTTTTTGCTTTAGCATTTTCAAATTTTTTGCATCTTCTTTGATCACGGTAACTGGGCTTTGGGTATCGATACCGATCAGACACCATGTTTAATAAGCTAAATGCCGAAGTGACTGGGATCATTATTTAAAGGCAGCAGCAGACTTGATTTAAACATTTCTTTCCAGAAGTTTGTAAAACAGAAAGTAACAAATAAATACACATATACATTAACTGTATTGGTATTTATTGAAATAATAAATTGTACACCAGCGACTAGTAAACAATCTTCAAAATGATCAGGAATTACAAATTACAAATATGTTTAATGCAACGAATTAATCAAAACCTTAACAGGAATTGAAAATAAATATAATGTACACTTAGTGTATGAACACACAATTGAGATTGGAACTCAAGATATCAGCGTGCATAGTATTTAGGCATATTCTGCCTTCATAGTTTAAATACCAATGTCATTACATTTTTGACATAAGAATTAATTCGCGTTGCCGATTAGGCGCACACACACACACACACACACACACACACACACACACACACACACACACACACACACACACACACACACACACACACACACACACACACACACACACACACACACACACACACACACACACACACACACACACGTTAATGATTTAATAAAATAGTGTTTCATCAGCCAAAGCAATTATTAATTGCCGTTGATCCCATTAACTTGAGCGGTCACATTAGTTGGTCTTCATTTTTATTTCGTCATCTGAGTTTTGAATTTCGGGATAAGATTTTTCCATTCTATACCAGAGATAAGCTGCCAGACATCCAAACAAAATAACAACAGCTTCTCCTGCGGCCACAACGGCAAAGACAAGCGAGTCCATCCCGTTCCCTTGAGGAGGTTTCTGAGGCTACAAGAGGAAAAAGAAAACTAATTTAAATGAATGGTGACACTTCTGCATGATAACAGGAGTCCTATAATTAGCATTTTGTTGTTCTCTTTTTTTTTAAAGAAGGGGGCACTCACACTCTTAGTCGGCGCTGTGATCTGCTCCGGGATTCTCTCCGTGACTTCCATCCTCACAGCAGGATTTCCCCTCCGCGTCCCTCCATCTTCCTCTCCGGTGTAGCACATGTAGACACCCCGGTCCTCCGTCCTCACGCTCGCCATAGTCAGAGACAAGTCTCCCGTCAGGTTCCAGTACGATGACACGGATAGATTCCTCCCCTCAAACCCGGTCCCATAGCTGGTGAGCCCGGATGCTCGCTCCTGTTTAAACACAAGTTTTCCGTCTTTTTCCCATTTTATGAACTTCACAGATTTGCGCGCGGTTTGGGAATAACATCTCAGTCGGACTTGCTCTCCCTCGGTCACAGATTCATCGTCGGGTATAACAACCTCCAGCTGGATACGGGTGACAACGTTTGTGTTGCAGTGGAACTCGTACAAAATGTTGTCGTTGTACCTCACACTGGTTAAGACAACAGAGGATGAAGAGCTGTGCGCAATCCGGTCTTTGTAAAGTTCCTCTGGCCTCCAAGCGCCGTTAATGAATGTCGCCACAGTCACTCTGCTGTCGTTTGTCGTCAGTTTAAATACGCCATCGGTGCAGCTCTCACTTGCCGTCAACTCTACTGAGCCTCCTATTATCGCCACGGCGGCTTCTCCCGAATGGCATCCGGCAGAAAAAAAGACAACGAACGCACAGAGTGCAATTAGCGCCATTGTCACGCGTCGCTAGAAAGAAGAACGGGCTAAACTTCAATCAACGTCTGTGCGCACGAGCTGCGTTCCTCTAGAGAGCCAACCGTTTGAATGAAAGGTGGGAAGAAGCCGGCATGGCACACCATTGGTCGGACTCACGTGACCAGTAGGAGTTTATCTTACAATGATCTCCACTTTGCACACAGTAGTCCTATTTAAGATGTGATGGGTTGTATGATGTTCCTACTTCAAATTTAGTTGTAATGATGAAGAGGGAACTCTTTATTTCAACTGATACCAATATAGTGACGTTTTCATATTACTAATGTCCTTACAGATAAAGTAAAGAGGACTTTATGGCACAACCTGCTCACTCACACAGTATAGACCTGAACACAGTTAAGGAGTGCCACCTTGTGGGCCTTCTTATATCTTAAGGGCTTCAGACATGTGACGTAGGACAGAGTTATCCAATGAAAACTCAGAGGTCCAGATGCTAAAATGTCCTCCCAGCAAAGGATCAGGAATCATCTCTAAATGGCGAGCTACAGCCTTCATCTATCAAATGAAATCAACAATGTACGTTTGATCATTTCAACAATATTTGTCAAATTGTTACAAGGTAAGATACTTTTAACATAGACACATTAATTGTACTTGAATACAATTGAATCGTTAATCCAATCATTTGTTTCCTTTAAACAATTAATCATCCGCAAAAATGGTTTTAGCAGAATTGAGGAAACAAATTATGAAATCATTATTTACATCGTCAAAAAGTGAAAGCTGATACAATCATACTGCACGTGTGTGGCTTCAAACTGTAGTGAATTCCTGATTGTCTAAACTCAGCAAATCATAATTTCACAGTTTTTTCTTCTTGTAATGCTTGTTAACAATAAACACCTGTTCTTCCTTATCTCACACAAACAAAGAACTTAAATACGTTTTAGATTTTTTTCCTGAAATGCATTATTCACATTGTCCTTAGATATCAAATCAAAGTATTTTGTAGTTTGCGTTTGGACTTAATGGAATGCACCTCCGGTTAAGGCTGAGTGTAACAACAGAGCACGTGTTTCATGTTGCGGCTTCACTGTTGACAGAAGATCTTGTCTGCTGGAGTAGATTGAGTCACGCTTGTCCTGCCTTGTCTTTGTTCTGTCCCCTGCATCATGCTTCTGGGCACACTTAAAATAATAGTTCATCCAGACGAGCGAGAGAGAGAACAGGGAAAATCCTCTTAAGTATTAATAAATATAACTGTTCATCACAATCACTGATATTTCAGGGACAGAAAACCAGCAGATTCTCCAACATTTCCTCACATTTGGAGCTGAGGGAATATTAATGTTCTTCTCTCAAACCATGCAGGTGAAAAGAAGTTACATGTGTTTATAATGTTGGAGCGATTACCTTAATAATAGAGATGAAAAAGGTTATAAGCAAATCGGATTTAATGTTTAGAGGGCGCGTGCCAGTGGCCGCACTTGTTCGCAACTAAAAGTTTACAAGTACATTTCTTTAAGTTGGTTTGCTTTTTTAAATGAGCGTTTTCATATTTTTTGCAACTTTTCTTGATCATGGCAACTATGGCTTTAGGTATCGATACCCAAAGCCAGAGACCTAATTAATAAGCTAAATGCCGGAGTGACTGGATCATCATTTAAAGGCAACAGCAGGCTTGATTTAAACAGTTCTTTCTAGAAGTTTGTAAAACAGAAAGTAACAAATAAATACACATTAACTGTATTGGTATTTATTATTGAAAGAATGAATTGTACAACAGCGACTAGTAAACAATCTCCAAAATGATCAGGAATTACAATAAACAAATTATTTTTAAAGCAACGAATTAATCAAAACCTTAACAGGAATTGCAAATAGAATATATAATGTACACTTAGTGTATGAACACACAATTGAGATCGGAACTCAAGATATCAACGTGCATATTATTTAGGCATATTCTGCCTTCATAGTTTAAATACCAATGTCATTACTTTTATTACATTTTTGACATAAGAATTAATTCACTTTGCCGATTAGGTGAGTCCACACACACACACACACACACACACACACACACACTTTAAAAAATAATTGAATCAAATATATTGGCAAAGCAGGCAAACACACGGGTTAGTAGTGCAAATACATTCTTAAGTTTCATCAGCAGCCAAAGCAATTATTAATTGCCGTCGATCCTCGGAGGCCGCCCATTATCTTGAGCGCTCACATTAATTGGTCTTAATTGAATCTCGTCATCTGAGTTTTCAGCATCGGGTTCAGAAGATCTGCGGGATCTAAACCAGTAAAAGGCTGCCAGACCTGCAATCAAAAAAATAATAGCTTCTCCTATGGCGACAATGGCAACGATAACCCCGTTCACCCCGTTCTCTTCAGGAGGTTTCTGAGGCTACAAGAGGAAAAAGAAAACTAATTTAAATGAATGTTGACACTTATCAGCATGATAACAGGAGTCCTATAATTAGCATTTTGTTGTTCTCTTTTTTTTTAAAGAAGGGGGCACTCACACTCTCAGTCGGCGCTGTGTTCTGCTCCGGGATTCTCTCCGTGACTTCCATCCTCACAGCAGGATTTCCCCTCCGCGTCCCTCCATCTTCCTCTCCGGTGTAGCACATGTAGACACCCCGGTCCTCCGTCCTCACGCTCTCCATAGTCAGAGACAAGTCTCCCGTCAGGTTCCAGTACGATGACACGGATAGATTCCTCCCCTCAAACCCGGTCCCATAGCTGGTGAGCCCGGATGCTCGCTCCTGTTTAAACACAAGTTTTCCGTCTTTTTCCCATTTTATGAACTTCACAGATTTGCGCGCGGTTTGGGAATAACATCTCAGTCGGACTTGCTTTCCCTCGGTCACAGATTCATCGTCGGGTATAACAACCTCCAGCTGGATAATGTTGATAACGTGTGTGTTGCAGTAGAACTCGTACAAAAGGTTGTCGTTGTACCTCACACTGGTTAAGACAACAGAGGATGAAGAGCTGTGCGCAATCCGGTCTTTGTAAAGTTCCTCTGGCCTCCAAGCGCCGTTAACGAATCTCGCCACAGTCACTCTGCTGTCGTTTGTCGTCAGTTTAAATACGCCATCGGTGCAGCTCTCACTTGCCGTCAACTCTACTGAGCCTCCTATTATCGCCACGGCGGCTTCTCCCGAATGGCATCCGGCAGAAAAAAAGACAATGAACGCACAGAGTGCAATTAGCGCCATTGTCACGCGTCGCTAGAAAGAAGAACGGGCTAAACTTCAATCAACGTCTGTGCGCACGAGCTGCGTTCCTCTAGAGAGCCAACCGTTTGAATGAAAGGTGGGAAGAAGCCGGCATGGCACACCATTGGTCGGACTCACGTGACCAGTAGGAGTTTATCTTACAATGATCTCCACTTTGCACACAGTAGTCCTATTTAAGATGTGATGGGTTGTATGATGTTCCTACTTCAAATGTATTTGTAATGTTGATAAAGAGGGAACTCTTTATTTCAACTGATACCAATATAGTGACGTTTGGATATTATTACTGTTGTCCTTACAGCTAAAGTAAAGAGGACTTTAAGGCACAACCTGCTCACTCACACACCTGAAAACAGTTAAGAGTGCCACCTTGTGGTCCTTATATCTTAATTGCTTCATGCTTCAGACATGTGACGTGAGTTATCCAATGAAAACTCAGAGGTCCAGATGCTAAAATGTCCTCCCAGCAAAGGATCAGGGATCATTTCTAAATGGCGAGCTACAGCCTTCGTCTATCAAATGAAATCAACAATGTGCGTTTGATCATTTCAACAATATTAATTGTCAAATTGTTACAAAGTAAGATACTTTTAACAAACAGACACATATTTGAAGTGTAACGGGTGTAAGGATCCAGGAGCAGTACGACAAACACCAGGGATAGATTGAATCGCAGCTTTATTTTCTTCGGCACACACAACAGCACATTCACAGGAAGACAGCGGCAGGTTGTCGTGGTCGGGGACAGAAGACTGACTGAGTTACCGGGGCAGAGGCAAGGCGGGGTAGTCCAAAACGGTCAGGGTCGGTACGGGGACTCAGTTCAAGGGGGTACGCAGGAAAGTCTTGCATGGAAGCGAAGAACGATCTGTCAGTGAGTGAGTGTGTGAGGCAGGGGTTCAGTGGAGGAAGCAGAGTGAGCAGGTGAGAGTAATGAGCTGATGAGGTGAGTGACAGGTGGACAAAACAGGATAGTAGTGGCAGAAGAATACAATTGAATCGTTAATCCAATCATTTGTTTCATTTGACAATTAATCATCAGCAAAAATGGTTGCAGCAGAATTGATATGGGAAACAAATTACGTAAACATCATTATTTACATCGTCAAAAAAAATGTGAAGGCTGATACAGTCACAGGCTACTGTACATGTGTGGTTTCAAACTGCCAGTATGTGAATTCCTGATTGTCTAAACCTTACTCAGCAAATCAGCATTGTATTGTTTTGTCTAGACATCATTATTACGAAATATGACTTCCGTTATGATTCCTGGCAGCCCTTTTGTTTCATTCTGAGTCACTATATGAGTTAGCTGTGAATTCAAGAGTTTGTGTTCTACTGAAATGACCAGGCAGGCTTTCATGTTGTAGCTCATTTATTCAAACAATTGTTTGTCTTTGTTATTGTCCTGTTTGGTGAACCACTGAGTTACAAAAGAACCTATATTATATATGGAGGGTGGAGTTAAGGAGTATAAGGAGTTGTGGTGGTTCATCAGCTGATACTTCAGTATCTCTATCCAGATGGCAGCAGGGTGAACAGGTTGTGGCTCGATGTTTTTTTTCTTCATATTCCTCGAGCTGTTTGTGAGGAAGTCTAATAACCAGTACTGGAGGGAGGTACTCAAGCCAAGAGTGCTACGTTTATCAGTTTAATGGGGGAGATTGTGTTAAAGGCTGAGCTGAAATCAACAAACAACACTCTGAGTGGAGTCAGTGGAGACAGCATCCTCTGTGGATACAGGGGCGATGATGGCCTGCACATTGCTTTAGTGTTGTTGGTGTGGAGGTCTCTCACCAGTCTCTCTTTGCCTCCTTGATGCCAGCTTTCAGTCGTGCTCGGGCGATGCATGCTTCCTTGTCACCTGACAAAGGAAGCTTTTTGGGGGGCTGTGGATAGTGCCGTCACCTTTCCATCCATCCAGGCCAAATCAATCTAGTTTGCTCACTAAAGCAGTAACTTTAAGGTTTAGTTTACTTTCTATTCAATACTGTCATAAGATCGCAATGCATCTGTCTAGTTTTTTGTATTTATTCCTTTGGGAAAAACTAGATGGAGCTGTTTTGTTGTGCTGACAAAACGTGTGAATGAGCGGCTGACCAGTCAGTCTGACTCACTCCGCGGACACGAACCTTTTTAACTCCGCTTCGCACTCTGACTTTTCTTTTTCTTTTTCGATCCACTTTGCGAAGAGTTTTGTTTGGATATCGATTTTATTTTCCGTGATGTCTCGTCTTCTCTTCCTGGTGGTTGCCGCCCTGCTTTGCTGCGCAGGACTTCAGCCTCTGAACGTTAAAGGTTTGTGTCTTATTTATGAATGCTTTACTTTGTTATTAAGACATGAGTGTGTTATAGAAGCTGTTAGTGTAGCTGAATAGCACCGTTTTACGTGGGTTCTTCTAAAACGAATTGAGGGAAGAAAGTTTAGTGTGTGTGCCCGTGTGCGCGCGCGCGCGCCCGTGTCTGTGTGTGTAGGGGAGAAACTAAATAAATAGGGTGAAAAAACCCATTATAGATATCTCCAAAACTTCCCCAATTAATTTCTGACACTAATTCTTTTTTGTATGACAAGAGTTATGCGATTGTATGTTTAAACATGCATATGACGCCATATCTTTATTAGATATGCACTCATTTGCATATACATTTCCAGAACATAAATCTGAAGATTGGATTAAGCCATGTTCAAAATTCAAATACAAAAAAAATGATTTATTTTCAAGCAATGCATTGGAAATCAACAGCAAGCTATTTAAAACAAGACAGAAATGTAAAGGATATAAAAACATAGCACACATAGCAAGAAGATATATCAGGCTTCACACACATTACCTGTTGGTTATCTTTTCGTAGGGTTTGTTGACAATAAGATTTCTTTTTTTTAATTGCTAGGAGAAGCATCACCAGACAGATCAGTGAAGATCCGGACCTTTGTTGGCGAAACGGTCATCCTTCCCTGCCGAATCCAGGTCAGTGAGGACGAAGACGTCCCGTCATTAGAGTGGTCCAAGGAAGGTCTGAAGCCCAACATCTCCTTCCTGTATCGGCAAGGCGTTGAGACCTTCGAGGAGAAGAATCCGGTTTTCGATTTCCGGACCAACCTCTTCCTGAAGGAACTGAAAAAGGGAAACGTGTCGCTGAGGCTTTCCGACGTGCGGCTGTCTGATGCAGGAACATACGAATGCAAGAGGATCCTGAGGGTGCCCCAGGAGGCCAGTTGTACAATAGAGCTCTCTGTGGGTATGTCCGAAAACTTTATTCATCGTAAAAAAACTCAGCAAAAGTTGCTTGTTATAGTTATATATTTGTTACCTTTGCTCAAATCCAGGTTTGCAGTTTTTAAGCTATGCTAAGCTAAGCTAACCAGCTGCTGGCTGTAACCAGTGGTGGAAAAGGTCTATTCAGATCTTAAACAAATTCGATGTTCCGAGCAGAGGGATTGCCTCCACACGGCTCTCAACATGGCTATGGCTGAGCCGGTGGCTGGCAGCTAACGGCGCTAACAGTGCAAACATTGGCAACAGTGCTTACAGAGCTGTTCACCTGAGGGTGGGCGCCAAAAGTAAAGGTACAAAAGTACCTCAGAATTGTACTTAACTTTGTACTTAGTTTCATTCCACCACTGTCTGAAGCTACTTATTCACCACACAGACGACAGAGGTATCTATCTTCTCATCTCACTCTTGGGAAGAATGTGAAAAAGCGAAAGTCAAACCTGTTTCACCAGAAGTAAAAGAGATGAGTCAACACCTCAAGTACTTCCTGTTGAAAGGATTCTTATTACGTAATGTGTGGAGCGCCAGGCTCCTCCCTCAGACTTCTCTGCATCGGTTTCACTCGCACCTAAATTATTTTGATCAAATATACAACCTTAAATATTTCTTACAAAGACCGGACTCTATTGCTAAACAAAGTATTTTCCACATTGGTAATGAATATGATTTTGACTGAAATGTTTAAACCTTGTACGATTCTTTTGTTTCTCGTTTAGGTGCAGCTCCTGAACCCAAACTCTACATGGTTCCAGGTGGTGGAGTGACTCTGCAGTGTGAAGCGAGCTGCTGGTTCCCGCGGCCCGAGATGACGTTTCTCGATGCTCAGGGAAACGTCATCGGTGCTGAAGACCAGAAGAATCTATCCACAAGCGGATGTTTCGACGTCACAAGGAGAGCGACTGTGCAGACTGGCAACAGGTTAAATTATACTTTGACTTGTTATTTAATGCGTAGATTTGGTTCCATCTCTAAATCTATGTTGTCATTTCCTTTATTTACCTCACGTTAACGTCATGACGTCATTGGAAGAGCACCAATGAAATGCAAATGATATGGTAAACGTAGATGGAAATATTGCATATTATCCGCACACACGTGATGTTTTTGTCTGCTGCTCTTCCTTCCGGCACAAAACTCTACAAAAACGAACTTTAATGAATTCATGTCTTTTCATTACAGGTTCACCTGCAGAGTTCACCAGTCTGAGATCAACCAGACGAGGGTCACGGAGATTTACATACCAGGTACTCTGAAGCTTTAACTGTAACTTAAACCTACATTCACATTCTCTTGTTTGTTTGTCAGCCGCATACAGTTTTGCTATAAAAAACTTTTATATTTTTCAACCTGGACCCTATTTCCCTATGTTTTTGTGTCTAAGTGTCTTATAGGGACAAAACATTTTGAAATTAGTTCAGTTTTGAACTAAAGTATCTCTTTGGTAACTCCTCATCGTCATTGTACGTCCACTAAAAGTGCTTGTTTTTGCCACTGACTCGTGCTCAGATTGTTGTTCTGACATCTTTAAGGAAAGAACCCTACAAAGAAATAAAACGGGTTTCTCAACCTTTCTCTTGATCCGGTTTGTTAGGGTGTCATGTGACTCGTTGCCATCAGTGGAAACGTGAGTCAGAGTTGGAGAGAAGAGTGCCGGTATTTTCAATGTCAAGGCTGAATATTTCGATGATTTCCACAAGCCCTTTTAGTGGACGAGCATTAGGGGTGAGGAGTTTCCCTGAGCGGTTACACGTCACCATAAAGGACCGTTTAGTGGCTGCTGTCTGCAGCGTTCTCCATCAATACTGGACCAGTTTTTAAAATGGTTGTCCGCATTGCCAAAGTGACGTAACCCTGCCGTTCCGCTTAGAGTACTTTGAGCTTTTTACTTCTTCAAATTTCAATAAATGAAGAGAAATATGATGAAGACATGAAGATATGTTGATGTATTTTGGTCATTAGTGCATGTTCTAACACTGTTGACTCTTATCTTATTTGTAGGATACTAACATACTGAGGTTTTTCTGGCCAAGATAATTAAATCAAACATTTATATTTGTTAGTGTTTGAGTGTCCGAATCCCCATTTCTTAGAAATATATCGCATTTCAGTCAAAGAATTAAGTTTTTCTTATCCGAGGAGAATCTAATGACTTGGACATTTAGTGTGACTGTCGTTAGTGTTTCCTATTTTCTGAATTTCATATAATATACTTATGTCTGTGTAATCTTTATTATTATTTCAGATGACTGCATGGGATCCTGCACTCTAAAGACCAGCATGGCTGTTCTAGCATCCATAACTCTAACTACATTTATAGCATTCCTATGCTGGAAATATTGCAACTTTGGTGAGTCGATCACACTTTTTTTGTTAAAAGCAGATGGAAACTTGTTTTTGATTGCATCTGGCAAATCTCGAAATTCAGCACCAGCTTCTTCAGCCAAATACCACACGGACACAGATATGTGTGTAATATTTGTGATCATTGCATCTTTTGAGATTATATTTATGGAATTAGTTTGTTTGTAGAAAAAGAGAGAGCAGTATATTTGTACCGAAGTCAGGATTCAAATCAGGTCACATCTCAGTTAGAAAAAGGAATAAAAGCTAAGAGTTAGAAACATCTTTTAGCGCTTTAAGGTAACCGATCAGTTCCGCTTGGTGAGGGAATCATCAGATAAATCTAATCCAAACACCTGAAACACAAACACAAAGTGTGACCGAAGATATTTTCATTCATTAATCTAAAGAAACTTGAAGAAGCTTTGTCTGTTGGAAGATTACTGACCATGATTGTAAAGCAAATAAAAGTGGTGACGCAGAACTTTATATGTGAACCAAACACAGGAAGCATCAAGTGCTAAAAGAACATTTTTCTTTTTGTTCTCACACAGAAGGGGTACAGAAATTGCTTTCCAACCAATCATCACTCCAAAGCTCAACCAGCAGCAATGCAGAACGTCAATACCTGAAAAACCAGGCAGACTCCGTCCAAAATGCCGCCACCGAGTATCAGAGAAAAGTCGATGAATTGAAGTCAAAACTTCATGCCAAAGATGAGACCATCTGCAGACTAACTGGAGAACTTAAGGACCTCAGATCTCAGCAGAGTCCTGTTGTGCCCACGAACCTCGCCCCAGACCAGTTTCGCCACGACTTCAATCCAAAACCAGCAGCCTCAACCAACAGCATCAGTCCGAAATCTGTCAACTTCCCCCAGAACAAAGATTCAAAACCCGGCGTCTCAATACCAAATCCAGCTCCCCAGCTTCCAAGAAGCAGTCGCAACAACAGCAGTCCTGATCTTTTGACGAATAGCGGTGCTGCGTCGCCCATCGCTGCTTCTCCAGCTGCTTCTCCACCCTTCCCTGCAGAGGGAACGCATGTTGGCCGTTCGATGAGCATGTCTGACTCTCGGCCTCGTTCAAACGGCGCCAAGGCCCCACGTAGATCCACCATCTCAGTCCCGTCCAGTAACCGCTACACTGTTCTGGCAAATTTACCTGAAGATGAAGCGGAGCCGGTGCCGTATATGAGTAGGGAGTAGAACTTTGTGATCAGTTCTGGTGGCTTTGAAACCAATAACTGCTTACCGATGTTTACAAGATGTTGGGTACCCACGAGCCATCGACACTCGTTGAGCGGTCATGAGTTGCTGCTCATTCTGCAGATTTGAAAAACATCCTGTGAACCAAAAAAGTTTCCTGAGGAAGAGTTTTAAATTTAAATCTCTGCACACTTGAATGTATTCAGGTTTCTGGTCTTCAGACCCTTCGTGGTAGCTGTTACTTTATGTAGATTGATTTAGTTGAAAAAAGACGAAAACACGTTCTTATCTAAATACAAAACCTTTATTTAAGAAGTCCTGTGCACATGTGTGACTTATTGGACTCTGGGGTTTGTTTTATTCTCTTTGGTTGCTCTGGAGTTTTTAAAAGTGTTAATACTCATTCTGTGAACTGTCAGGATAATAACATATTTACATATTTTTAAAGCTTTTGTACTGTTAATACTAAAAAGGGAGCTTTTATTGGTTAGCAACCTGGTGAATGAGGCATTTATCTATTTGCTTCACAGGTGAAGGGTTCGATCCGCCAGCGTTCAGCTTTTAAAGTGTTTTAAGAAGTAATTTCTACACTTCAACTACAGATGCATCTGATTTCCATTTACTTTAATTTTAAGCTGTTTTTAGATGTGTATTGTAAATGTAATTCTTTCTGTCTCTTACGCCACTACAATTATATTCAAAAGCTTCTCTTTTGTCATATTCATTTATTTGTTAATAAATTTGTTATAAAGTTGCCCCGCCTTAAAAAAAAACAACCATATCAACGAACTTTATTTGTGAAAACAGACCAACAAACAGCTACAGAATTGTCAAGCATCAATATGTTGTCATGTGACAGGATGTATTTGTTACTGTCAAATGTTTTTAAAATGTTTTATTCAAAACTAAACTTTTTGCATGTTTGAAAACCAAGTTGCACTTAGTTTTGTACTTATGAATTAGTATCAATAAAATGATCCTTAACATGATTCTGTCATTGACTTAAACATTGTTTTCTGAATAATTAATTCAGAAGAAGGCTTGGACTTGCAGGTCCTCAAGCTCAGAGCCTCAATGGTTTGGATGTTTTCACCATCAGGTCAGCGAACAGTGATCTGCAAACAGTGTTGGGTGAACCATCTGTCACTCAAACTCTTACCAGCCAGTCGGGAGAAGAGCTGAAACATCTTTTCTACTTCAGTGTCGTTCTTTCTTCTTCTTTCAAAGAAGAAATGCTCTCCAGTTGTGATGTAACTGATGCGGTGCGCCAGCATCTACGCTAACCTCTTATGAGCCACCGTTGTTGTTTTGAACAACGCATTAACCTGAATCCTGCTGGATATTTGTGAGATATGTGATCTCGAGACATTGCGAGGATCCAGCTGCAAGCTTAAAGTTGCAAAAATCAATACCCTTACATTCAAGAAGTGGACAGAAACACGACTCCACGTGACTGATCTCGTTGCTTTGTTTCTTCTGCATGTGGACACAAATGTGTGTTAACAAGCTGCAATGGCACCAACTCAGTGATGTGTGATGTGTACCCGTCGGCTTGTTTTTGATGTTTTTCTGTCCTCTGGTGGCTGAATAGTGATTCATGCAGATTTGAATTAAATTATCTGGGTTATTTTCTATGACGGTTTGTGGTTAATGGTCGTTAGATTTTTTTTTTTTTTTTTTGTCCAGGCTGCTTCATTTCCTGTTAGCTTGTCTGCATGAGGCTGGTGGCAGGTGTGAAGCTGTGTGGGTGTGAATGAGCTGAATGGTTCTGGTTTCACGTTAACATGTGTACCTTGAAGTCTGTGGAGGTGAGAAGTCTTTTAGAAAGACTTCAGCAAACTAACGCATTAAATCCACAGCTGCTGCTGGCACACAATGAAATGCTACGTCTCTGAAGGATTGTTTTGTAATTTGTTACTGTAAGTTTGGACTTTTACAGTCCAAGACTGCACCTCCGATTATCACAGATGTTTTCATCAGTCTAACATGAATGTGAATTATGTGATAGAACGTTTTCCCTCAGTCTCTTTATAATCTGCTGCAGTATAAAATATTCATCTTTCATTAAAGCTGTAGTCAGAATCTGCCTTACCCTATATTTACATATGTTTTAGGACACTCTGTGGCCTTGAGTCTCATTAAATCAGGTCCTTTAGATGATTTCTACAGCATTGATTCTCATAGTCTGGTCCATGCAAAGTTTTCACATTCATTTATTGAACTATCGTGATGTAGAAATGTATTTATTTCTTTTTACAAGATGAAAGATGAGAGGCGTTTTGTTCCATACTACAAAGTTGAACTCTTGCTGTGTTTTATTTCCTGTAAAGGATGTTGTGGGCTGACTTTCTAACACCCTGAGGTGAAGAAGAAAACGGACAACATCGAGACAGCATGGGGATCACGTCACTCTGCCTGATGCTCTGTGAGAAATCTAACTTTTTTTTAAAAATATATCACTTTCTGCTTTCTATTGTCACCTATTTATCACCTTACAGCCTTTTTAACCCTCGTGTTGTGCTAGAAAGGAGCTAGAACCGTTTGCGTTCTCGGGTCAAATTCTATTTTAAAATTCATAAAAAAATACTCAATTTGTTTTAAGTCAATATAGTGTTTTACCTCGTAACTATTTTTAAGTTATATAACCACACAACCTACATCTACTTTTTTTATTTTGTGGTCCAAAGGCCACATTTACTTTACTTTGCAATTGGTACTTGAGTACCAATTGGAGGTACTTGTAATTTACTTGAGTATTTCCATTTGATGTAACTTTCTACTTCTCCTCCGCTACATCTCAGAGGTTAGGGATGTTGTACTTTTTACAACATTAGTCTGAAAGCTTTAGTTTCCTTTCAGCTTACAGCTTCTCGTCCCCTTCCTGTCCAGTGACAACTACGTATCTCCAGATATGTTGATGTTGAATATTTATGATACACTGAAGGATGAAGTGTTTCTTTATGTGGTGAGGAAGTTCTACTTCTTCAGCTAAATAAACTTTAAAAAGCCTCTTGAATCGGCTGGAAAATGCGACGTCACTAAGCTGTTTGTTCTTTTTAGAGACGTGGTTCTCAGAGGACAGCGAAGCGACAAACACATGATGAATTTATAGAATATGAGGCATTGATGTAGGTTAAATGACCCAACATCATCTATAATAGTAAAACACTGACAGGGAACAATAACTGCACGTAAAGTCTTTTTTTTTTACATACTTTTACTTCAGTAAAGGATCTGAAAACAGCATACTTCCACCACTGCAATGTATGTACTGCCATGTAGTCCTCCAGGTAACTCTAGCAGCCAATTATGTGAACAATGCTGAATCACAGCTGCTTACCATCGTGTACAAATCCACTAAAGAGAGTATATGTCAAACGTGAAACTCACCAACAGAATAACAAACAACGACGAGTCAAAAACACATGTGGCCAGAAGATCTTTATGACGACCTCAATCTGATGGTTCTCACATTCCTTCCTGTTCAGCCACGTTGGTGATCCACCCCAACAGATCTCAGTTCTTCTGGTATGACTCCATCACTCTGACCTGTGCAGAGGCAGGAAGCTCTGACGGTTGGATATTGAAGAGAAACACCTCCTCGCATGCGTCTCAGCTGTGCAACTCTGACTGGGGAGTGTCGAACGGGTCCTCCTGCGTCATCGAGAACGTCTACTCGTCGGACAGCGGAGTGTACTGGTGCGAGTCTGAGCTGGGGGAGTACAGCAACAGCGTCAACGTCACCGTGACTGGTAACGCCGCGTGTGCATGGAGCCTTTAATGCATGTTTGAGGCTGACTTTATGCTGTGCAGGTATACCCACAATATCTACAATGTGCATGACCACAATGACAGCTTGGTTTGGTTTCAGATGGCGCTGTGATCTTGAAGAGCCCCGCGCTTCCTGTGACAGAGGGCGATGAAGTGACACTTCTGTGTTCCAACGAAGACGGCGAGAACAGAAAAGATGCAAAAGCAACGTTCTTCAAAGATGGCGTTTCCATCGGCACTCGACCTGCAGGAAACGTGACCTTTTTGAAGGTGTCCAAGTCTGACGAAGGTTTCTACCACTGTGAGCTCCCCACAGAAGGAAAGTCCCCACAGAGCTGGCTGGCTGTTAGAGGTGACCATGGTGTGCTGTGCTCTCTGCATACCATGTGTATGTGGAGGCTACATCAATAAAAAACAGAATGATAGAATATTCTAGAATAATGTAACACATGCAAATTATTTACAGATCATTTCATCAATAAATTCAAATGTCCTTGTTTCCTTTCTGACGTTTAAAGTGCACTCACTGGTGGTGAGAAGTAACTTAAATAGTGTTTGAACTGCACCATAATATGCCTGCTTTTTATTTGAATTTGAGATTGATATACATTGTCTATTATATATATATAGTCTATGATTTAACCAATCGAATGCCTTTTCTCTTCCTCCTTTGTTCGTTGGGCAGCAGTCAGCGCTGAGCCTGCTCCTCTCATGCCCGTGCCCAAGCTGCTGTGTGCCGTCCTGCTGGTCATCCTCCACTTCGTCATCTTCATCGTCTGTGTGAATATACACAGAAAGTTAGTTAAATGTAGGAACACCTCCGGGAATCATACAAGTTACAAATTCATGCAGCCTTAACTATTGCTCTATTTGTATTCAACATTAATCTATCATCAGTGTTTTTGTATGATACAATGAACTGAAGTTAACTTGCCACCAGACAAACTCTGTACAATTTTCTGTTTAAACAACATTTCACATTTTATTCCTTAATTTAACTGTTCAACAACATTGAACTTAATCTCCTCATGGTCTCAATGTTCACTGTGTCTAAAAAAAAGCTTAGGCCCTAGATGCTTATCTGGATACAAATTATTGGAGAAACAATGATTAATAATTCAAATGAAGGCTCCAATAACAGGCTCTCCTCTTCCTGCAGTTCGAGCTGACTCAAGGAGATGAGTCTTGTTTCCTGCTGCGATAAAGAAGAAAAGAAGAAGCCGTCTCACATGTTCATGTCCCGAACAACAATTTCTGGAAATAATTAACTCTTGTTGGGTTGTTTATTTTCACTAAAGACAATATTGGACTAAATGTGTGTCCTTTTATTGTTACAGTCAGAAGCTGAACTTCTTAAAGCTGACACATATTGCAGCTTGTCGACCATCATATGTTTTTATCTCATGACACCTAGTGGGCATTTTAATTCAAACCACAATACAAGATGTCCAACGCTGAATTGAAAGCCTGAATTGAGTATAAAAACCTCGTCTGCTCTATAATGAGGTGTTTATCATCAAAGATGTTAGAAATGATATGCTAAAATTAGACAGGATAAAAACAGATTCTAAGGAACTGAAAGTAAATCTGAATCATAACATTTATGGTCTTAGAAGAAAAAGAGACTTGCTGAATTATTATTTATATTTAGTAATAACTGATAACCATTGCAGAAGCTTTAGAAAGGGTGTAGTGTAATATGTTCATGTTACTTGGTTTCATAGGTGGAGAAAGTATTCAGATACTTTACTTCAGCGGAAGTACCAATCAGGAAAATGTACTAAAGTATTAAACGTATAAATGTCCCCTGTGACTGTTAGAATATTATATATTCAATCATTTAGTTGTTATTACTCATGCATTAATGTAAGAGCAGGATTTTACTGTCTTGGTTGAGCTTGAGCTATTTTCATTTTGGATTAACCTGCTGATTATTTTCCCAATTAATCGATTGATTGTTTGGTTTGTAAAAATATCTTAAAATAGTGAGAAATGGCATCACAGTTACCCAGAGCCCAACGTGACACAAGTCACAATGTTTGTTTCGCTCAGCCAGGACTCCAAACCTCAACATTATCAACAAATCCTCACGCTTTAGATTTGTAACCAGGAAACGTTTTAGTTTGCAAAATGACTTTTAACGATTCACAAAAAGACACCTCTTATTCAAACTCTTCACATGATTTTGTGAAGCTGTCTGTGCATGTTTCACTTGTCTTAAAAGCAATTCTATGAATCAATGCTGGATCTGACTTCTGAGCACATACTTTCATTTCTCTTAAATAAAGATACAACAGTTTAGTTCTCTTGTGACTCTGTGGAATCTTCCCCTTTTTGATAGTTATTCTAAGAAGAAGCATCTGAGTCCACTTCAGTCATTACTTTGCACTCACAGATGCAGCAGCCAGAGCTGCAGCCAGTGCCGAGAGGACTTCTCCAAAACGTTCATACGTGACCTTCATACGTGACCTTGAGACCTGGCCATCTTGTAAAAGAGGAACAAGATGTTTGTGCCGGAGAAGTTTCTAAGAAATTAATCAAAGAGAAACATCTGACACTCTCACTGAAGAAAACATTTCTTTTAAGGAATCTCACCAGCATTGTTGCATGTTTATTAACATCGATTTGATGAGCACAAAGTTAATATTACTGAGAGAAAAAGATTAAAGTTTTAAACCTGAATTCCCCTTTAAATGTTCATGGTTTAGGAATGAAAAGCGTACTTTGTTTGCAACAGATGTGAAACGGACATTTTTCTTCTTCTTTTACTAATGACAGAATGTTTTGAAGATAAGGGACTCTGTATATTTATTATATTCACCTTATTATATTCACCCTGACAAACTTTCAGAACAGAAATCTGTCAAATCCAAAGTCTTCATGACCTTTTATAACCTCTTCGTTCCTTCTACTATTTACATACTTATATATATATATAATTCTTTAAAAGCTGATTATACTGTTTTATTTCATGTCCAGCACTGCCATAGCTGTTCATCTTGCTCTTATCTCAAATGTTACAGTTTTTGTTTTGTCATTTTATTGTCTTTGTTGTTGTTCTGTGCTTTTTTTTTTAACTTAAAAAGTATCACAGATCTTAAAAAGTGCTCAATTAAGTGGTGCAGTGAGTTTGACTGTGTGAATGTAAAATGGTAATAAACAGCATGATACTGACAGTAGGAGCACGCCCACTTTCATGCATCCAGGCTACAAAGATCAGACTTCCTGCTCAGGCTCAGTTATTGTTTGATGTCAACGTTTGTTAATGTTTGGAGGCACAAGACAACGGACACCAGCTGATATCCAGAAAACCAGAGGAGCGGTAAGCATTTCTCTTTTCATTTTAGTGAATACAAACAGCACACCTGCTACGTTTATATACAAATGAACTGTAGCTTACACAACTGCTGTTTTAAGCCAAAAGTTCAATTAACCCGTTCAGATTCCCTCACCATTCCGATGGACATAACTGTTTTAGTGTGTCTACATCTATGATCACTGTCATCTGACTCAACCCAAATGCACAAACATATTTCATTGGGTGTCTCTAAGCCAATCACAGTGTTCGACGTCATCTAAAGTGGACTGCATGTATAGCCACGCCCCCTTTTTCAGCAAGCATGGCCGACTGTTTGGGAAGGAGGGTGTGTAGGCACATTTTAATCTATTAATCATAGTGTTAAAGTAAAAAAAATGATTTTGTTTAAACTGTGTTTGAAATAAGCATGATATGTTATCATGCTCTATGTGTATATATATATATTTTACTTTAATAGGAATAAATAGCATGAACAAAACATCCTTTCTACACAGTCATTAAAACATACACTTAGCTCAAAAAGACTAAATGTCCAGACAATACACAACTATTAACCCATTAAATCAAAATGTTAATCCAGAGTTGTTGCTGTCTGCACTGTTATGTGTTTTTCCAGCGTATAGTGCTATAGTGAACGCAGAGCACAGCCTGTAAGTGTTCACCCTTTCTACCACTAGATAGCAGTAAACGTGTATTTAAACCAAAGATTTACTCATATTTACCTGTGACTTTGTTAATTATCCAGGTTATTGATACAGATGTATTCAATGCTGATTAATTCATCTGATATTTGATGCTTATGGTTAATTCGCAACTAGTTGTACACATCACGTATTTACTTATGTTTGTGCCATTTAAGAACTAAACATTCCTACATGGAAGAGTGAGCATGTGTTGATCACGAGGCAATAAATAAAGACAAGTGAAAAATAGAGATGTTTGGATTATTCTTATTAAACATTATACATAATTTACCTACCTCATTGATTTAATTGTCACACTTAAATCCTGATTTGAATGGTTAAACAGAAGATGTCAAAGGGCCAAGATGAGAAGATATAATGTTGGTCAAATACTGTGGTCCAAATAAAATGACTTCAGTTTTTATTGCCATTGGGATACAGAAAGTTTGACAATAGAATATTTTATAATTAACCAGACAAGCGGATCTGGAGCATGCTGGGACTTTTCTCTAAATTTCTTTTTCGTAATGCTTGTCTATTCGTGGTGCTACGGTACGGGTGCTTTGATAGCAAAGCACGGAAAAATACCTATATTTGATCACTCATTTGTCCAATTTAATATAACAAGTCAAAATCAACGTCATTTTGTACATTATAAGAAATACAATTATAATACAATTATAGATTTTACTGTACGATTTTTGAGAAAAGTAAAGAGTAGGCTACAGTAGAATCTCATTAAATTAGACATGGACATAGTAGGGCTCCTCATGAACAACAATCCAGTGAAAGTGTAATATAACCTCTAATCAAAATATGAGGAAATTATGAAAATGAATGCCATTTGAGTTAACTTTGCCTTTAATTCTCTCAAGAACTGTACAGTAAAATGACATTACATTTGACATGGACATATATGGGGTCATCGTGAACAGAACTAGACGAGCATTATATTTCAAGCCCCGGCTTGCGTCACCAACGTTCTGCGGATGACGGCTCTCTTGACCGCAGTACTCTCAGGAGGATCTGTGAGAAACCATTACCTCTAACGTTCAGCTCCAGAGAAGGAAGCGACTCTTCAATGAACGCGGATAATCGAGTTGTTCGGGCTGCACGGTGGTGTAGTGGTTAGCACTGTCACCTCAAATTAAGAGGGCGACAGAGAGACCCGGGTACGATCATTCAGACAACCTAACAGATTACTCCCAATCATGTTAAAAGGAAGCCTTGACGTCACACATGAGACCTGCACATTGCACATTGTACTTCTAAGCGTGCTGCTCGTTGCTGAGAAGAATTCAGACGTGAACTGGAGAACTTTGTCTTTTTATTTCTTTACACGATTGAAGACCGACGAGGTAATGAATGAATGCATGTGTTAATGTTGGTGTTATTATCATATAAATCATGTTGAACAGATTTAGTATATATATAGTGGTGATGTCGCTGAGTTGCAGTAATGTTAAGATGTTAATGGATAATAAGACAATTAGGTCTCAAGCACATCTCCAGCAATGTTCATTAAATGTAGTAAATAAAATACTGCAAAGTTAATTTACAAATATATATATGTATATATATGTGTGTGTGTGTGTGTGTGTGCTATACAGGTGTTCAGTTATTACAGAATGAACTGAATGTAACTAGTGTAGCTTTATGCGTAATGAGAAGTTATGAAGAGATGTAAACAGATAGTAAAACAGTAAGTAATGGAAAAGTGACAATTCAACAGTAAAATACGGCGTCAAGTGATTTGAGCTCAACAGTCTAAAGTCTGATCTCATAGTGGATGAAGGTGTTTGGTGTTGGGAGTGAATGCTGCGGTAAAATAAAGTTATGATCACTTCTGTGTATTATTGTACAGATTTATGATGTGAGGATTGATGTATTTGTCAAGATATTTACGGTAATAACGTGGTCGGTTCGTTCAGTGAAGAACAGTTAAAAAGATGTGATGCATTGAAGACACATCAGAATATAACCTGATCCATTAAAAACAGCTGTATTATTTAAATTAACCTTTTCAACAACAACATGAGTTTGTGTGTGTTCACTGTGTGGTATTTGTTATAAATGTTGGTGCATAGATGTTCATTGTGTGCTTGATGACGACAATAAGAAGCTTGATGTGTTGGAGGAAACATGAGAGAACAGATTGAGGAACACGATCCACAGGCAGTTATCAGATTGGGGAAGTTGCAGCAGTGTCAGTTAAACTGCCGTTTAACTCTGGATGGTAAACAAAAAGTGAGACAACTGAATAAACGAGAACAACCAGTTTGAACGCTTGAGTTTGTTCACATGTCATATTACAGACCCCCCCACTCTGCCTCTGTTTGCTAAAGTCAGAGCATGAGCGGGTCTTTCCACAGCTTGTAGTGTTTTAGAGACACTTGTTGACTGTTTCCTGTAGTGTTGAACATCTGGCGCTGTCTTGAAACTATTATTGTCTTGAAACATATTACTGCAGCTTCTACTTCTTTTATTTGACTATGAATGAAACGTCTTCAGGGAAAGCAGCTTTAGCTGTGCTTGTAGTTCACATTGATGCTGCATTGGCATCGAGGCTTTGTGTCATCAGTTGTGTGTAATGAGCAGGATGATGAACACAAAGGAGTATTGTGATGTAAAGACAGACTGTAGATTTGTACCTCCAACACCTTGATGTGATGTGTTTGTGACTCTTCACCTCTGTCTCCTCTCACAGGGAGAAGATGATCTGCAGGATCCTGCTGCTCTTCATCCTGACCTCCTGTGTCTGTGGTGAGTTGACTTTTGTATGTTTAAAGCACTACAGCTCTGAAGCATCACTAAACACTCCACAGAAACATCTAGAGATGCAGTTTAAAGGCTCTCATGTTAAAGCTGTCAGTGTGTCTGCTCCTCACTCTCCCTCTCTGTCTCCTCAACAGCATCATTAGTAGTGAATGTGACACAGAGCTCCTATCAGGCAGAGGAGAACCACAACATCACTCTGGAATGGACCTTCACCACCAACACTGACCGCTCCCCCAACTCCCTTTATATCTACTGTGTGATGTTAACTGATATCAGACACGTCCTGTTTCATTTACGTGAAGGTGTCGAGGTTCCAGAGTCTCAGGATAAACAGTTTTCAGGACGAGTCCAGTTTGACAAAGACGTCCTCAGAGAAGGACGACTCAGACTCCACATGTCCAGACTCAGGACTGATGACTCGGGTCTGTACCTGTGTGACGTGATCACAAGTGATGGGAGGAACTCTGAGAAATGTCACCTCAAAGTCACTGGTGAGTTGATTCAGTAGAACTTTCAATGAAGCAGCTTTGTTTAGATAAATAATAACCTGAAAGAAAAGGAGTGTGGACTTCCACCATCTCTCCTTCTTGCAGTTTGTGTGAAATGTGTTTCAACTTCATCTGTTGTTGTTTTCTTGTTTTCTTTTCAGTGAAAATGTTTTTTCTTCACGTGAATGAAACAGATTTGTTTGGTCTCTTTGCAGCAGTGAGGGATCAGCCTGAGACACCAGGAGCAACAACTCTGAGAAGAGATCCTTCACCGACACAAAGTGGAACACCACCAGAGAGTCGGGGACGGATCGCTCTCTTCTGTGGACTGGGACTGACAGCTGCTGTACTGGTTTTGTATTTATTTGCTCGCTGCATTGAAAACAAGATTTCTACTCCGCACAACAAAACATACACGATCTAAAACACATCAAGACTGAGATGTTAAGCCTGTAACTGTTTGCACTAAAAGAGTCTGATGGAGGACTTCAGTTAGTCTGAGACACAGCTGGATCTGTGTATGACTCATATATCTGAGGATTCACAGCAGCATTAAGATATGAACAGAAATAAAAAATGATGATTTAGCAATATGAGATTCAGCACAATACTAGTAATGTGTCCAACCCCAGGGCTCTTTAACCAACACGCTGAACTAACAACACTACTGTAATCAAACAATGCTGTTTAATAATCAGGGTTCATTAAGGAGCACTTTGAAGTGACAAAATGAGCTTTGAGCTGATATCAACGAGGCAAAGCAAAGTGTTTTACATAAAGGAAATAAAATGTGTATATCTTGTATATTTATGTTGTACATTAACCTTTTGCACTGAAAGCTTTATGTGATGTAACACAAAGAAAGAAGCAGAGATTATTTATACGTGTTGTATCAGGTAAAGATGCTTCTCAGCATTATTTTAATACATTGAACACAGTGTAGAGTTCAGATCTTTCTGTTTCATCATTATCAGCTGTGTGAAGCATTAACACCGTTGCTATGATTACCTGCTATTAAGTTTGTAATGTTCTGATCAGAGCTGTCACCACAGACTGGATATAAGAACTGTGTACGTTGTAAATGTGTGTCGGCTGTAACGTTGAACTGTAAATGTTAGGAGGCTCAACAGCGACTCCTAGTGGACCAAAACAAGAGAGACATGTTGAAGAGTTAGTTTCTGTGTACGATCCATCATCATCATCATCATCATCATCATCATCATCATCATCGCTCCTGTTCACAGATCTTCACACTTTGTGTCAGAGACGTTAAAGTACTATTGATAGTACTGCTTACTGTCTCCAGAGTAGAAACTAAAGAGGAGCAGATTTCAGTTTTTATAACAGACTCACAGAGAACTGCAGGTTTACATCAGCTCAGAGCAGAAGACCTTTCTGTTTACCACCATTCTATCAAATACAATTTGGAAACACACACAGATACACGTTTTTTATTTGAATGTTTCTGACTGACTGAAGAATGTATTCCTTTGTGTGTTAAGATAAAGTATTTAAAAAGCCTCTTAAATTAGCTTGAAAATGCATCATCACACAAACAGTGCTGTTTTCTCTGAGCTCATGAAAAGTTGACTTTTTAGCAACATACTTATTAATGCAGCAGTAATATTAATCCCATAAACATCCTTTATCATAGTCAGACAATGACGGGGACGAGTCCAGCTTGACAAAGACGTCCTCAGAGAAGGAGGACTCAGACTTCATGTGTCCAGACTCAGGACTGCTGACTCGGGTCTTTATGTGTGTAAAGTGCTCACAGGTGATGGGAGGAACTCTGAGAAATGTCACCTCAATGTCACTGGTAAGTTGTTTCAGTAGACGTAATACCAGCTGCTCATAGAAGTCTACATGAATGTTTGTTCCTACATTTCTTGGCCATCAATCTAATAGTCAAGACACATGATCACACACCTCACGGTGGCTCTACAGGAGAAGACAGCGAGATCCATCCTCTGGGGAACATGAATGTCTGAACAAAAATCAGTTCATCAAGCCTATGATTTGTTAACTTTTAACCCTTACAGTTTTGATTTAACAAATCTTTTGACCATCAAGACGAATAATTTATGAGCAAAATGTTAAATCTGTTCAACATGATTCATATGATAATAACACCAACATTAACACATTAAGTCATTTATTCATTACCTTGTACTTTATAAACATCTTCGTATAAAAACGAGAAAAGTTTATATTTCTGAATTCTTCTCAGCGACAAACAGCCAGCGAGGTGTCGATGTGCAAATTTGTATCAGTGCAGGTTTAACAGACCGTCCTGTTTTATACCCGAACACCGTCATAGGCTCCTCCTCGAATACATTTGGAGTCCTCCCCAAAGGATTCCTCGACAGGATACAACACAGGATGGTCCGTTAAACCTGCACAGACAAGAGTTTTGCACATCGACACCTCGCTGGCTGTTTGTCGCTGAGAAGAATTCAGAAGCATGAACTTTGTCGTCTTCATATGAAGATCTTTAAGGTAATGACTGACTTAATGTGTTAATGTTTGTGTTATTATATAAATCATGTTGAACAGATTTAGTTTGTGAGGATTGGTGCTGTTAGTTAGTCATGGAGTAAATGTTAATGAATGATAATGAGAGAAATAGATCTCAGGCACATCTCCAACAATGTTCATTAAATATAAAAAGTTATGGGAATCCAAGAAATAAAATACTGCAAAGTTAATATACAAATATACATCTATATTAGTGTGTGTGTGTGTGCTATACAGGTGTTCAGTGAGAATGAACTGAATGTAACTAGTGTAGCTTTATGCGTAATGAGAAGTTATGAAGAGATGTAAACAGATAGTAAAACAGGAAGTAATGGAAAAGTGACAATTCAACAGTAAAATACGGTGTCAAGTGATTTGAGCTCAACAGTCTAAAGTCTGATCTCATAGTGGATGAAGGTGTTTGGTGTTGGGAGTGAATGCTGCGGTAAAATAAAGTTATGATCACTTCTGTGTATTATTGTACAGATTTATAATGTGAGGATTGATGTATTTGTCAAGATATTTACGGTAATAACGTGGTAGGTTCGTTCAGTGAAGAACAGTTAAAAAGATGTGATGCATTGAAGACACATCAGAATATAACCTGATCCATTAAAAACAGCTGTATTATTTAAATTAACCTTTTCAACAACAACATGAGTTTGTGTGTGTTCACTGTGTGGTATTTGTTATAAATGTTGGTGCATAGATGTTCATAGTGTGCTTGATTGATGACAATAAGAAGCTTGATGTGTTGGAGGAAACGAGAGAACTGATTGAGGAACACGATCCACAGGCAGTTATCAGATTGGGGAAGTTGCAGCAGTGTCAGTTAAACTGCCGTTTAACTCTGGATGGTAAACAAAAAGTGAGACAACTGAATAAACGAGAACAACCAGTTTGAACGCTTGAGTTTGTTCACATGTCATATTACAGACCCCCCCATTCTACCTCTGTTTGCTAAAGTCAGAGCAGGACGGGTCTTTCCACAGCTTGTAGTGTTCTAGAGACACGTGTTGACTGTTTCCTGTATTGAACATCTGGCGCTGTCTTGAAACTATTATTGTCTTGAAACTAATATTACTGCAGCTTCTACTTATTTTATTTGACTATGAATGAAACGTCTTCAGGGAAAGCAGCTTTAGCTGTGCTTGTAGTTCACATTGACGCTGCATTGGCATCAAGGCTTTGTGTCATCAGTTGTGTGTAATGAGCAGGATGATGAACACAAAGGAGTATTGTGATGTAAAGACAGACTGTAGATTTGTACCTCCAACACCTTGATGTGATGTGTTTGTGACTCTTCACCTCTGTCTCCTCTCACAGGGAGAAGATGATCTGCTGGATCCTGCTGCTCTTCATCCTGACCTCCTGTGTCTGTGGTGAGTTGACTTTTGTATGTTTAAAGCACTACAGCTCTGAAGCATCACTAAACACTCCACAGAAACATCTAGAGATGCAGTTTAAAGGCTCTCATGTTAAAGCTGTCAGTGTGTCTGCTCCTCACTCTCCCTCTCTGTCTCCTCAACAGCATCATTAGTAGTGAATGTGACACAGAGCTCCTATCAGGCAGAGGAGAACCACAACATCACTCTGGAATGGACCTTCACCACCAACACTGACCGCTCCCCCAACTCCCTTTATATTCACTGTCTGACGTTAACTGATGTCAGACCCTCAATCCTGTTTCATTTACGTGAAGGTGTCGAGATTCCAGAGTTTCAGGATAAACAGTTTTCAGGACGAGTCCATTTTGACAAAGACGTCCTCAGAGAAGGACGACTCAGACTTCATGTGTCCAGACTCAGACCTGCTGACTCGGGTCAGTACCAGTGTGAAGTGACCACAAGTGATGGGAAGAACTCTGAGAAATGTCTCCTCAAAGTCACAGGTGAGTTGATTCAGTAGAAGTTTTCTGGACTAAAAAGAACCCGATTATTGTCGTTACACTTCCTTCTTACAGGATCTGTGAAATATGTTTCAGTTTAATCTGTTGTAGACGTTTAGTTTATGTTTCAGTGAGATGTTTCTTCTTCTCATGAATGACTCAGACTTGTTTGGTCTCTTTACAGCAGAGAGGGATCGACCCAAACCTGAGACACCAAACACAACAAGTGGAGGAAGAGATCCTTCAACGACAGGAAGTCCATCACAAGCTGAGAGACGGGGAAAGATCGTCCTCTACTGTGTAGTGGGAGTGATAGCAGCAGGAGGAACTCTGCTGGGTGTTTGTTACTATATGTGTAGAAAACATTCAATGAATTACTCTCCGCCTATAGAACTAGATCCAATGATTCTCTAGACAAACATGATTCTAGTCTCTCAGAGGTCGGAGGTCCAAAGCAGCGTCTGAAGGTCTCGTTGTGATGATCTGATGTCTGAATGAGCTGCTCAGTCACAGCTGGTCGTAGCGTAGTGAGAGGGGTTCTCTATGGTCTTCATCTCCTCCTTCATCCTCCTCTTCATCACTGTCTGATGGTTTTCATCTCCTCCTTCATCCTCCTCTTCATCACTGTGTGATGGTCTTCATCTCGTCCTTCATCGTCGTCTTCATCACTGTGTGATGGTCTTCATCTCCTCCTTCATCCGCTTTTAGTAACAGAACTCAAAACTTTCTCGTGATGTGAAACTGTCTGAATGTGCAACAAAACCAGGAACATTTCTACAAAATATGAATGTTTTACTAGTTTCCTCTGAGGTAGAAGTGCACCGTGCTGCAAGTCGTTTGAGTTGAGCTGCATATGTTGTGTTTGTGTGATAAATATGGAGTTATGATTTTAATTAAGGTGTGAGACTATATGAGGAGATTTGTTTCCTTCTGCTTCCATAAATGTAAAGTTGATGTTGATATTATTTTTATAATTAGAATTAGTTTTTTTTTACTGTTTTCTATATTTACTGTTCATTGCATTGTTCAAAATAAATACAAATAAAGTGAAACTAAATGATTCTCTATCCATTCATATCCTCATGAATCTCACTAATATACATTATGGGAGGTGGTGCAGCTGCATGGGAGCTAAGTTTTCTTTTATAAAGAAGAAATTGTTCGTAAGGTGAAGTTAAGGTGGTCCAATTCACCGATCTCTTACTATCTAAACTGTTAGTGGCGTTTTTTAAATTTATTTATTCTAAAATGTTCCAATGAGAGCAGGTCTTTTTTTGGTTAGGCGGCGTTGTTGTTGTAATCTCACACATTAAACTACCTCTTGTTACATTTGTACTTTCAATCATTTTGTATGTTTTTCTTGTTGTCCGTGTTGTGTTGTGCATAAATGATCAGCATGTATTTAGATTATTCAGATGTTAGAAGCCGCCTGTTGTGTCACAACGTTAAAGTAACATCTGTTACAGCAAAGGAAAATCAATATCACCAGCTGCTTATCTACTATCTGACTTTTACAGCATTAGATTTTCCATTTTATCTACCTCATGTTCTCAATTTGTATGGTTTATAAACCATCAGCGTGTCATTTGCTCCAGGAAGCACATCATCTTTGAGCTCTTAGTAACCGATTCATTAATACAAATAGCAGCTGTTTGGTTGGACTCGACTGCAGAAAATGACCTGTACCTGTCAACTTAAGGCTCCAGTTAGTGTCTCATTTATGAAGTTCTGATAATATGGTCATGCTAGTCGCATGACCATGTGTCCTTGAGCAAGACACTTAGATGTGCCTACGGTGTGATCTGAATTGTAAGTCTGAATTGTAAGTCGCTTTGGATAAAACCATATTTATAAGATTACAAACGTTTTCCCTTCTAGTGCAGTTTTTTTTGTTTAATCTCTTAGTGGAAGCACCCTGTAGGAAGAACCACTAAATAATTTCCTGCTACAAAACGTTTTTTTTGTTATTCAGAACTGATGGAAACTGAGTTTTTTTTGTCTCAGACGCTCTACATCGTCTGTGGAAACCGGTATAGTCCCTTATTTACATTACATTCAGATGTCAGTGGCAGCGTCTGCAGAAACGTCTCGCTGGTTGAAGTTCTCGGTTTCCCCCACAGTCCCCACGGGTGTTCGATGAAACTAAATAACTCACAAAATGAGAAAAATCTAACCGCTGTGAGCCACACTCCTTACCAGCTGGTGGCGGTAACGCGCCAAATCGTTGTTTGCCAACCGACAATGAACAGAAGAAGAAGAACCATAGTCACGTGATTTCAGAGGGTTAAAAAAAAAAGAAAATACACGCAAGAAGCTGTAATGAAGCCGAACCAGGAAACCTCAACTAACGCCGACATTACCATGCGTAGCATTCAACTTTGGCGGTGAATCAACTGACAACACTGGGAACTAATGTTGACCAGTCAACCGGCCTGTTTACACCATGAATTTAAGAGGACTATTTCAGGACTTCAATCCCAGGTACGTTGAGCTAAGCTACGACCTAGCACTGTAGCTAACTGTGTAGCTAACGTAGCTAGCTGGCTAAACGAGGCCTGGCTAACCTGCTAGCTAAGATAACGCCAGAGGTTTGCTACAAGTAACCTTACTTAACTTCATACGTTAATTATTATCTATTATTCACTCATGCATCCAGGAATCAGGCTGAACTTATTAAAGATAGTTTATTTTAGGTTGCACAGACAGTTAGCCTATGACCTAATGAGCTTTACAGGCCATCAAAAGCAATGGCTGCAGACTTGGACTTATTTAGGGATAACTAGTTTTTGCCACTCTCCATATACTATCTCCATCCTACTAAGGTCTATTTAATCTAAATTTCACTTTCTTAGCCAACATATACTTATGTCCTTTTATTTTAGATAGCATTGCATCCTGTGACATTTTACTTTATCTTATCCTGTTTTTTTCTCTTATTTGGACACTGATTAAAACAAGTTTCAGTTTGCATGCTTTCCCTTCACACACACACACACACTCCACGTATCCCATCGTCTCTGCGTTGTCTAATGTGTGTCTCTCTCTGTCGCCCGTGTGCAGTAAGTTCCTGATCTACTCGTGTCTGCTGCTCTTCTCTGTGCTGCTGTCCTTGAGGCTGGATGGAGTCATCCAGTGGAGCTACTGGGCTGTGTTCACCCCGATATGGCTGTGGAAGCTGCTGGTCATCATCGGGGCCTCTGTCGGCACTGGAGTCTGGGCGCACAACCCCCAGTACAGGTAGAGGCTCTCTCACATGTGGACACGTGGCTTAGTGGTCAGGAAATGGTTTGCTGAGGCTCACACTAGGAACTTTCTGATTCCACCCGTTTGTCCTCCCTCAGGGCCGAAGGGGAGACGTGTGTGGAGTTCAAAGCCATGCTGATCGCTGTGGGGCTCCACGTCCTGTTGCTGATGTTCGAGGTGTTGGTTTGCGACCGCGTGGCGAGAGGAAACTACTTCTGGCTTCTCGTCTTCATGCCGCTCTTCTTCGTGTCGCCCGTCTCTGTAGCAGCATGCGTCTGGGGGTTCAGACACGACCGCTCCCTCGAGGTAAGGAGTCTGCTGTGTATATGTATAAAAAAAAGGATGAACTGAGCCCGGATTAAAATGAGTACAGCGCTGAACTTTGCTCTTCCTCTCCTCAGCTGGAGGTGTTGTGTTCAGTTAACATCCTCCAGTTCATCTTCATCGCTCTGAGGCTGGACAGGATCATCAACTGGCCGTGGCTGGTGAGACGCTCAAACACAAAGTAGAGCAGAGATTAGCCTTTGTTTGTGGAGGACTTTCTGAACCGGCATGATTCTATCTGATCCCGACTCGGTGGCACAGATTACAAGCATTAAGAATAACTCTATAGAACCACCGCAGATGTAAGGCAACTGGTGACACTGCTGCCCTTACCATCCTCTTCTTTAATGATGTGTGTGTGTGTGTGCGCTCTGCAGGTGGTGTGTGTCCCGCTGTGGATCCTGATGTCCTTCCTGTGCCTGGTCGTTCTCTACTACATCATCTGGTCGGTCCTCTTCCTCCGCTCCATCGACATCATCGCCGAGCAGCGGCGGACTCACATCACCATGGCCATCAGCTGGATGACCATCGTCGTGCCCCTCCTCACCTTTGAGGTGAGTCATACTGTGTTTATTCTTCATATATACGTCTTCAGGCCCAAATTACACCAACAAATATGAATGAACTCCAAAACAAACCAATTACATTATCAGAATATCGTTCATATGACTAAATATTATAGAAAAGTTCTTTAATAATAAAATGTGCCCATCCTGCCCTCTACTGGCCAAACATATGTATAGTCTTTTTTTAAATCAGTGTAAAGTGCATTCAGGATGTCCTACATTACTCGATGGCTTAATTTAAGACAAAATGTGGAGAAAAAACCCGTCAAATGTTCAGTTTATTTATGGTTACTTAATTAAATAAAGACTAAACTTGTACGTTGTTGAAACATTTTATTAACACCATAAAAAAAGAGTTTAATACCAATTTCTTACGCAATTTATATGCGTTTACTTTCTTTCATCATCACCATCTTAGGCGTATGTGTGCGTGTACACACACACAAATGGCTTTGCACACGTTTTCTTCATGCACGTTGGCTTTTCCAATGACTCCTAACATTCACGTGTCTCCTCAGATCCTTCTGGTGCACAAGCTGGACGGCCACAACAGTCTGAGCTACGTGTGTGTGTTCGTCCCGCTCTGGCTCTCCCTGCTCACACTCATGGCCACCACGTTTGGCCAAAAGGGTGGGAACCACTGTGAGTATTTACCACCATTGATGTGTAGGGATGGGTATTTAAAACGATACAATTGCCTAAACGGTGCCTGAACCGCTACTTTTTTTTATTGCCATCGCAAATTTTTTTTCTTCAAATTGAACAATATATTTAACTGTTTAAAGTATACTATACATATTAGTGCTGGGCAACGATTACAATTTTTAATCGCGTTTAATCGCATGGATTTTTTGCGATTAATCTCATTGTTATGGCAAAGTTCAATAATTAATTCAAAGGTAGTGTATTGTGCACATTTATTTTAAAAGTACTGCTATATGAACAAAAGTGCAATAACATTTGGTTTGCAAACACTTAAAACAAATAAGGTTCTTTTTAACAGCAGTATTCCCTTTACACAGTAGCAGTTATATCTCTTCACTATCTGCTCAGTGTGTGACTTCATGTGAAACGTTCCACTGCTGTGCAACATGAATAACATGTTTCAGCACCAAAATGCGTGTGTTGTGTTTTCATGAGTCAGAGCATGTGAATGCAGCTCTACTGTTCATCAATTTAATGCTGTAACTCAGAGGTGATGATGGTTACCCAGCGATCAAAGAATAAAGACACACTTACACACAATTTAGGTGTATTTTCCCTTTAACTCACGAGATGCAGGTAGCATGTTTTATACTTAATGTGACTTTAATTCATACTTTGTTGGCATCTTATTCTGAAAACCGGATGTTTCTCTGAAGAAACCGGGTGTTGTCTCACGTTAAATCTTTCCGCTAACTTTCAAAGTCCTTCGCTCGCTCCCGATCTGTGCCGTTTGAATGCGTTTACCGTGAATTTCAGCGTATAGGTCACTAACATGTAAGTGTCTGCTGAGTTGACCACGGAGATCTGAGTGTCTGCTGACTTTACCGCAGCGATGTCCAGTAGTCTCCATTCCTCCACCGCTGCCAGTGAGCAACGGACTTTCAAAATAAAAACAGCCTCACTTTTGACCGTTTACCTTTCGGCATTTTCTCTGTTAAAAGGTTGATGGCTAGCTAGCTGCTGTAGCTATATACAAACGGTAGCTATCGTTACCTGCTGCCAGGACGGAGTCATCAGAGTAGTGTTAAAAAAAGTATTTCAATCGGCTCAGGCACCGAAAGGAAGCACCGAAATCTGCGTTGCGTTTCGGTCCGGTAGGTACCGGTCATGGCACCGGGTTTCGGTACCCAACCCTATTGATGTGCCGTGCTGCTTAGATAGTCGTGAAAACAAATCTTGGATTAATCACAACTTTTATTTTTTTGTGCACAAAAAACGTTACGTCCACTAAAAGTGCTTTTTGTTCAGTGTTTCCGGCAATGTGTGACCTCGTGAGATGTCAGAACTTGACTTCTCTTTCTCAAAGACTTGTTCCATAATATCAGATATCCATAATAAGCCAGTGGTAAAAAAAAAGCACTTTTAGTGGTTTTAAATGACGGTGTCAGCTTGCCCCAAGAGATCACATTGCAGTGCGTGAGCAGGAATTGTTTTTATTAATCATTTAGACACTAAACGTGGGAAAAAAACTACCAAAGTTACCTTTTTAAATTCCCCTCTGATCTCCCTGTAGGGTGGTTTGGCATCCGTAAGGACTTCTGCCACTTCCTGTTGGAGCTCCTCCCCTTCCTGCGGGAGTACGGCAACGTGTCCTACGACCTCCAGCGCAGCGAGGACCCCGAGGCGGTCGAGGACATGCCCGTTCCCGAGCCGCCGCCAAAGATCGCCCCCATGTTCCACAAGAAGACCGGCGTGGTGATCACACAGAGCCCCGGGAAATACTTCGTTCCGCCCCCTAAACTCTGCATCGACATGCCCGACTAACTCCGTGCGTCGGAGCCAAAGGGGAACTGCTGTACTCATGTGTTACAGCACCCGACATTGGTTTGGTTCCTCCCTGAAGGTTTTGGTCCCCCCTCGCCCAAACCCTGCATCACTACGGCTGTCTAGAGTGACACATTAGAGCCAATATGGTAATGAATGATCAACGGATCCAGGATCCTGATAAGACCGCCCTGCCTAACTCTGTCCTGGAACCAAAAGAACAGATTTTTGTTTTTCACCTGCAAGTGAAGTTTCACTCTGTTGCTTCCGAGGGATTTTTAGGGGAACCCGACCACGAGCGTCTCAGATTCACTTGGATCTAAATACTTCGGTTGACATGACTTGATGAGACGAAAACAGAAGAGCCGGATCTGCGTGGACTTGAATATTTGACTGCGTAACAGCGGGAGCATTTTGATTCAGCACGCTTCAAAACTAAAGCAAAGATGCGCTCGTCTTGATGGGGACCATTGGAGAGACTCTAGCTTGAACTCGGGGGAACAATGCACTCTTATTGTACCGTGCCGTTGGAGACCATGAGGGAGGTGGGGTTAAAGAAAGGCGTCTGATTTCTTTCAGGTGTGTTGATGCAACACTCGCGTGCCCGTTTGTATACTGAAATAATAAGCGGTCTCTGTAGATATCCTCCTGCTCATACTGGCTGTGCTTTGCAATCGTGATTCCAATTTAAGAGATGTCGGGGACAAAACCCACAATTATGTGTAAAATGCATTTTTAATTGCAGCCAGTAAGGAAAGGAGGAATGCTTACAAAGCCTATTTCGATGTACATTATGCCGCGCTACGGTTGTTTTTAAGGCAGACCTCATCAAATTGGAGCCGTTCCTTGAAGAGGAGAGAGCAATCGAAATGGCACTTTGTCGGGTTAGACAGGACTCATCTTGGAACAGATTAACAGTGGGTTTTTTTGTATTCCTATTTTTTTTGTAAATATCATAAGTTGTCAAGTTAGGGACCATAGTGGAGACGGCAGGGTTGAGGCAGACCTGGAGACGAGTATTTGCAAACAATCATCCACTTTTTTTTTTTTAATACCATCTGAGTCAACCTATGAAAGCAAGACATTCTTAAACGAGTTGGATACCACAAATTTAGATTCTCAATTGACTTTGTTTTATTAAGTGATTTCAGACATTAAGTTTGTGAATAGCACAGACTGTACCTCCCCATATATGAATGTGATTTAGTAGCTTTCACATTGTCCTAATATACCGTAGAGAATGTACCCGCTGTGCCGTGGCTTTTCTTTGGTGCAGCTAAGCCGTGCGTTTCCAAATTCTATACAAATCTGCTTTACCTGGATCATACAGAAAAATGCAAATACATTTTATCCAATGAGTAGAGAGTATAACTCCTGAGATCCCCTGTAGGTGGGCACATTGCCAGATTTCCCCAATTTATCGAATTACTCAAAAGAAGCGAAAACATTGTATTTTTATTCTTTTCAACAGCCTGATTGCTGGAGCATTCAGCGTGCTGTCAGTTTGTTTTCTGCAGACTTATTTCTCCATTAAATTAGCCTGATTTACTAATTACGCTCCCTTGATGCTGCAAGTAAAGCAACCTGGTTTTCTTCTGGTGGAATCACCAGATATTTCCTTTTGTCTATATATTTATTTTAGAATTAAACTAAAGAAAACAAATCTACCCTGAAAACGGCACGTCGTCATTTTTGTTCAATCAATTTAGAAAATCTGTTTTGGGTCGTTTGCGTCAAAACACTGGCAAATATGTACATTCACTCCAGTACTGTACTAAAATACACATCCAAGGTACTTGTACTTTACTACTTACATTTCACGCAACTTTATACCTGAACTCCACTACATCAGAGGAAGAACATTTGATAATTTGCCATGAAATGACAAAAGTCATGGTAAAATGCCATTACAATTCCATGAAATGTCATAATTAACTGTTTTACAACATATAATACTTAATCAGGATGAATATAGTATTCCATAGTTTAAAATGTCCCAGAGTTCAGTGCCTTTAGCATTAGCTTCCCTTGGCAAGCCGTTTCTGCAAACACAGCCCAGCAACCAAACGAAAGGCTAAAATCTGAGCACGCTAACAACGAAAGGAATCTTCACCTTAAGGGCCACCGTAGTTCTCTGAGCAGACGGGTATTCAGCTCGTTTGCAAACCGCTACCTCGCTGCTGGATGCCACTAAAAACCGACACACTGGTCCTCTCACACGTGCAATAAAATAATATTCAAAATACGCTTTATTGATGCAGTGTGAGGATACATTTGTGAAATTCTTTATACAAATAGCATTATATTACAGAAATGAAAATATAGCAGCATCTTAGTATTTACATAGTCAATTATCATCTAATTCTATTCATGGTGTCCCTCATTGTATTCACATTGAGGGAGCTTGAGTTTGAGACAGATGTTCACCAGTGACTGTGTGCATCTATGACAGAGCTCCTTGAGTACAGTACAGCTGATAAACGGTTCTGCTCAGAGCCGGACCAAGGTTTCTGCAAAACAAAGAAAAGAAAGCATCAACCAACTGCAGTGTCTCCTTGTATCATCAGTAAGTAGCACTTCTGACTCGTTTAATCTCATTTAGCATATTTTATTTGTTCTGACTGGGTAACAACAAATACCACACGAATCATTGAACAATATAAAATCAAGTTACAAACCTTTTGAGCTTCCCGTGTCGGATGGAAGAGAGCAGTTTTTCTTTGTGTTTGTCACTCGCACACCGTTCATAAGCTGTAAGAAGACTGAAAAGAAGAAGAGAAAACATCTCTTACAGTAGCTTTGGACCGTGGTCCTCGTTTATAGTTATTTTCTTACTGCAGCAACATTTTAGGCCCGTCTGCTCTCATGTGTGTGAAGAGAGCTCAGTGTTTGTATTTGTTGAGGAAGCAAACTTATCTGTATTCAAATAAAAGTGGAAATAGGCGTAACAGGCAGAGATGTTACGTTTTCCTCAGTAAGTTTCTGAAACTTAATTTGCTCTTTCTGCATCCACGATATCATCTCTGCTGGTGCTTAACACCCAGAGGTAATGGGGAAGACTTCTTGGCGACTGGGTGAGATGTCTGTACATACAATAACATGCGAGTTACCTGTGTGGAGTGCTGTACTGCTCCAGTATAGCAGCTGCTTTGTCTCCAGACAAACCGCTAACTTGCATCAACTGTCTTGCAAACACTTCTCTCACCGTCTGACACTAGAAGGGAAAAAGAGGGATTCACAAACACACAATGTAACACTGTATGGTTTTTGGACTATTTCTTCAATTGCAAATTCAAAGTGCTTGTCAAAACAGGTAAATAGAAACCATGAACACACACACACACCTTGTTTTTCACTGCACCGTGGTTGAACTCTGCAAAAGAAATGAGCGAGCAGGAGGGGGTTCCTCTCTCCTCCTCATCACTCCCTCCATCACCCTCCAGCTCTCTGGAGCGACAGATCAGCGTACAGTTCTGAAATAAAGACGAAGAAAGAACGAATGTAAAGCGTAGTTCAGACGGCAAGAGAATGGACTGTGTGTGTGTGTGTGTGTGTGTGTGTCACCTGATAGAGTTTAATCAGGTACCGCGTCATGACGGTGAGGTAGGCAGCTGACTCCCTCACATCCTGGACTCTCTTCACAAAGAAGCCGTCAACTACCTAACGCACACAACGTACGTACAGCACACACACACAAAATCAACAATCCTGTAACAATTGGTGTTCACCTGTTTGTACCACGATTGAGCTAATATTCGTGTGGAGAATGAAGACTTTAGCTTGACTCATGATGTCTGGAGCCTGACCCATTCTGACATTTTTGATGCAGTTAAATGTCAATTTTTGTCGTACAAAACAATGACATTTTGGCAAAGATGGCTATCAGAAGTTATGATAAAGATATGAACAAGTAGGGCTTTTGATAAAAACAAAAACTAACAGTAACACAAATGCAAATGTTTTGCCATATTCCTGAAAAGTACCCGTGTTGCGCCAGTAATACACAATAACATCGACCCACATCCAGCTCTGGATCTACTGTAAACTGTGTTCACGCACCTGTGTGTTGACGATGGCCTGCTGCAGGGTAGTCTCAGGTAAACTCAGGTGGGAGGCCGCCGAGCCGCACTCCTCCACCAGATAGCAGGGCCTACGGAGACCACAGCGCTTCAGCCGGAACTGACGCAGGAAGAAGAGATCAATGGAGACGTCATCTTCTGTTCCATTAGCAACAAAAAGCTCATTTTAAGCTAAAGAGCCCATTTTAAATGGTGGTTGATTGTTGAAGTTATTCATCAAGTTGAAGTACCAAACACTTTCGGGTTAGAACTTCTCCAACAGGATGATTTTCTTACATTTCTCCATTTTATATCGTTATAAACTGAAAATAATTTTGCATTTATTGGCTATTCCTCAGACAAACCAAACTATGTTACGGCATCAATAGGATCTCAGGTAGTTGTGACATACTTAGAGTTTAACTTACTAATAATTTGAATAAATAAATGAACAATTAGAAGAATTTGCGCCTCACAGCAACCAACCTTCTGTTCCCTGAAGCGTCCGTCAATGATGCTGCCGCACAGGTCGTCCATCCTCTTCCTCTCAACGATGTAATCAAGGACGAGCTCCCTGCCTGCAGGGGCACGCAGCTGGCCTGGAGGAAGATTAGAACGCGTTCTCATTTCATGTGAATATATGAGCAACATGTAAATAACATGTATGGTGACACTCACGCCTCAAGTAGGGGAGTCAACTTTTAAGATCACCTTTTTCAAACCAGGACCACGAGGTGCATTGACTCCCTTTTTTTTAAAGGAATTCAGTTTCTCATTCTGTTGATCACTTTTGACGCCCAAATGTTTTTGCTCTTGTATATTTCTGATCGTCCTTATTCTGCACCAAGACCCCCCCCCCCCGAGAATTAGATTCCAGTGTTGGCTGTTTCATGTGATGTAAAAGTAGATTTTAAAGTTAAAGTTGCGTCCGTTCTCTCTCGTTTGCTCTGACATCACTCCCTTAGTTTGATCTTTCTGGGTGCGTCTGCGTTACCTGGAACAGGCGCCACCTTTTCTCGAGCGACCCACAGGAAGTCTCCGACGTTCAGCTTCCTAACATCGAAGTTCACTCCATTTCTCTGGAGCTCTTTGCCCAGCTCATCCTTGTGGTGGCGGCTCCCGCTGCACGGACAAGTCGACAAGTCATGAAATACACACTTGACCGTCTCCGATTGACACGGATACATCCAGACGTGCTCTCTTACCCAGTTGTCTCAATGAAGTCCACACAGAGGATAATTTCGTAGGCTCCGGGCAGAAGACATCCTGCGTTCGGCTTCCCGCTCGTTGCCTGTGAGTTCTGTGGGTTTCCCGAGAAACCCATCCCAACAACCTCACTCCTTTGCTGGGCGACACACGCCGGCCTCTCTGCAGGCCTGTGAAGAGACGACGATTCATTTTGCTCCAGCAAGGAAAAAGAGCAGAAAGTGAAGACGTCGCTCATTTAAAGAACACTCACGGTATTCCGTCTTCTTCTTCGTCGTCATCACTGGCAGTGAGGTCCACAAGCCCAGCATCACATTCCTCTTCCTCCACCTCTTCCTCACTCCTAGCCTCCTCTCCGCCCCCCTCTGGGCCGTCTTTAGTGTCGTCTTCTTCTACCGACTCCAGCCGCTCCGCCAAAGCCAGGCCGTCTTCTGTCAGAGAATACCTGAGCGAGGAAGGAGAGGGAACTTCATTGGCTAACCAAACATGTCGTCTTCATTGTATTCATATGATTAGCAACGCTAAGAGTCTATAGCCATGTATGCTAGCAACTACGCAAAAACGTACTAAATGCCCACATCATGAATGCCTCTGACAAACATCATGGCAATACATATGAATAGCTTCCTGTGTACCGTGCAGGGTTGTGGGTCTTTATGACGAAGTTCTTCTGGATCAGAGTGCTCACTGAAGACCAGGCGGTGTACTTACTGCCTAAATCTGGCTACAAGACACACACACACGAACAAAAAGGAAGGAGGGAAACGACTTAATTTGGAAATAAACCCACTTAACGGAGGTTAGCAAGAGTAAAAGGGCAGATTGGGAATGTTGTGTTAAAACCAACATTTCACTTACAACGGTGAAAGACTTGTCACAGAGGAGCTGAGCCTCTGCTTGGAGCTCCATCTTAAACATATAACCTTTGCTTCCTGAGATCTAGAGAGAGAGAGATGACACGTCGTGTTGTTAATTACTGAGCCCACAATGCAATGCGTTTAACTAATTTCAACTACTGTGATGGAGAAAGGTGTACCTGTGACTGTCTGTAGAGGGTGAGCAGTACCGCATAACCCCCAGACCTCTTCTGGGGCATGTACTCCCTCTTCTTCTTCTTCCCCCCTCCTCCTCCTCCTCTTTCTTTCCCTTGATCCCCGGCTGCATTCTTCTACAAGGAAAGATAAAACAAATTAAAACGTAAGCGATCACACCGAGTCACTGAAGTAATCACACACGTGGTCCTAAACAGATCTACTCCTACTTACATTCAAGGAATATACAAATTTCCGACAATTTGTCCGTCTGGAAATGTTGCGATTGCTGTATTTCTGGTATGTAATCGTGTCTTTACACAGTGAAGACAAACGTACACTATTTACCTTTCTGGATGGAGCCAGGCTGTTGTTGTCCGGTCTGCCAGGAGGGGGCAGTCCTTCAGGGAGAGCGTAGATCAGAGCGCCTGGGCCTACAGCAGAGGAGGACAAAGACAACTTCAACACACCTGAACCTTGTCTTGATACTTCAAAGAGGATTCTGGAAACTTATGATGAGAGCTTACAGTTTAAACAGAAACATGACGGGCTTGGCCGTGTCTCACCGTTTTCTCTGCGGTACCGCTGCAGTTTTTCATCCAGGATTTTACAGATGCCGTCTCCGAAGTTCTGCAGGATCTTTGCCTCTTTGGCGTTTTGAAGCGGTAATGGATACTTATTCAAAGAGCTGATGGCCTGAAAACAGACAAAAACACACGTGAATGAAGTGAGATTTCCATTGATTTAAATGATTGGCTGCACTTAAAGGTTTTGTCATGCGTTCTGTATAAAAAGTTACATATTATGACTGTTAACTGGAATATAACAACATACTGAATATGTCTGATGGACAGAAATGGACCATTATGCAAGATATATTTTGCATAATGGTCCGGGAACTCAACAGCCCCTGAAATGAACAGAGTATACAATAAATACCTTCTGGTACGTGTACTGGATCTTCAGTCCCTTCTCTCTCGCCTGGTCCCGGAGCTCAGTGAGCCACGTGAGGAACAGCGGGTTCGGACAGGAGGGCAGGTTCCGTTTCCGACCCAGCCGGACCGGTTCCGAAGCTGGCATGCCCCTTTGGGTCTAGACAAGAGAGCAACGAGACGGTGGACAGGTGGAATACGAACACACCACGTGACAACAACAACAACCGCGTCCTGCAACTTAAGCTAGCGTTAGCAGACCCTAATTAGCCATTTCAACGTTGTCCTTGATACGCCACCATATTTAAAAGTAGTAAGCAACACGCGTCGGGAGGTTTTTGCAGATAATTGTTACAGTATGTCGTGTCTGTGCTCACCTTTAACTCGTGAGAGTTTGCAGTTGAAGGCTGGCGCCTTGTATTCAAAGACGCGGCGCACTTCCGGGTTGATGTCGGTCACGTCACCGGAAAAGAAGGCGGGGCAGGGCGCACATTAATGACGAACGTTGTTATACATTCAGCATGGAGTCAGGATGCTGTACATCTACAGTACTGCACTGTACTGTCGAAACTATTCACATACATCATATACACAGAATACAGAATATATTACATCTCTCTCAAAACTTCCTAAAACTATATAAACTCTTCTAAAAAGTGTATTTTTGCAACATAACTTTACATACAAACACCAAATAAATAGTTCTTACCACATACTATATACATACACTGATGTACTACTGTAAGTATAAAATACTTATCTGGAGTCTTTGGCATTTTCATTTGTAGCATGCTGTAAATATAGACTATGAACACAAATGTAATGTGTTTATTCTTAATACACAGACACGATTATTTTAACTAAAGATGACATGAATATAGTTACTGTATTGTACTGTAAACAAAACACAGTTTATTAAAATTTCAGTACTCCAACTCTCTCTGCAAAATTAGCCTTGTTGTGCATGCCAAAAAGCAAACGTGGATCCTATTTATAGTGTTTAAGCTCTGAGATCTAAGCGATCTAATTGGTTACAGGTGTTTTCACAGGTGCATTCTGGGTGCAGGTGAATGATAATTGAACTAGTCGGAATGTCATTCTTCAAGCTTGTATGCAAATGTGCAACATCATATCATGTTATTGTTTTAAGTCAGAATTGATCAGGATTTATAATAGTGCGTAAGGGACGTCTTTGGTCTCCTTAAAGTGCCGACTCACCTACTTGGGTTCGGCAACGTCCAGGCCCAGTGTGTGACATTCGTCGGTGGTGCTGGTGTTGTGGCACATGGCACAGAGTTTCAGTAAAATACCAAGCCTACCGGGGTGGCGTCTCGCTTCAAAGCCAGAAATTCAAAACAGAGCGCATTAGAGTTGGAACTACACACATTACACCTCATTAAGGAGCTAGTTGGATGAGGGTTCAAGTGGGGAAAGTGTGGGACCCAATGACTCTTACTCTGGGTCTCACATCGGCACCAATTTCAGATTGTTGTCAAAAAGGATCCCGATGTTTGTTTGAGCGAGAGGCAGATACCTTTAATTGGCCAGACACTGAACGTACTCTGACGCTTCAACGCATTGTTACAGGTTAACCTGATGAGGCACATGCGCCATCAGAGAGAGAGAGAAGTCTCTGCCAAGGCCTATGAGCCGGTGCCCCGAGGCCTTTCGTCAACGGTTTCGGCATCAGATTAAAAATGGTATAATCATCTTGACAAAAACAAATTAAATGTTCAAACAAAAAAAGGACACACTTTCAAAACGAAACGCCTGCAACATTCCTCGATTCCCACAAATGCAGCAGCAGCAGCAGAAGCTGAAGGGACAGATCAAGAAGAACTGCTTCTGTTTCTACCGCAGGTAGTTATTTCCGGGAACTGGCGTGGAAACTTACTGCATTGGTTGTAATGTGGGAGATTTAACCTGCTGGTTCAGAGGCAGGTCTGATTGGAGCCACGACTGATGGCTTCTGGGGTACAGGACCGGCCACTGCTTTGAGTGGCTTGTGGTGTAAAGGAACACTTTTTCTTCTTCTCTAGTCTCTCAATGCACAGTTGGTTTTGGCAATTCAATGATCTCATGACAATTCATCCAATAGACGCTGAGGCATTTCACTCAAGACCACTGATGTCAATGTCACGGTGGGACGAGAAGAGCAGTCGGGATTATAAAAGTCAGGATTCAGGTCTGAGGGAACCATGATTGTCTCTACAATAGTTGTTGAGTGACGGACCAACCAAAAGCAGAGGCACGGCTAAAATGTATGGATCGTGCTGGTGAACCCGACACTGTGAGTTTTGGGCATCTTTAATACAATCAGTGTCAGTGAACTTCCAAGACCGTTATATAATCCGCTAGCCTGTTTCCTTAGGCTGAAGGGCGGTTGCAGGATTCCTCCAACAAGACCCGACAGAGACCAAGAATCCAGCCTCGCCCTCCAAACCACAACCGCTCTCTTACTTAAACACAGTCAGAAGTTTGGGGGGGGGGGGGGAGAAGCACAATAAGTGCATAACAACAGCCATCCTTCATGCGCTCAAAGAGTCTGAAGGGGCAGTGTAAAGCGCGAGTAATTCACACGTTTGTATTCAAATGAAAGATGGCTGCTTGCTGAGGCTGTAAAGACATTAGTGTTGAAAAACTAGGCTGATTTGTTCCGAGGATGGAATGACATGCCTCTGATTTTTCATTACTGAACATATTTCCCCATGTGACCACATGATTTACAGCTAAAGACACATCAACAGTCATACCAAGAATTCCTTTTGTGCCTGAAACAACCTTTTCAGTCATCACTCGGATGCTGTGCTTGTGATGCTTACGTTCTTTATTACCTTTCCACCGCCCACTCATTTGAGAAATTTGGAAGTTTAACCGAGTGCTCGTCAGTTGATCTAACACTGCCACTGTTATAGCACAATGCACGTTAATATATCAAGTCCATTCTTGACAACGCACGTGCACGTGTGAATATCAATGTGCTGTTGCATGCACCTGTTATTGTAAGGACATGCAACTGCAATGCACGGTTGGGAAATAATTGCTTCTTAAAGGTGCAGTTTAAAGCAACAGATTGGTTAATTGGTTGGCCCCAGGATATTTAGAGGAATACTGCAGGACTATTCCTTGGCTGGGTGCAGACTCTTCCTGGACTCTCTACTGGCTCTTGTGCGTATTTAACAAACAAGATTAAAAAAAAGTGTTAATTAGTGAGCCTTACAGGTGCTGGTAGGTGTATTTTGCTACCTTTGAACAGGACCAGGCTAGCCGTTTCATTGTTTCCAGTCTTTGTGCTAAGCTAAGCTAAGGTAACCAATGACTAAGTTGTGGCTGTATGTTCACTGTACAGACTTGAGAATTGTGCTGGAGAGGAAAAATGTCCACCCGAGCAGACACGGGCTCTAAATAAGAGGAGAGTCCGCAAATTGCAGAAAGTCAGAAAAGTGAACTCGCTACAACAGGTAAAATGGTAACGGTACACAGAAAAATGGCCGCCACTCTGACCATCCTGCTACGTTGAGTTGATTGGGAAACCTATTCTACTCTTCCTATTTCTACGGGCCTCATTATCCAGCAACATTGTTTCGATTTTCTTTCTAACCACAACACGAAGCAACCAGTTACAGGTCACACAGCTCACTTCCAATGCTGTTGAACCAGAATGCATCTGTATTGTAGTTTACATTAAAAGCACAACTTTAAAAAAAAAAAAAGATAAGAAAATATATTATCTTGTAATATATTACTCCCTTTAATGACAAAGTACTTTTTTTCATAGAAAATCTTTTCTCTATTTTTTAGCTGTACAAAGACGCCCACAGGAAATATTTACATTCAATACAGATAAAAGAAAACAATGTTGATATTGTCGGACACGTTAATGAGCTCACATTACAATCCCATGTAAAAAAAACGTGGCCTATGCTAGTCAAAGTCAGACTTGGCCTTTTTTGGTGCATTTAATTTAAAGCTGTGATATATAAAGAATCCCAAATTCATACACACGTACATTCATACATATATACACATTTCCCCACTGCTTTGTAGTCTGAGTTGTATCTTGTATGCCTTCACTTATAAGTCCTTATGTCCTGAGGCTCCCCTCCCCTCTACTGCCCTGCTGATCCAGTGGTATCATCACTATCAGCTCCTTGAGGAGAGCCTGGCGATGATCCTTCATCCTCTCTTCCTCCTCCAGCTCTCCTTGCAGCCTTCCCCTTCAACAGGGCGCTGTCGGGGTGAAGCGAGTGGAGGTGGATCAGCAGCTCATCCTGAGTCCCCGCCGTGAGGCCGCACTCCTCGCAGACGTACAGCTTGTTGCGTCGCTCCTTGTAGGCGTACTTCTGGGTGACGCTGTGGATCTTCTTCATGTGGGACTCCAGGGAGCAGCGCTGGGTGAAGGCCTTGTCGCAGAGCGTGCACTTGTAGGGACGGACGCCTGTTTTGAAAAACGCGGGAAAATGTCATAATCTTGCATCCATTACGTTTGTGTTTATGCTCGTGCGAAAAAAGAGAGAGCGTGCAAGCTACCTGTGTGCGTGCGTACGTGTCTCTTCAGGTCAAAGGTGTCGTTGAAGCCCTTGCCGCAGAAGCTGCACAGGTGTCTCTTGGTGTCATTGTGACACTTGAGATGTCTGTTCAACATTCGCTGGTACGAGAAGGTCTTCTGGCAAACCTGTAACAACGATACAAACAAAGTTCACGTTCAGTGTTCCCCACCAAAAGGCATTGTGTGTATCCTTGAAGCCTACAAACAAGAAGCAAGAAGTGGATTTATTTTTGCTTTCAAGAAAAATCTCTTTTTAGTCCGTACTTGTTGCACACGTGTTTACACATGAAGGGGCGTTATTTATTGCAAATCATGAAGGTGAAAGGTTTGGATCACGATCATGATATTGCGTTGCCTGGAGTAAGTGTGCAGGCATCACCATATGTATACCACACAGAACTATTTCATTGGAAATGTTTCACGGTAAATGTCGCCAATATTCCGTCACATTGATTTCCGATTTTTAAAAAACGTTTTTTTTCTAAATTAAAAAAAGAGAACAAAACGTACCTGGCACACGTACGGCCCCGTCGGCCCCGTCGGCCCCGTCAACAAACTCTGACTTTGACCCGTCGATCTGGTCACCATGGAGACCTCTTCCATGGGTTCGGGGGTTGTCGTCGTCGAGGCAACGGGCATCTCAGTGGCGCTTGGCGTTAGGGCCGTCAGGGTGGGAATGGGGGGGAGGGAGAGGGGAACGGGGGAGGGAGAGGGGCGTAAATGGCCCGTGGTCGTCTGTGGTGGAGAACAAATATTGATCTTTATGTTACATTACAATTATAAAGCCTTTGTTTGACCTAATATACACCACTTTAAGTGACACACTGAGCTGCAGTATAACACAACTAATTTCATTTAAATATGAAATCAGAATTGGAAAACATCGCATTTGAAATTATGCAAATTAAGCCATTTAATAAGAAAGAAAAAAACACCAGTTTCAGGGGAGTAGTCATGAAATTGTGAGCAACATATGTTGTGTTTCCCCCACACCCTCCCGTCTTATTGCAAACGTGCAGCAAATCAAACATTAGCATTTCAGCTCACACCATAGAAACAGAACAGCGGACATTGAACTTTTTTCAAAGAGTACAAAAGAAAATGGCGAGTTGTTAGTTAAGGTGACGGCACACATTGATTTGAATGTGAATGTCCGTCGTATTCCAATTCTATTTCTGTGGTTGACACCTTGAAAGTAAATATTATATTAATATCTATTAATGTTCATTTTGGGAAAGGAGAAACCAACATAAATGTGTCAAAATATCAAGTGATAAAGGTCCTAAAAAGTCTCGTTTCCTCACCTTCATTTTGGACCGGACGTACGTAGAGCCGCCCTGCGCCCTCCTCCTGAGATCTGACCTCCCCTCCGATGACGGCAGCAGGCTCTGCGGCTGGCCCAGCATCGTGCTGGACGGCAGCTCGGCGTGTGTTTGCGTGTCGGAGAGAGACTGTTTGGTGAGGCAGAGCGGAGTCATCTCGGCGGGGCTGGCTTCGGCTTCCATCATCAGGATGGGCGAAGGGTAGATGGAGACTGGAAGGAGAGAGGGGGGAAGAGTAGTCAGTGTCACCTTTCAAGTCTCTTCTTCAACCTGCAACACTTTGGGTTTTTTAAGCCACTTGGGAGCAGCAGAAACACGTGTGGAGTCATGTTTTTGGACACATGGTGGATGTAAACAAATATTCACTCTCTGTTCGCTCTGTTTTTCGTCTCTACCATCTCCTGAGGGAAACATTTGGTATTTTATCTGTTTAAATAATGAGTGTGAACCCTTTCACATTGTCATTTCCTACATTGTAACTTGTAATATTGATAATTGCCTTTAAAGATTGTAAAAAAACAAACAAAAGCAGAACGTCCTGATTTGACTTGATTCATTTGTTTTTCCAGATTTTACACCGTTAAACTTCAAAACTGCTACTAATGGAGATTATTAGAATAACGTTTGTTGTCACGACTGCGAGTACGATCTTGATCATTGGAGAAATAAGGATTCGAAAAAATGTTGAAGGTTTACTACGTCATGTTAGAGAAGTTTTGTGATTTCAGAGAAACATAACAGGGTGTGGAGTTAAAGAAAGAAATTAACCTCAGACATCAGAAGTCACACCCGAGTTGACTGCGTTCCAGTATACAAGTCGGAAAACTTAATGGGCTTTGCTCCAGGCAAGCCTTCGGTATCCATTGTTAGCAATACCGGTTGACAACAACGCATTACGTCGGTATTTTGTGCATACAAACATCCTAGCAACATGCCCACAGATAGAAGTGGGACAGTACTGTATGTATGACTGATTTAATGAGACACACATATGCTAGAAGCGCTAACAAACAGCATATTACTACAGCTTATTCACTGTTGAGCAGCCATTTAGGATTTGGAGGTTCCTCCGACTTTCTAAGTCGGAAATCCAACTTTAGGCGGTGTTCCAGTTGAAACTTACGACTGGAAACTCAGCATAACTAAGTGATTATTGAGTTGCATTATGGGAAAATGTAGGATCCAGTGTTTCTGTAGATTGACTGATTGCTAGGGACTGAAAGTAAAGTACATGTTTACCATTTTCCAACCAGTCAACCAGCTTTATGGAACACTAAACTGCCCGACTGCTCCTATAAAAACAGACTGTTTTGGTCATTTGATCGTTGTAAAAAAGGAGCTCCTGTGGAAACACATCACATCCCACACACGGACATATCATGCAAATAAAGCATTGCTCTAAATGTAACACTCTTTCAGCGCAGAGAGTGGAAGAGAACGAGGGACGGGGAGAGAAAGAAGCAAACCGAGGGAGAACATTTCTTCTTGCACTACTGAATTTCACAATGTGCAGCCAGCGCGCATCGGCTTCTATATTTGCACAATCTCTCAATTAGCAAACATGCAGAGTTAAACATGTATTTGTGTGTGTGTGTGGGTGTGGGTGTGCACATGTTTGGCCTTTTGTTTTGTGCTACTTATAACACAAGTCCTCACATGCCCCCTCACACACGCACACATTCACCACATTACCATTACAGTTAGACTTGTCCGACCAGACTGTCTTGCAGCACCGGCTCTGTGCCTTCCTCAAACAATCCACCTCCGCAGGGGTGGATGCCTGTCTATGTGTGTCTATGTGTGTCTATGTGTGTGTGTGTGTGTGTGTGTGTGTGTGTACAATCTAACAAAACACAGCTCAAAGAGGGAGATGGAGAGAGCTGTAGGTAGGGTTATAGAAACCTTTGAGAGTGCAACAGACAGGTGTGTGTGCGTGTCTTTGTGCGATGTGTTCGGTTAGCCCGGAGGCAGGTGTGGTTCAGCTCAGCAAAGACAACGAATCAGTTGACTTCTGCAGGGCCTCAATCAGATAAAACTCAAATGCAGAATGCAAATGAAGCGCCACAGCGAGCTGCAAAAGATGAAAAGGCACAACAACCGACCTGCAAAGCAACAGAGGTGTAACGGTGCGCTGTGACGCAGCGAAAGCTGGGGCTCCTGTCATGTTTGGTAAAGAGATATCACTCGCACAGCCTCTACGGGTATCCACAGTAACTTTACTTTACAGCGACTCGGGCTGGCTATTGTTTGAATAAAATACAGCTCAACATATAGTCAAAATTAAAATGAATCTGACCAAAGCATAAACAAGGTAATGCCAACATTTTGCCTATCATTCCTATAATAATGTTCCTACATAAAAGACGGACACTGCTGCTAAAGCTGCCACTACTTCAAGTATTTCAGCGCTGTTTTAATCTTCCCCCGTGCTGGTGACGCAAGCGTCCTCTGGAAAACAACATATTTTCATGTGTTTCTATTCGACACACAAGCAGAGCCTTCTGGATGGCCATCAATAACGAAGAAGGGATGTAGGGCGGCAGCCAACGGTTGTTATCAGCCTCGATTCATCTGTTGATTATTCGCTTGATTAGTCAAGTTGTTTAGCATATAAAATGGTGTAAAATAGCAGTTGCTGTTTCCCAAGATGAAGCTATAAAGTGATTAACCATTTAATGTACAAACTGTTTCAGTGACTTCAGCTCACATAACGGCGGCCCAGGCTTTCAGGTCTTTCTAATTTATTCCTGTGTTGATAGTTTCTTTGGTGACTGCTGCTGGCCGGACATTTAATCTCGTCTTGTATTGTTTGTTCACTCCTTCCCCCTCGCCAATGAAATGAATGGAGTGTGTGTGTGTGTGCGTTTGGGAGGAAGGGTGAGTTTTCACGTCGAGAGAGAACGAGTTGTGTTCCAAACGCACTTCTTTCATTTATTTCTATATCCATTTAGCGTCCCTCAGTTGGGAGAAAGACAAAGAGTCAACAATCGGTAGGTAACTTTGACAAACACAAGGTGTGAGTCTGTCAGTGTGTGTGTGTGTGTGTGTGTGTGTGTGTGTGTGTGTGTGTTTGCTGAAGGCGTACTGTCTGCCGCAGTAGGCTGTCTTTAGGGTCCGTTACATTTCCTCCTATCCAATAAACATTAACCTTGCAGCAGCCTCAGGATAGACCATCGGTGTGATACGATGAACTCACAAAACATAATTAGAGCCCGACTGATGAACTGATTGGCTGATATTATTGGCAAACATCTCGGAGTAGTTGCCAAAAAGTTAAAGGAGGAGACCGATACCACTCTGGTTTGCGTGAGCGGTATCGATCTTCTCATCTGACTCTCGGCAACAGAAGATAATAAACCCCAAAATGTCATTTAATAACCACGTTTAAGGCATCAATACTGAAATGTTATGTATTTATAAATTAAAATGAAATTGTTGTATTGGTCAAGCTGTGAAATAATATGAATATATTAGTATATAAAATGATCACATTGTCTTTCCCTTGGATCCTAGAGTTGTACTAAAGTTTTGTTTAACTTGTAAATTAATCATATCATTATTATCGTCATCATCATCATTATTAATACCTAAAACCTTTTGTTAAGTGAAAATCTAAGATTACAAAAGCAAATTTCTGTTTCTAATTTGAATCATGTTCTTATAATTATTCTAAGTTTAAACTGGAACCCCCTCGGTTGTCCCATGCAGATCACATTTTTAATATTATCTTTAAAAACCTGTATTAAGAGTTAAAATGTCACATCTCATCCGGCTCGCACCACAACGCCTACAGACATTTTGTATTCAACAACAGAGATTCAGTTTCAGTTTGTATCACGATTTAACATTATTTTTAATTGGGTTCTTCTAATAGCAGAGACCTTTTTACGCCTGTTCTAGTTTCTCTTTTTTATTATATATTAAACTCTTATTCTATTTATGAGGAATGCCTGATCTCAGATAACGCAGCCGGTGGGAGTGATACTGGTTAAAATACACTTGTTATGTGTGTCAGAGGATGAGTAGGAACTGATGATCCATCAGAAACAGGCCCTGGCACATGTTTGTGGATAAAGGGATGCAAATAAACTCCTACACCAACTGCACACCCACATGCACAAAACTATCCAATCAGATGGCAACTGGCACCTCAAAAGGTATTCAACAAGTCTGTTTCTGACTGCAATTATCATACCTGTGTGTGTGTGCGTGTGTGCGTGTGTATGTTTGTTTGTGTGACTCCTTCTGTTCACCGCACATAAAAGCACACGTCAGGCAGGTACGTCAAGTAACGGCACATACCAAAAACCTGAGCTGAGACAGTTGCTGCGTTTGGTGAGGAGTATTAACTACGCGTAATTACGCACATGACGCTCAGTTTTTGTTTTATCTTACGGATACATTCTCATGGCAATTTGGATAATTTGATTAATAAAATCAAGTTTTATATGACTGATTCTCATTTTGGATAGATCAACAGTGGTTAAAGGTCAGAGTTAACAGAGATAAACAAGGAAATATGGCTCTATGAAATCGGTAATTGTCTATTTTGTACGCGTAAAGTTAGATTCCAAAAGCGTATTAAAGTTGATGATTCCAGAATCACCTGCATGCTCCCACTAAGATTATTGACTGTTGTTTGACAGAATTGTTAGTTGCTTAAAACCACCTGAAAACGACCTGCAGTTCAGTTCGTCCAAATGTTCCGGTTTCAAACACCAGAGAGGATGTAAAAGTCAATGATTAAAAGTTAACGGTGATGAGATGTGGCGAAAATGAGACAGGGAGAGGGGGAGGGGGCGAGAGCGCGAGAAAGAGGTTTAGGGTGTAGTCCGTTACTTGTTATCTGATACCGACGTGGTCTTACAATAAAAACTCCGCCGACGGCAACAATGGAGACTGTTCTCAAGAGGAGTTGTTGGGGAAGGGGTGGACTCCCTTTGCGTATCATTTAAATGCAAAGTTGGGGCCAAACACAGCATGAAGCTCACATTTGACAGTTAACAACATGTCGGATCTTGTTCGTTTTTTTCAGTTGGGGCACCCAATTCAGAAAACGGTATTTCCTGTGGGACAGCCCGCAGTGAAATGTCATCATATGAGTGGGCCACTGGTCCAACAAGTCTGAAGAAGAGTTCTTTCTTAAGGATGTGAGGATAACTTGGGTATAAATGTAACAACCAAAATCACAACCCACTAGGCCTCAAACAATTTTAACTAAATAAAAAAAAGAAGAATACATAATTGAACGTCATACATAATAGGCCTTTATTTGGGCTACGTTAGTCAATGAAGTGCTACGCATAAGGAAGAACGCTGTAATCAGGGGTTGAAGGTCGATATGTGAAAAGCAACGGGCCCTTGTGATAGCTTGTTAGGCCGCAACACAACGGCAGATATGAAAAATAGAAGAGCAAACATACCAGCTTTTGCTCTGACATAATGTGTTTTGTGTGAAGTTTGAAAAAACTTTATTTATATTTTTTCAATTAAGTCGGATTTCTAAGTTTAAACGCAAAAACGAAACGTTAAAATGAAGTTTGAATAAGCCTAAAGAAAAACATCCCCCTTCTTACGGGAACTACACTCTCTTCCCGGCCCGCTGTGTTTCCCGTTATTCGGTGGCCCCGGACTGCAGCCGACCCGTTACAATCACAACCCGACCCCCCTCCCCACCCGCCACACTGACATTCCTGGTGGATCCAAAACCACATGAAATCCACAAATCCGTGCGTAAAAGCACCCAAAGACACGTCAGGACCCCGCTACCCGCCTGCGCTTTGGTGGTTTGGTATTTTATAAAAAACAAAACAAATATGGCTCATTGCATCGGCGTGGACTCACCTGGGACGTAGACGTCGCCTCGCTCATGATCGGGGAGTTCGCTCCAGTTCCGCTTCCCCGGCGAAATATTCGACTTTTTCACCAGAAAGGTCCTCGGCATGCTTAATCAATACTCGGTCCTTTTATTTAGAGTTTGGTAGTGAAGTCGCTTGTCGCGAGGTGAAGTCAGCTAAAAGTTATAAAAAAAAGCAGGAAACTCCAAAGTTGGAAGGAGAAAAAAAATGGAAGGTGTCGGTCCCTTCTTCTCCTTCCTCCTTACACCTTTCTTCTCGTTTCGCGAGCTTGGTCCCGCTTTAATCTCCTACTTTGTGTCCGTACACACCTTTTTCTTTACCCGATTCTCTTTATAGCACTCAATAAAAAAAGGAAAGAGTCGTGTTTCGGTGGACAGGTGAGTCCGCTCAGGTGTGCTGCCTCGGACAGGTAAAGACGGATTTCACCTACAGCGCTCTGAAATAACGGGAGTGGGTGAGAGAGCGGGTTGAGGGGAGAGGAAAAAAAACGGAAGATTATATCCTGATCACACACACACACACACAGTCAGTCAGAGGTGGGTCCAAAAAAAACGCAGCACAGGTACTCTTTAAAAAGCAGGAAACAGGCGCCAGCGCGCATGCGCGTGAGAAATAACGGTGACAACAGGGCCGGGGAGAGACTGGGTCAGGCCTCTCTGTATACCTGCTGAACCGGTTTACCCCTCCCTTCGTACTCTCTCTCGCTCTGTCTCTCAGCCTTTCCCCTCTCTTTCCCCACCTCTTCTCCATTCCGCTCCAAGGTGTGGAGAACGGTGCAAATTATGGAGGGAGAAAGATAGTTTGGGGGGGGGGGGGGGGGTGACGAGCTCCTGTACAACAAGAAGACATCGTGGAACTGCACACACTTTCCCCCTGGTGCATCAGCACAGCGGTAAAAAAAAGTTACGTTATGTTTTTTTAACCTCATCCAGTAAATAAAAGCCTCCGGATTAGAATATAAATAGACGTGTTGTTTTTAGACACAGGTAACAGGTAGCGGAAGTTCACCAACTTGGCTTTTGTTTTTGTTTTCATGCGACCAATTATGAATCACTCGGATGAAATGAAATGCATTCTTTAACTCGGCGTAAACACAAGTGACAGTGTCGACGAGGCCTCTCTGGGGGTTAATGCATTATACAAATGAACATTTGAATGATTCAAATACAACTTAATTGCAAGTTTGCGCAGACAGAGAGGACGCTCCATCGCAAGGGCTTATACATGTAATTAGAGGTTTTTTTTGTGCTGATGTGGGGGTTTTGTTGTACAGTAAATTATCACAAATGGCTCATGGGAATGTAGTTTTACATGTATCAGTATCTTTCTTTACCATTTACTCGTGGTTATTGTAATTTTTTTTTAATGTTAAATTCCTTAGCTTTTGCACTGAAACCTGCACGGTGGATACTGTGTGAGCTGCATGTTAGAGATGTAAATGTAGTATTATAAAAGGGTTTCTGGGGAGGTCTGCACGGGTCAACCACATCATTTATTTTCACATTTACGTCTATACATATCTTCATAATACTGTAGGGCTTAAAAACTTTTGGCGTTACCTTCTATTTACACCTGATTGTATTTGGTGATCCTCTCTACTGTTTCTCGGCCAACTTGTGTGTTGTAATGTTTTTCAATGTTTTCATTAATGTTGTTTGTCTCTTTTCTGTTTTTTTGTTTATTTATATGTTTTTATTTATTCTGTCACATGATGTATTTTGGGATGGTACATCTCAAGGGGTTTTATCCTAATAAATGAATGTGACATGACATAAATCAATGATGAATATAATTGTTAGTTGCAGCTCTAATGTATACATCAACGGTTTACTTCCTTCCTTATGTAAACTACAGCTTGTGTTATCTGATTACTGATATTATTTCCACAGTGTATGAATACTGTGTTTCAGCCATGCTGTCGTTGATAAGCAGTATCATAGTACTTTGTTTAGTATTTACAAATAAAAAGACACATAAAGGCCTGTAAGTATGTAAATGACTCATTTAGAGATCAGTGTTTGCCTCCCTGCTGTGTGTGTTTACAACCCCCTCCTGCTCCTCCACTGTTCTCTTGTCTTTGTAATCAACCCAACACACACACACGCACACGCACACGCACACACACATGCAGATCCCCTAACTGGCCTCTGGAAACACCTGAAACCTTAAAATGATAACACACAGGAGGAGACAGAAGTACACATGTACTGTAGCCCAGTACTCTCTGTTAACACGGAGAGTAATCATATCAGGTGCAATATAACTATTTATTACTTTAACCAAATATTTTTCCTTCAAATATTGACTGTATTACCTATTTTCTGACATTATTACAAATGTAGAAAACAGGCGACAACCTTTGTTTCAGAAAAATGAAGCTAATGCTGAAGAGCCTTAAAGCTGCATTCTCTCTAATGTCCACCAGGGGGCGACTCCTCTGGTTGTATAGAAGTCTATGAGAAAATGACTCTACTTCTCTCTTGATTTATTACCTCAGTAAACATTGTAAACATAAGTTTATGGTCTTAATCTCTAGTTTCAAGTCTTCTTCAACACAGCGTGATGGTAGTAAATGATGTGACCTCTAACGGGAACAGCCAGAGGAATGAGAAGAAGAACGGGTGATGCATGAACCAAACGAGTCATTCTATGTGCCAAAGAGCCACTCACAGAAAAAGAACAGTATGTTAAGTGTGAATTGAGTTCTAAAACATGCATACATTCAAAAACCATGCAGTGTTTCTCATAAAATTTGTTTTTTTTAGCCCTTAAAGACCCCAAAAAGAAGATACGGAAAAATAAATACTAAAATTGTATTTATCTTTATTTCTTACCTATCCTTCTTTTTTAGGACTTCTCTCTAATCTTATCTTTATACCTAGCATACTGTCGAAACATTTCTTTCTGCCATTCTGTTGTATATATACAGCATGTTGTGTTTGCAACACTGGTTGCTTTTGCCTTCTCCAACATTTTCCGAGGGCCTGTAACTCCAGCAGACCTGTTTTTTTTCCGGCAGTTGGAACGGGCCCTCTAACCTGAGCAGAGATTGTTGGTTTTGCAGATTTAAATTTGTCTCTTTGTTTATTATTCAAAGTCGTTCAAGGAGTTCCCGTGTGCCATCACCTGCAAAGGTTTTCCCATTTGTATGTGCGGACAAAACAAGATCCAGCATCTAAAATAGACACACTTAGAAAACCAAAACCTATGCAGCAGCATTTGTCAGCGGTTAACTCCTCTAGTTGAACGGAGCAGTCGTGAAGGAGTGGTGCACGGTGACTGGATGAACGGTATGCCGCCAGGGCTGTCGGAGTAGTTTGGGCAGATGAGCTACCCTCCTCCTTCCTGCCTCCTCTTTTCTTTGACAACCCATTACCTAACTGTTATTTCATCGTCTTTAACCGCCTTTTCTTGTGTTTAAAACAGGTTATTGATGTGTTTTATTTGCTCAGAAAGATCTGTAAGAGAGAGAGAGAGAGAGAGAGAGAAAGCCTCAAACTGAATCAGCACGCAGAGATTTGAGTCAGTTAACAGAGAGATAAAGATGCAGAGAGATGAGAGAGATGAGCGAGAGAGACAGAGAGAGAGCGAGAGAGACAGACAGAAACAGAGAGAGAGAGAGATGAGAGAGAGAGGGAGAGCAAGAGAGAGAGAGAGAGAGAGAGACAGAGAGAGAGAGAGAGACAGAACGAAACAGAGAGAGAGAGAGATGATTGAGAGGGAGAGGGAAAGAGAGAGAGAGAGAGAGAGAGAGAGAGAGAGAGAGAGAGAGAGGGAGAGAGAGAGAGAGATGAGAGACAATAGGAGCACCGGTTTAACCTGATGGACGACTTCATCTCTTCTCTGGTCTCTTCCACATTATTGTTATTCATCTGCCGCTCTCCCTCACACCGTGTATCCGTATTAAAGGAACAAATAGACGTGTTAACTACAGCTGACAATGCATATTTTAGATCCTCATTAGATTTAATTCAACAGTTTGGCATCTAACCATGCAGCGAAGTGCAAAGAAATACACAGAATGAAGAGTAATGTGTAAGCAGTAAGGGGGACAAGATGTATGCAGTAAATGACAAAATATATAGTGCAGGTATAAGTACAACAATGGAAATATAGTGAGATAATATATAAAGATCACTGCAGACCCATCACACCCTGGACACACGCTGTTCCCTCTCCTCCCCTCTGGGGGGCGCTACAGAGCTCTGTACGCCAGAACCACCAGACGGGAACAATTAATCAGACATACCGCACCTCCACTCGCACTATTACCACCATTTGCACTCATTTCCCAAATCCATTGTCATTGTTGTTGTTCTTTATGTTCATATACATTCTTCGATGTATATCTATATTGATATGGTGCAGAGCTAAATGTCACATGTTTAGTTTCTCTGTTCTACTTTGTTTTTTTTGTATTTTTCTTGTTTGTTGTATATTCCATGTATGTAAGTTGAGAGCAATGTGTACACCGGAGTCAGATTCCATGTAGACGTACGCATACATGGCCAATAAAGCTGATTCTGATATACAGAATAAACAGCTGGAAGTAGGACATGCATACTGTGTAAACACCACGGGTCAGACACAAAGAGCCCTGATCTGCGGTAGGTCAGGGCTCTTTGTGTCCATGTCTTAAAATTAATATTTGACTTTCGATCATCTTCAGTTTAATTTCCCTCTCACTCATTGCCTCTGTTAGTGGCACCGTATATAAGTTCAGCCTGCATACTTTATTTATAGGCTTGGTTCTCTCAGCAATGGGTGGGAGCACAGGTTAGGTATACCTTTGTTTGTGTGTGTGTGCGTGTGTGTGTTTGTTGTTGTGCATTTGGGTGAAATGTTACTGATGAATAGACAAGCTGAACTCAAGAAGCTCGAGGATTAAGCTGAAGAAAACGTCAGCCTGCTCTTGACAGCTTCAAGGAGGAGCTGTCAGTCCGGTACTGCGGAAAAGTTCCAGCTGTCAAACTCAGTGTTGTGACGCATTTCGAGATGTGACACATGTACTTATTGTGATACATAATGATCAGCAATAATACAAAAAGAAGCACATTTACACTGATGCTCCAGTTTTTACTCACAACACATACATAGTTTCGATCAGCAGGTTCAGCGACTTGTCTAAATCCGTTTAATCCTCTTTATTTGTATTCATCCATACACAGGTGGGAAAAGAGAGACTACTTACACCTGTGGGCTTATTGAAACATTCCATTACTGTGTGACTTCGCATCGTCTGTGACACACCCTCGTCTCCTTCAGTCAAAACAGGTTTTTCTATATGACTTTTAAAAAAACACCAGAACAAAGAAGAAGAAAAGTCTATTTATATACTTCTACACAATTCCAGTGTAGCTATTAATAGTAGTAGTAGTATTGTTATTTTAGTTATTATTATTATTTATATTATTGTATTATTAACAACAATACTTCCACAAATAATATTACTTGTGATATTATTGATATAGCACAATAACATAACTGAAGCATACATTAGTTAGCTAGTTGAATAATAATTAAATTATACGAAGCACAATAAACAACTGGATTGAATTATATTTATATTCATCGTGTTGGAAATTAAAGTTAAAAATTTAAAATAGAATGTTCTACAACAATACTAGCTGTTCGTAGATTGAATAGTGAGTATTAGTAAAAAATAATAATACAATCACAATGGCTTCTCTCCGGAGAAATAGGTGGCGGTAGTGAGCTCCTAAGTAGCAGCCACAATTAAAGAGCAGAAGAAGAAGAGCAGACTTTCAGCCCAATGCGTCTGTGGTTGTCGTAGTTACTACAGATGTTGAACGTATGGAAAGAACGCGTAGCTGTCCTCGTGAATGCCCAATTGTTTAGTTTTTTATTACAAGGGTAAAACATGTCTAATTATTCTACGGAGGCTTGTTTTAAGGTGTCCACTCAGTCGCATTTACAGTCTATTTCTAATAAAGTTTCTTCATCGGCCTTTTTAGGTTTTTAGAGAATGTTTGAGAACTATCAGACATTTTTTAAATAGAAACAATGCTCTTATTGTTTTTACCAAAAATTATACGAGTTTGCGTCATATGTTTTATTTATTTGTTTACGTTTAGTACACACGTAACCCATAAACAGGCTCCGAAGACGAGTATATATATTATTTAACTATATTAAATACATCAAAAGAAAATGTTTCGACATAGAAATTAAAAAGAAAAAGCAGTTGGGCATTCACGAGGACAGCTATGTGTTCTCTTGAAGGGGCCCTTGATGTACCGGGACACCGGAACTGCTTTTTCCGGTTTGCTTGGTCTACGTAACAGTCTATTACGTATACTGTCCCACAGAACCACCGTGTCAACCCAAGTGCTGCCGTCTTGTATTTACCGTCTATGAGTGGCGCTGCACGGACATCTTTTTTTAACGAAATTGAGTCGTTATGGCCTCCAGGAAAAGATGCCCAGCGGGTAAAAACGGCCAGCAGGACGGACCATTACACGAACGCAAGCACCCGAGAGGCGACGTTAAGCGACACGTAGCTGCCTTGGTTCTGGCGAGGGGAGGAAGCAAAGGGATCCACCTAAAAAACATCAAAATGTTAGCCGGGGTCCCGCTCCTCGGATGGGTGCTCAGGGCTGCTGTGGACTCCGACATGTTCGACAGGTAGATACAATTGTTGCAGGATATTATATTGACACAATATACGTTAAACACTGCACATGACTTACTTATACGCGCATTTATTTGTTCACATATGGCCCTGATTCACTTTGCATTCATTTAAGATTAATTAAGATTGTCCTTACTACACAAACTACTCCATATTTGTTCAGCTAATCTTGCTGGAGATCTGTTTACCATTTAAATAAGTCGTTATGTAACCTGAATGACAGGTAATCAGTCAGTCATTGTATTAGTTTTATTTAAAACATGTGGTCTGTACAGAGGAACAAGATGAAATATTATTAAAAACAACATTTTGGAATATAGTCATTAACAGGTGATTCATACTGAAATGATTAGTAAACTCAAAATGAATATCCAGCGATATTGATAATCGATTAATTGTCATTTATTAAGAGAAATATTGGCTATTTTTTACGTTTCTAATGGGAGGATTTTCTGCTTTTTTCTACATTATGTTATTGTGATTTTATTTTTTGTTATTTGGACAAAATAAGCTTTTTATTTCATGAGGATTTGAGGTTTATGACGGAGTAATTTTCACCTTTTTTGACATTTTATGAACCGAATGATTATTTGAGATAGATTCATGTTGTTGTAATGGCCTCATTAAAGGCGACCTATACTAAATGTGTTGCATCTTAAATTATAAACTTTACAAGAAAATAGTTTGAGTTAAACTCGCTGTTTTCCTTCACGATTTAAATGAATCACGTATGAAGAGATCGTTACAATGAAGGCACACTTTCATTTCCTCAGTGTCTGGGTTTCGACTGACCATGACGAGATCGAGAAGGTGGCAAAATCCTGGGGCGCCCAGGTGCACCGCAGGAGCCTTGAAGTCTCCAAAGACTCTTCCTCATCCCTGGAAACCATCCAAGAGTTTATCAGACTCAACCCAGGTATGTCCCCCAACACCAGGATGTGCGACCTGTTGTGTCACATCAGGCCCTGGTGGTGTAGTAATACCGCCACGACGTGTTTGATCAGCGACAAGGCCCCTCAGAGCGGACACAAAGCAACTGTGTGATTATAGCGCACGTGACTTTGTTTTTCACAGAGATCGATGTGGTGTGCAACATCCAGGCTACCTCCCCGTGTCTCCACCCGTTCCATTTGAAGGAGGCCCTGGAGATGATCACGCAGCAGGGCTTTGATTCCGTCTTCTCCATGGTCAGGAGACACCAGTTCCGCTGGCAGGAGGTCAAGAAAGGATGTAAGCCAACAAATAGTTCCGCATTTCTTTAACAGCACAACACTTCATCTGCAAACTCACTTTACCTCTTTTTTAAAAATTGTTTTTTGCAGTTAGATGATATAGATTAGATCACATATCTAATATTATTTAGTTTTGCAGCAGTAAAAAGCTATTTTGTCTCTGGTTATTCTGTAATTTAACTGATCGTTCTGGACGGCATTTTGACCATTGGGAAGGGTACGGTCTGTAATAGAGGCAAAGATGCTGTGTAATCGCAAGGATATACATTTTTCTGATGTCCGTCGCGAATAAACATATTGAGTTTGGCTTAAAACAGTAGTTAATTGTAGCGGTTTGGGTGACAAATGACCCACATACTCACTCTGGACGGGTATAGGTGACTAACCTGCCGATACACTGTCCGTCAAAGATTCACAGATCGAGTGGCTGCGTTTTGTATTTTAATTTGCAGGAAGAACAAACAAATACTTGTGGTGGATACCACGCAACCAAAACGTCCCAAAGAGTTTTACAACAGCGTAGAAAGGTGTAACAGACCAAAAATAGTGTACAAACATAACACAGGCTATACCTGGTTCCTAGAATGGGATTAAAACAGGCGGCAACCTCCAGTTTTAAAAAGTGAAGCCAATGCGTAAGTGTCTTAAACTTGCATTCTCTCTAATGTCCACCAGGGGGCGACTCCTCTGGTTGTATAGAAGTCTATGAGAAAATGACTCTACTTCTCTCTTGATTTATTACCTCAGTAAACATTGTAAACATGAGTTTATGGTCTCAATCTATAGTTTCAAGTCTTCTTCAATACAGCATGATGTTCATTTCGTAAATGATGGTCCATTTAGAGTCAAACAGACCATAAAGCAGGGCATGCTTTAGGGCGGGGCTACACAGTGATTGACAGGTCGCTACCAGAGCTGTATCTCTAAGTCACTCCTCTGCCGTCCAAATATGGTCACTTACGTTCATTGGTTGCAAAAAAGCCAAGATGGCGACGGCCAAAAACACAGAACTCACAGTCCACAAACCAACCGTTCGGAGTCAAAGTGTGTTCTTTCTTTCTTTCTTTCTTCACAGTGACAGCGTTTTGGAAAGCAGCACCTCCACAAACATTATTGTCATTGTGGTTGAAAGGAGTTTTATGTCACAGAGCAACCTGTTGCCCCACGCCCTGTCATTCATATGTGGCATGTCTCCAACTTGTTATTCAAGTTTTGCTTGTTAGATTCACCGTCATGATACTTCTAAAAGAAAATTGTAGACACCAGGCGTATTTACAAGATTAGATCATCCTTCCTTTGTCCCACAGCGGGGATGTTTGCAGGATTACATCAGCAAAGTGGGCGGTGCACCAAGAGTAGAAAATAAAGCAAAAAAACAAAAGTACAATAAATACTCAAACAGTAAAGGTATAATAAATAAGTAGACCGTTTTTAAAAAAAGAGCTTCAAATACAATATAGTCAGCTTGAGTGGTTGAATACACACAAAAAGGTAACTCCTAACCAGTAAAACCCATTGTTGGGACTTCACCATGTGGTTGAAACCAGACATTACTCAACACTAAGGTCTCATTGGACGAGGGCCACAAACTGAGACTGAGTCACTGAGACTATAAAAATCTGCCTTATTTTCAGCTCTGTGCCGTCCCATGCGAATGTTGTTGCTATTAAGAAAACCTCGGAATAGTTCTACATTCGCTGGACGAACAATAGACTGTTTTGGACCCCGAAAGAGAAGCGGACAGCTTTAACCGTCAGAGGCAAATGTCGACTTTATATATAGTATATATAACTATATATACTATAATAACTACTATATATGTATAGTAGTTATTATTTGACTTGATCAATATAATTGAGCAGCTTTCTGTGGTTACTTTGTGCATGTGTATTGTGATTATAGCTGGATATCGTGGCCTGTGCTCGAATTCAAACCTTCACTGTTCACACTCTAAACGTGGAATAGTACTTTGACTATTGACATTGTGAGTGAATTCTAATTATGAGACTCAATTCATAGTTTGTTTATTGGTCCCTGATTATTATTAATATTTGTATATATATTTAAGTAAATGTTGGATTACAATTTTTGCCGCTGTCATTGTATTTATGTTAATATCCATCTACACATTTGGGATAATTTGTACAGAAAACTATTCTACGAGTTCTCACATTAACATCCCTATGTATTGTCAAACAGACCTTTTTTAGCCCTTACCCTGCCTTCCTTCTAGCTGGGGAGGTTACGAAGCCAATCAATCTGGACCCGGCCAACCGTCCACGCCGTCAGGACTGGGATGGAGAGCTGTGTGAGAACGGCTCGTTTTACTTCACCACTAAAGACTCCTTAGTGAACGAGGGACTTCTGCAGGTAGCTGACGTGTGACCGATGTTGACTAGGATTTAATACCAGTAATATACGTCCAAGCTATTTCCCGACTATGACTTGCTTCAACGAATTCTGTTTTGATTATAAAATGAAAAATGTTCAAATATCTCTTCCGTGAGGCTGTGCGAAAAAGCTGCAACTTACCTTCTTCCACAATTTGATTTAATACAACTTTGTTGTGTTTTTGCTTCAACGGTTTTATGTTGTATTTCTCTGCTTCGGTCTCTCCAGGGCGGTAAGGTAGCGTACTACGAGATGCTGCCAGAGTTCAGCGTGGACATCGATGTGGACATCGACTGGCCTGTGGCAGAGCAGAGGGTTCTCCGGTGAGGGTTGGTAGATCGGACGATGATATTGTCCGTCATTGTTTGCGGTGTTCTTTGTGGATTTTACTTTGCTAATTTAATGGTCTGCCTCTTTGAGAATTCAACTTGCTAAATAACTACCCTCTTAAGTGCAATTCACAAATAGAAACTATCAAAATAAACGTTGCACACACAGCATCTTTACTGCACAGAAAAGGATTAGTGGTGGAGGGAGGATCAGGAAAAGGGGACGGATATTGTAATTTCACACCCCAGTTATCTTCATACAGTCATACATAGATTTTACAAGGTATACTTGCTATCTCGTCTTTCAGCGAAAAGTCAGACCTGAGTTGATCATTTCTTTTCCCGCTCTTTATCCAATCCGTGCTTCTTTCCTCAGGTATGGCTACTTCGGTCGGGCCACGCCAGAGGTGGTTCGTCTGATGTTCTGCAATATTTCTGGATGCTTAACGGAAGGAAGGATCGTATTGTACAAGTCCGGAGAGGAGATGGTGTCTGTTAATACCAGAGACACCACGGGCATCCGCATGCTGCAGAAAGAAGCAATGGAGGTTGGAACTAGTCTCTAGAAAGCACCAGTGAGTTGGCTCATGTCATGTGCCCACACACTACCTTCTGTCTTGGCTCCTTCAGGTTGTGCTGTTGATGTCCAAGCTGGACTCCGTGACCCAGTCGTTGGCTGACAAACTAGCCGAGAGGACGGGCTGCAAGGTCATCTCGGTGGGAGAGGAGCCCCTGAATGACCTGAGGCCGATGGTGGAGCAGAGGAAGCTGGGCTGGAAGGATGTGGCGTACATGGGTAAAGCCTTTTTAAGTGTTTTTAAGAATGTAGTGTCGGGGTAATATTCTGAGAAAAAAACGTCCTCTCGCTCAGAGGTCATCCATACTATAATGACACTACTTTTGGAGCAACGAAATGCAGACGTCTGGAGTTACCACTCAAATTTTGTTTTCATGTAAATTTGCCACTTTAATCTGACTTCATAATGTTGTATATTTGTAACTTTATAATCTCACAAATTGTCAAGTTTTACGGTAAATTTGTGACTTTATAATCTTCCGAATTAGCATGCTTTTTTCTTGTACATTTACCACTTTAATCTCAGATAATATCCAAATTTATCGTCATATCTTTACTACTAATTAATAATCGGTCGTTATATTCACTTGTTTATTTCTGCGTCTTGCCTCCTCTCAGGTAGCGACACACAGGATATCAGCTGTCTGAACCTGGCGGGTTTAAGTGCAGTGCCTGGAGACGCTCCGGCGGTCGTCATCAATGCTGCACAGTACACCTGCCACAGTGCCGGGGGAATGGGAGCCGTGAGGGAGTTTGCTGAGCACATTCTCCTGCAAAAAGAAAAAGCAAAGTCGCAGATGGAGCAGCACCGCATCGACCGCAAGAACTTTTAATTCTGAATGTGAATCGATGGAAAAGGCCTCAGGGTGTAGTTCAGGTACAAACAACTCATCGAGTCTCTCTTCTCTGCTACAAAAAGTGAGATTATTATGCATGCTCTTCAGGAGTTTTACGAAAATGAAGGATTTTTGGTCATACTGGGAATATTACGACAGAATCTGAAGTTATTCAAACCTTTTACAGATTGTACCTGGAACTTGAGTTCTTACAGGTACAATCTTTTTTCGTTGTAATTCTACCAAATTAGTTCCCCACAATATTAAGATATGACGTTATGAAACTATATTATTATAAAGGTGTTATTAGAGATACAGTTATGAAGTTCAATGTTCTCGTTTTCTGTGCTCTTTCTATATGTTGACATTAAATCTTGGCCTCGTCATGCTGTACGTACCCCTTTGTCTATTTGTTTCTCACGGGTGACTATTACTGTAACTGGGTGTGCAATTGTTTTTCATGATCTGCTTATTTTTGGATGAATTAAAGAACAGTTTAAGCTTTAATATGTCTTCAAATAGTCAGAAAATGTCCGTCACAGTTTCCTCTGAAGCTCAATATGGAAATAATGAACACAGTCACTGCAAGAATAATACCATTGTTTTTAATACACGATAAGCAAAACAATTCAAATACAAACGTCTCACCTGTATTTATAAACTATTCACAGTCGGACAACAAGAGAACGTTTTAAGAGTATTTATATCCCAAAAGATGTGAACAGTTTTGCAGTGCAACTAGGAGCAAAAAAAAAAAGAAGAAGAAACGCAGAACTTCCAGGTGTTGTTCTGTCACTCTGTCCAGTTTACCGGAGTGATAATTAGCGGCCCGTCGTTCTTCCCCGATTTATTAGTACAGGGGCTGAAGAACGGGAAGATGCATTCACTGAAAGTGTCATTGAAAGTGTAGATGTGAATTTTAGCGTCGACATTGTAGAAAGACACCTGCAGAGCCAAGAGGACAAACAGTATTAAAACAACTAAACAGAAGGCAGAAGACAAAATAAGTCAATGTTAAATGTGTTTGTCAGACTGCACCTGTCCTTTCTCAAAGTCCACAAATATCCCAATCCTTTGTGGTCGGAGCTTCAGATGGACGTCTGTGGAGGGTTCACTGCGAAAGGCGTACTTTTTCCTGAGGATAGTTGATTACCAGAGAAGCAAAGACGAGGAAAAAGACAATTAAATGAAAGGAAAAGCAGGAGAATTATTAGTATTAAAACCATTTTCTCTAACATACTGCCTTATTTTTCACCACACGTATGTTTCAGTATAATATCTATCCATCTATCTTTCTACAATATTCTAATGGATTTTATTCCAAGATGTATTTATGTTTAATTAAGATAAACTGACTCCAAGGATGCTGGGAAGATTCAAGCTGCTTTAGTTAACCTTTTGGCCACTTGAGGGCAGCAGAACAAACCGTAAACTCCACAGTGACACAGACCATAGGTTGTATACAAGAAGAGGACCTCGTCACTGTGAAGTCACCTGCTGGTGTTTTGGACTGCGGGTTCTCACTTCTATACAACTGAACTTCTTTTTTTCAACCAGAGGAGTCGCCCCCTGTCTGCCATTAGAGAGAATGCAGGTTTATCGCACTTCCAACACTGGCTTCACTTTTCACTGGTCATTGACAAAACTCACCTGTCTCTCAGACTGAGGAACCAGTATCCATTGCTCGGGGTAACTTCAATCTTCCCCTTCCTGTTGATTGATTGTCTGGCTACTCCAAGATCCCAGTCCGTCTTCCCGCCCACCTCCACCTGATCACAGGAAGTAGGACATTAATAAGCAACCAAACACTGAAACATACAAAAGGCTGGAAGGACATGGGTGTAAATATTTGCAAAATTACTATTTCAAATTATTATTTTGTGATCACAACATACAAATTACTTCTATAACAACATCACAGCTGTCCGACATTGTGTTCGCTTGACAAAACAGCTTTTTCCTAACATTTTTTGACGGATGGCGACGTAAGAATCTGAGAGAATACTGTAACTGTTATGTCAACATGGCAAGAAAATACTCTTGTTGTGTGAAGATCAAGACAAAACAATTCATGATCTGTCCTCTTTCAGACTAGTGGAAAGAAAACATCCAAAATACACATTTAACACCTGTAGATTTCTCCTAAATTCACCAAAAGTTAGCTTTAGAAAACACCTCGTTTACATATTTAAACAAAAGAAATTCACCTGCAGTGTCTCCCCTTAAATCCATATCATCTCTGTATATTTCAGTATATTTCTCTAGAAAACTACCAGCCACATGGGGAGGCTTTCTGTGCCCAATAATGCTCTCTCACCTCCCAGTAGTGTCTCCCAGAGGAGATCGCCTCCCTCCCTATGACACAGACGACTCTGTCAAACCTCTCTGGGTTGTCTGGAAGCGTCTGGTGTCGATCTCCACACCTCACCTGCAGAAACACAGAAAGTTTATCAATGCCCAACTTCATAGGCACGACAGAATTACTGGTACAGAAGACGCATCATCTCTAGATCGTTCATCAACTTATGATTTAACTATTCAACAGGCGTCTCACACTCTTCAAGTCCTCCGACAGAATCAGTCTGGGATGAGCAGTGTTGCCGTCCAGCGTCACGTCCACTGTGTGGAAGGAAGAAGAAAACGGTGAATAAATCTCATTTATGTAATCATGTCTGCAAGATGTGTCCACAATGCTGCTTTGTACCTGCATACTCCTCAACCCTCCTCATCCCTGCAGAAAAACAGGACAAAATGTTGTTAAAATAAATGTACAATGCGCTGTATAGGATTTATATTATTAGCCTGTTTAAGGTGGACAATACTGTGTGTGTTTAACTTCTTAAGGTAGGATGGACAGAGTCACGCAGTGGTTTATGTACTGTATACGCCTTTATGTTGAACCTATTTAAGGTGGAGCGGGAGTGGACACTCACTGGGCTGATATCGGGCCGGACTGGACGCCAGTACTGAGGCCGGAAAACCTGGAGAGGAACAATTACGGAGCTGAACTTACTGAACTGCACCACCATCAGAGAGCAGTATTTCACTTTCTTTTGACTCTGTACCAGCTTTTCAATGTTTCAACAGAATCAATGCTTTAGAGTAAAACCTGACTGTCTTCATTGTTTTTTGTTATCTTTGGAATCAAGCCTTTGTGTTTTGCATTCATCCCACCTGTCTCTGCGATTATCAACAGCTCTTCCTGGAACCTCTCCACCACAGCTGCCAGCGACCTGTAGATGGTCCCTGTTCCCAGGTCAGAGTTCAACGACACCCCAGACCAGTCTTTGGCAGGCGGAGGACTGGAGAGGATGGGGAATGTCTGGAACAACAAAAAGGATTTCAAATAACCCACAGGTTTGCTATAAGTCCGTATATCCTCATTAGATCCTCGCCAACCTTGACACAGTGCATGTAGTCGTCTGATTGGGCGAGCTCGACGAGGGCGCTTTCCCTCCGCCGCAGTTCTTCAACCTCCAGCTCCAGCTGTCGTATCATGGCGTCGGACTGGTGCGTGGCCGCCCTCCGGCTCATCTCCATCACCTCCATCAGCTCCGCCTGGGAGCGCTCGATGGCCGACACCAGCTCGGAAAACAGGCAAACGCTGCCCGCCGTCTGTCGCTCCACCGCCAACTGAGGAGAAAATGAGTCTGTGATTTAAACACCTTTGTTAGACTTCAAGGTAAAACCATGAAAAGTTAGAAATACACCTAAATCTTTACATAAATACAGAAAAAGTAAGGATGAAACCCTGAAACGTTGGGGGGGGGGGGGGGGGGGGAACCAAACTTTAGCAAAAAAACAAGTCGTTGGTGACGCTGTGTTTAAAAGCTGATAAAGGGATGACAGGAGGATTTACAGGTTTTGCCACACAGCTTGGGTATTTACAGGAATGTGTTTGTTTCACCTCCAGCTCACTCGCTGACAGTTTGATCTCCTCGATCTTCCTGATTCTCCGTCTGATCATCCCCTGCACCTCCTGCTCCGACGCACTCAGCTGGTCCTGCACACACACAGAAAATACATTTTGCAAGCTAAGTTTAATAAAAACAGGTACGTGATGTGATGTGGATTCACTTTTAGTAACTGCACAGTATAAACAGACATCTGGGATTTGATTACAGTTCTGAATTGATGCTCTAGTATTAGCTTAGCTAAAGAGCTTGGCGCTTAAAACAACAAGCCCAATTGTGGCGCTATTCTCTGTTCTTGTGGCTTGAATCACGATTTGAGGAAGTCAAATTTCCAAAAATTCTGACTGGCTGACACTTTAGTAAACATTCAGTCAAAGACTTCACAGTGGGTCTTATTAAATTAGGAAAAAAACGTCTTGATGATGTTTAACAAGTTCAGAACTATACACAATACTGTCCCAACCGCCCTGCTTTGCTAACTGCCAATAGAAATCCAGACAGCTAACAATAGTGCCAACTGATAGGCCAGACAATAAGCTTTCCAACAATGTGTTTTTGTATGTGGCATAACAGAGTATGGCAGAAGAAAACCTGCTTTGTAACAGCTTGTGCTTTGTTGTTGTTAGCCATTGTTCTCCGCTTAAAATATCAAGACACTAAAGAGGTAAACTCCCAAGTCTGTGTTATTCACTTCAAACGTCATTCTGGTTTTCCCACCTTGGTTTCCATCCACTCGGCTTCCAGAGTCACAGTGTCGTGATCGTGATGGTCCTCGGTCTCACATTGAGGACAGATACATACTCGATCAGTCCTACAGTACGTCTGAAATCAGTGAGAGAGTGTTGCAACATCAAACCTTAAATCTGTCATGAAAATACGAACCGCTGCATGTTTTCGACCACTCTTCTTGTTCCTCAATAAGCACAATTTCTTTGAAAGCCTGAAAATCAATGACTGGTGGTTTATAATGTACTGTACCACTATTCCTCTGTGGTGGATCTCACAGACAGGGAGCCTCGAGGTTGTTGCAGCCCCACTCATGGTGAACCTTCTCCGGCCTTTGGTGCAAGGGGGCAGCGGAGGAGGAGGTCCGGAGGCGTTCGACAGGGCGGCGATCGGACTGTCGTTTGGTACCGAAGAAGCCAGTGAGGTCGTGCATGGCGTCGTCAGGATGGACTCACCTTCCATGGTAGAAGATACAGGAATTAATTAGCAGGAAGGTTACAGAAAGGTGGGGCAGGATAAAAGGTGCAATTAACCCTTGGCTAAGCCCCGCCCCCCCCGCGGCAACTCCCTCAAGCTGTCAGAGCTACGTTACCATGGAGCACACACTGTCGCTAACTGCACTTCTTGAAAGAACGTTACAACTGCATTTCGTTGTGCATCCATGTGTTGCATAAAGACAATAAAGCCGGGTAGGTATTATTCACTGTTACAGTCATTAAAAAGCAAAAGCAGCATGTCTATACATTTTAGTATACCTTCAGTAGCCAGCGTAGCATAGAAATGCTAATGCTAGTCAATGATGTGCTAACATACTCTGCTAATGTTAGCTCCACAGGACGTTACGTAGAAACGTAACATTTTAGAAACGTACATTTCCTTCCAACCTTCCCTCTACTTTTCTAAGAATCTTAACCTTCATATTCTTTCGGAAATATTGGAAGTGCAATTTGACACAATGGTCATTTTACAAGACAAAATAACCATCTGTTCAAAGAGGAGAACATGAAGGTAGCCTCGCTTCACGTCAAATGCCTGATTCTTCATCATCTAGTTGGATACATCAGAGCTGTTTGTTTAACGTCACTGTGTGTATATATCTTAAAAGATATATTGACTGGACATGATGTAGTTTCTATCTAAAATGAACTAAAACCCTTGTATTCTAACACCTAATTCACCTGTCTTACCTTGGGTCTCACAGGGCATCGTCGGTGATAGCTGTAGCGGAGGTCGAGGCAGCTTCTTCTTCAATTCATCAATTAAATCAACTGGTATGCCTCCTTCTCTTCCTCCTCCCCCTCTTCCCCCTCTCTTCTCGTTCCCCCCTGCTGTCATGGATCTGAACTGATCGGTAATCTCTCGCAGCGTCCTGTTGATCTGGAGCTCTGGTCGCTTCTGGAAGGTCTTCTTACACAGAGGACACTGGCAAACCTGGGAGAGGATGGATGGATGGATGAGAGGAGACGAAAAAGAAGAAGAAGGTACAAACTCAGAAGGAGGAATGAAGGTAAGGAAAACAATGGGTTGGGAAGGAAAGGCGACAGGAGGGAAAGACAGAAGGACAGAGAACTGGAAGATAAATAAATATAACCGTGATACATATCTGAAATGACTTCCATGCGTCACACACTCACGGACCTTAGATCCGTCCCAGTATCTGCTGATGCAGGCCATGCAGAAGCTGTGTCCGCACGGCGTGGACGAAGGGTTGGTGAACACATCGAGGCAGATTGAGCACAGGAACTGCTCGTCTGACAGAAAGCTTCCACATAAGGACATCCTGCGGACAGCGAGAGAGTCATATACAGTTGAATCAATACAGACCAGTCAGACATAAGTCAGAACAAAAGCAAGTTGGGTTTTCAGAAAGGCCCTTTGAAGAAACAATCTTTGATAGAGTTTTAAACATTACTCTGATATTGCTTCCCCATTTAGTTGTTCTCAATTGTTCTTGTTAGTGTCATCCCCTGCTGTTGGCCTTAAGAGGCTGAAGACTAAGTTCCTCGGCACATTAACCTCCGGACGAACGTCACACTTTTTGCCACACTACTGGTAAGGCTTTAAATACAGACAATTTGTGTCCTGTTTGTCCAACAGTTTAGGTAACGTGACAGCTGTTTGATCCTTTAGGTGGAAACGGTTACATAATTTGGAACAAGCAATGCAATCAAAGCAATGTTAAAATGTAGAGAAATGTGTGTGTTTTACATTAAAAGGAAGGCAGAGGGAAAGCTTCAATTCTGAGAGATAAATGGAGACATTATGTAACAGAAACACAAATCACCTGTCGTCATAAATCAGATTAGGACGGTCAAAAGACTTTAGGAATGAAGTGGGGCAAGATTCTGTCCTGTTTCTTCATATTCAGTACATAAAAACACTCACATACTCGTTTTAACGACACTTTTCTTTTGTAATGGAAGCACTTTATTTTAAGATTAATCATATGAGGCGACACATTTTAAACACCTATGTTGGAGTAATAATTAATTGTAAAAGCAGACAAAAAATATGCTGAGTTGTTGTATCTATCTGGTTTAAACCCGCTGGATCATTTTGTTGGATTATTTCCACGGTGCTGAGTAGTTGTTGTGCGGCCCAGATGCTCGGTTAGTGGCTGGGTCTCCACGCTAGTTTGGCATATGTCGGGGAGCATTACACCCCGTACGGCTTTCCGTTAAATAGTTAGCTAACAAACAGCTTACGTTAGCGGTTAGCCCTCAGTCGAAAACGTAACAGCAAAAGTCAATACAATATTGCAGATATGTACGATTATAATTTAAACGAACAAAAGCAGGCTGCATTCACAAAGATGGAACAATCCATAAGCAATAGCTGTGATTAAATAACCATAAAAGTGTGTTCTAACTTTGTCAAAATGTCGGTCTTAGATTAACATGACAGACTTTAACACAAACCGGCCTCAAACATGACTTCTGCAGTACTTAAAAACTTTTCCTCCTGATAGAGGAAAACCACATGGAACTTTCCCAAACCACCTTGCCTCTAAGTCCTTCTGTAATTTCGCAACTTGTAGCTTTGCGCTTCATTACCTTTAATAAGGAAGTTGGTTTGCAGCCAACACATCACAAAGAAAAGGTAACAAGCAATTAAAAGACTACATCACACAAAACAGCAACAATTACAGCCAAGATGTTATTCAATTCAAGAACAAATTATTTGACTGAAGTACACATGTAAACACAGTATGTTATTACAGACTCTTACTTTGAACAGTGTTCTAAAAACAACACTTTCTCTCACTGTTTAATCTCTTAAACTCTTGATTTTATGTTTTCCCACCTTTCTCCAAAAGATTTTTTTTCCCAATTCTCTTAAAGTATCTTCGTAAATTCTGGTTTCTCAGCTAGAATAAAAAATTAAATTCAATGGGTTTAAACCAAACAATCAGTCAATCCATTAGAATCTAAATTAATCAAGCACAAACTGCTTTTCTCTGTTTTATTTAAGGGTAAATGCAATGTGGCAGTAGGTCACACAAAACAAAACATTAAAATGACTTTTGTTGCAGCCCCACTTTAGTTAACAACACAAATTGCATGACTTTTGACATTAAAGACCCAGAGTGCTGGAAGAGATCAGATCGGTTTTCCGTCCCTTGTGAATAAACGCTGTTTCTTGAGCTATAAGCATTAAACGTGAAATCAAAGAATAAAGGTTGATACCTTTCCTGTTGGTCGGTCTGATTTCAAAATAGATCCAAAACACTCCAGAAATGTATGAACTCTTTCCTGGCTGTTGTGTCTTGATCGCTCACAGTGTCACTTACAAAGTGCGTTTCCTTGTCATGCTGTGACACATAAAAAGGTGTGTGTGTGAGTGTGTGTGTGTGTGTGTGTGTGTGAGGGAAAGGAAAATCACACCACACCCATTCACCTGTCTATGTTTGGCAGGTAAATGTGGCAGGACTGGTTAAGGTAGTCTGCCCTCAACCACATTTCCTTTATTTGTTTGTCTTTAAAACTACTTTCTTTAGCAATGAAAACAATTCCACCTACACCTACTTGTACATAAAAAAAAATGTTGAGACTTGATATGAGGAATGAAATGTTCTATATCGCAATTTCTGCATTATTTTTCTATTCACAAAACACTGCATTAAAGGTGATCTAATTAGTATTTTCATATTTTCAACTCTGCATCGTCTCTCAGCTCTACAAGGCTTTTCAGCATCTTTCAGCTCATTGTTTTGGTTTTACGGGCCACAACTTTACTCACGGTCTTGTGTGTGCTTTTCTGTGAAGTCGTTTGTTTGCTTTCGCCATGTATACGTGTGTTTTGACCAGTCAGGCATCTCACATTCCTTCATTCCTTTCAGCAAATGATGCGCTCTCTCCAAAGTGAGATAAGCTCAATTCTCAGACAGCTTGTACCCAAAGAGGATGCTGTTTTTTTTTTTTTTTTTACAAAAACATTCTAAGTCATGCAAATGTTTCAGCTTCTAAGTAATCACAACATCTGGCACATGCAAACAGCTTTGACAAAGTTGTATTGTTGACAAAATTGCCCTTGCAGGAAAAGTAGTGACAAAGGTCAGCGTTGACACTGCCATGCAGTCTCAATGATTTATGTAGCATTTGAGGTAGCATCATTTTCTCAGCCCGCAAATAAACTCTTAATCACGTAATTTTAAATCAATAAATCTCAAAAATAGTTTTAATAAAAGTTTTTGTTAAATACGTGACAAAGATACTTATTTTAACCCAGACCAAAATCTTCTCCTAAACCTAACCAAGAAGTTGTGTTGCCTAAACCTAATTTTGTTGTTTCCTGTGAAAATTAACGTTTGTTTTGAAAAGACAGTGTATGCATGTAACAAGCAGAAACTGACACGTGCAAAACTGATGCTAGTGGGGTACGTGGAGGGTCATAGTTTGAAGCATAGAGCCACTTACCAAGCATATTTGGTGAGTTGGGAGATCATTGTTTTTTTATGTAAAATCTTAATCTGCAACGTAACAAAAACCAATTAAATCTATTTGAGTAAATACAATATTTCTCTCTGAAACGTAGCACAACATATGCTAGTGTACACTAGCATAAAAGGTAAATACTCAAGAACAAGTACCTGATAATTGCACTTCACTGCAGTGCTTAAGTACAGTATATGTATTTCTATCACTTGTCTGTTTCAATCTGTGTGATGATGTGCCTCACATAGAAGATTTAACTTCAGGTATATTTCCTTCACTGTGACTATTAATCAGCAGTACCATCAGTGCTTTTCCTTTTGTACATTCTACACTGACGCTTCTATGTTGTTTCACAGAAAGAGCAGTTGCACCACAGCTGTGGAGTGAAGACTGTATACTTATCACACGTTTGACTGACACATCGGCAGATGACAGGAATGTTTTCTCTAGTACCTCAAATGACATCAAGATGTTATTGAATGGTACATGAAGTTTTGTGAATTAGTAAATGGAGGCTGTACAGTTAAACTAGCAATAACTGTAATACATGTTTGGGTTGTTTTAGGTCAGTTGAGGGCAAAAAAAACGGACAACTTATGGTTACAATGGCTTAGTCACACATCCAGCTGTTACGGCGCAACATTAGCATTAATTTGGGGTTCTGTTTATGTCCACCTGTTGAATGTAAGTCCATAATTCACTCTCTTTTAGCTCTGTTTTTGGCCACCACCAACTCTTGAGGGAAATGTCTGTTTTTTTAACTGCTAAATGCTCCACTTTGTTCACCAGTCACTGTGTCTGTCAGTTGTTTGCTGCTGAGCAGGTAGTGTACAGTGGGTTTTTACAACATTTTCTCTGAAAACAGCTGCAAGCTTTGGGCAAAAATGATGCATTGAGAGCAGTAAAAGTGAACCAAAACAGTAAAGTTGTGGCTTGGACAGTAACACAATGAGCTGAGCTTTACCTCCAAGCATGTCGAACAGTGTGTCCCTCCAGAACAACCTGTTTTAACAGCAACTGTGTGGTGCTAAACTAAATTTGCAACTTTCTGAGTGTAGTCTGAACACACCATTAGTTGTTGCCTCTGTTGGTCTAGGGGCATCCTTTGCATCCTTCAAAAAAACACGCATGACAAGACATATGACTGAATGCCATTAACTACTAATAAAGCCTTCAGCGACAGCCAAACCCTAACCCTAACCCTAACATTATAAAATGTAATCTTTCTAGGTCACTGTGCCTAAAGTCAAACTCAACGAATAAAACACACCCAACTAAACAAAAAGCATGAAACATAACACGCATGCTCCTAAATACTAAAATGTAATAAATCATCCTAAGCATGTCAATGTCAACTCACACCACAACACAAAGGAAAAACATTCCATGAAACACACAAATCATGTCATCAAAACGTTAGATAAGGACACATTCAGAGATACACCTGACTAGCCAACTATTCCCGATAGTGTGAGTGTGTTTGTTTGACCGTGCGTGTCGGTATGTTTGACAAACAAATATACAGAAGGGTTATTTGAGGTGAACATATTTTTACTGAGTATGCAGTACATTAATGATCTTATTTGACATGAAACAATCATATCTTCTCCTTGTTTATTAAGTATATTTCTTATCAAATCAACTTAAAACAAAAGAAATATAGTACAGATTAGTTTCTCATGAGAGAAATGTAATTGCTTTCTGGCACAGTCTGTCTGATTTGTTTGTGTTCATCTTTGCTTTAAGTCATTTATATCTCTGACAAACTTCTTTAGCTATAAACCAACATGGCTTACTATGAAATAAAGTCTTCATATATATGTGGATGACTGATTTATTTACATTCCCTTCATGAGAACATTCTTCTTCCTCCTTGTCTTCTTCTGGATCTAACTTGTGTTGTTGTTGTTGTTGGCACTGCGGGCTCTCTTCATCTGGTACATTACCTTCGCTGCTTCATCAGAGAGAGTCTGCAGGGGGAAAGCGATGACAAATCAGTATGTAAGAAATCTTGTCAATGTGTAAGAGATCCTGGCTTTCTTATTTTGGTTTTGGTATGGATTAAATATACAACATATAATGTGTTAATTAGTGAGCTTTAGAGGCTAAATATTTCCCCTTGTTTCCAGTAGGAATGCATGGGTATCACTTTTTTATGTACAAGTACTTACATTTGGGTACAGCTATAATGTTACTGTTTCATACCCATCACACACTCTCTTTCTCGACCAAACACTTGCTAATGTTAGCCAGGCTTGCAATACACTGGTGGAAACCCTGACAGAATAAGCCAGGCACACAGCTGACAACCTTGCAGCTAAAATCAATCAATGCTGTGGAGACTTATTTGGAAAGTGGCTGCATGTGTCCACGACAATGCACGCAGTTAGGTGCTGTTGTATCCAAGTAGTTTTACATTTACGAGTATGGGTATATGGGCAAAGTATCAGACCAATACCCGATACTGGTCTTGTGCATCCCTAGTTTCTGGTCTTATGCTAGGCTAAGCTAACCAGGAACTCTTTGTTTCTTCACTAACCATTCCTTTAACCACCATTTGGTGGTGCATCCAAATACATTGTGTGACACAGTTGGTGAAGAACAGACGGTATTTTAGGGGTGATTGTGAAAAAAATAGTTTTGCAAAATATAAATACATTCATACAAAACAAAGGTGGTGCTATTATTTTCAGAGCTTCACCAAAAACAATGACCCATTTGCATTCGACCAATTACATTTAGATATCCTGCTTAGTAACAGACAAGCAGGACTGCAAACATCACCTCAGAGCTAATAATAAAGTGAAATAAATCTGATAAAAAGGATACAAATAGAATCTTAACATTTTTTATTTTACTGATGAAATAATTTCAGTGGACCCTCTTTACAATGAAATTATCAAATATGAATTAATTGTCTTCATTGATAAATTAAGTGCAACATTACCTGGGATTCCGTGGTGATGTCATCACAGATTGTTGTCATGGCGTCCATCCAGTTACCATAGATACTCTCTTCCTCTTGGATAGGCCTCTGCTTACTATGGGGGCAAACACACACACACACACACACACACACACACACACCTCCTTTTACCATCGGACCTGCTTGCCGAGCCTCAACCCTTAGCCTAACTTAAACGTAAGTCTAATCTTAACATTAAAACCAAGTCTAAATCAAAAATCAAAAGTTAATGGTGAGGTGGACATTGGAGATGATACCCCAAAAACAGGGAAACTGGGGCAGAGTCCCCATAATGTGGGTGGGGTTATAAGTCCCCACAATGTGATGTAAACCAGGGGTTAATCATACACAAAACGTGTGTAAAGCAAACATGTTAAATCATATATAATCAAATATAAATGTCCTATTCTGATCAGAGCTCAAAGGAACTTCAGAGGCCAGAGAGTCATACCTGATTTGTTTATGCAGGTCTTGCTGTGCTTTTAGTTGCCTCTGTGCTTCCTGCACTCGACCCTCCATTGTTAAACTGGCACAGAGTTGAGCACAGTGAACGCCGAGCACCGCCATGTTGAGGCTACCGGGCGAAATCCGACTTCAGACGGAGGAGATGAGAAAAACACTCTTAATAACACATTTCTACAAGTGCTTTTAACAGGTGTGTGGCCTGAAAACATCACTTGTATTTGTATATATAGGCTTACTGTACTATTTTTCATATGCAGATCCTGTGCTCAAAGTTATATAATTTTAAGTTGTCTGCCATTTCTATTTTCTAAAGCACTTTGTAACCTTTGTTTTGAAAGGTGCTATATAAATAAAAAGTTTATTATCATTAAAATTATATTATTTTCAATAAATTGCAATGCATTTCTTTGATTTTAACAAAAAAACTTTTCAAACTTCAATATCTGATCAAAGAAAATGTAAATACGACTGAAAAATCTGACATAAACTTTGGTGTTAACTATGACACTTTTTGATACTCTTAACTATGGACATTCAAGTCAATACCACACAAATACTGCAAGTCCAGTATTCAACCCTACAGTATTCACCTGCAGGTGGTAATGGGTCGCTGTTCAGTAATAACTCGAGTGACTTTTTCTCTGTCTCTGGTCTTGAAGCTCAGCTGGAGTTGGAATGGAAGTGTGTTCCTCTGAAGGAAAACTGTCACACACATCGACATTACTGGGTGTGAGTCCCCACAATGTCTTGTAAACCAGAACATGGTAGAAGTTGATTATGTTTGTCTTACCTTCCATGAATTCTGGTTTTACAGCAAACTGGATGGTGATCTCCAGCCCTTTGGTCACATTCCCTATTTCTCTCACCAGTTTGTGATTGTTTTCATCCTCATAGGGAAAATACCTGCAGAGAAAGAGAAGAGAAAATAAAAAAATCACCAAAACAAAGCAACATTTTTCAGGTAAACATGCAAATGAGCAGGAAAGATATGAATGCATGCATTTTGGCATATTGATATATATATACACACCATTTTACATAAATTACAGACCTTTAAACAGGGCTGGGTCAGATTATTTTGAAATTAAGTGAATTACTGAATTTCTTGTAAAAAATGTAATGTAATCTGAATATTTTTGGACTACTATAAAATCAGTCATTAAAAAAGATTGCACCGAATACAGAAAAAAAATTGACGCAGCCACTGAATATTTAGAGTTCTACAAATATTCCATTTTTTCATTATACATCCGAAAACATTTTCAGTCATTGAAAGTTGGTCAAATCAAATGAAACTAACGAAAACAGTACTGTTGCTGCTGTGTTGTTTTTTACCCTCGTTACGCAAGAGGAACTTTTGTCCAAATGTTCAATCTTGTAAAAACTTTATAACATTATACATAAATCCCTATTAAAAAATTAAAACAAATATTACTTAAGTCACATTTTACAAAACTGGCAACCTGAGAGAAATAACTTAATTTGATATACTGTAGAACATATTTAGCGAGACGTAATCTAAAATGTAGTCAAGTAACAATATTACAAGTTGACAATAATACTGTCACTATATTGCACATTTTTTTTCAAATGTAATCTGTCTTAGTTATAGTCCCTTTTGTTTATGTAATCTAGATACATGCATTTCGTTACCACCTAACCCTGCTGATTAGTGACTACTAAAGTGCTAAAGCACTGGACCAGGGACATGGATTATATTGGTGTCTGTTTTTCTCATCGTTGGTATTGTTTACATACAAAACAAGCTGAATAGTTCCTGTCGGTGTATTTTTGGTGTCAACCACCACTCACACTCCATCAGGAGCAAACACGGTTGCTGTGACTCCGGTTGCAAGTATGTTGTCCATGGAGGCCGACTGGATCTCTGTTGCAACCGTACCGATGCTTACAATGTTCACCTGTGCAGCAGAGGGAACAGGTTTATAAAATGAGCAAAGAAACAAAGTTTGTTTCGGTGCTCTCTCCACTCCCGGGACATTCATTTACATTACACATGTTCCTCAGTGCCAGCAGTTATGTGGATTTATGTCTCACCCTTCCTCCAGTAGTGTCTGAGAGTCTCCCAACGTCTGCCAGGCGACAGTCTGTCCCTTCAAAAGTCATGACTGATATTATGACTCTGGGAGAAGAAAGAGGGTATATTTTATTGTTATTCTACATTTGATTAAATGGGATTCATTTGCACAGTAACAGGGGCGATCCTCACCCACTCCCCACAGCCTGAAGAGCCAGTTGTCTGTAGAAATATGCAGTAAGTGGAGAAGAGGACAGAGAGGGAGTTTGCTCCATCTCACCCAGTCCAATGTTGGCCCTGCCGTCAGTACACAAAATCACCTGCGGAACACAGAAGATCGGAAACTCCGTTACCCACAAGTCTGCTTGTCATTTCATAAAAGTGATTTTTATTTATATTGGTGATTGTTTGTTATCTCGCAAGGCAGTTGGATTCTGGCAATTACACAAGATTGCGTCAGAATCACACTAAAAATCCATCTAGTCAAGTATGAAGTAAAGCGTTCGTGTGAGAAACCACAGCGGTTTGGACCAATCGGCTTCCTGTGAGAAGCTACTGGCAGCCACTGGTGTGGTTCATGTGTGGCTGTTCATTCAAAACAACAATGGCGGCTCCTGAAGAGATTTGCGTAGATGCTGCAATAGCATGCACCTGCTCTTTGCCAGACAGTTTCCAATGAATAATAATTTCACGGATTGTTCTGTGCAACAAATCACCTGGTGGGTCAGGTTAGATCGTTTGCACCTTTTTGCCAATATTCAAAACTTTAACAAGCCAAGATGTTGTCTTATTCCTTTAAAGTTCTTTAGACTCACCTTTGACCCGCGGTACCTCGACGCCAACGCTACCGAGGCCAACGCTGCAGGACCAAGACACGTAGCGCCATGTTCCCTGAGGCTGGATACACAGAAGTATTAAAAACACAAAGATTCAAGTTATGTACCACAGAGAAGTATTTCACTGTATAAAAGTAATTTAAATAGTATTTAACTCCGCATTAACTCACTCTTTGACCCTCTGTACTAGTTGGTCGTACGTCTCAGCAATACAGTGTGGGATGCTATAAGCCACACCCTTCTGCCATATATGGTCGTAGTCAACCAACGCCCAGTCCCTGAGAGTGAGAGGAGTACCGGTACCATCGCCGTATATCACAACCTGTTAAAAAAAATGTGTGTTTAATTATGCCAGTGTTTCTATTAGACTTCAAAAAGATTAATTGCGCTAAAAAATAAGAACAAAATAAATTAAATTAATGAATAGATGCAATATTCATACAATATAACAGTTACTTGATTTTTCACATGCCTCCTCCAAAAAGAAAGGACAATTTAGTAAAAAGTCTGATACAAATGTAATATTATCATTATTTGACCCCTCACTTGTTCAGGAACCACTGCTCTATAGAGTCTGGGCTAAACCACTGAAATAACTATTGGCCTTTTCAGCATTTAGTTAATTGAATAAAATAATACATAGTTTAAATTTATACTTAAACGATGCAGTAAATTCTCAAAATAAAAACTAAATAGCCAATTTCGAATTGAATCTCGTTCAACCCTTGTTCTTACTTCATAAATAACTTTTAAAATGGAGGAAATGACGTCTCCTACCTCGTCATTGAAGGTGACCAGCGCCACTCTCCTGTGGGGGGACTGCTGCAGCAGGGATGACAGCGCCCCCTGGAGGGCGTCCTGGATACCCTGAGAGAGAGAAACAAAACACCCAGAAAGAGAGTAAAGGAGTAAAGAGAGGCCCCGTGGCGATTTAGGAGTGGAGCAAAGAAACAACACATTTAAATCTCACCTCTAATCTGGATATGTAAACTGGAGAGCCACTGCTTGATGTAACCTGTTAGGAAGATGATTTGCATGATCTCCTCACATAAAGATTTCTGGTGATATTCTCACTTAAATAACAAATGCAGGAATTTTACTTTGAATGGAGCAATGTTTACATTAATGCATTGGTACTTTTGCTAAGGTAAAGGAGCTGAATATGTCTTATATCATTGCTTTTACACACACACACACACACACACACACACACACACACACACACACACCTCTGCAGTGACACTCATACTGCCAGAAATGTCCACACAGAACACCACCAGTGTGTCCTCCAAGTTCTGGTAGTCGTCCTCGCTCTGATTGGGCAGGTAAAGTTCGTCGCTGTGCACGCCTGCGCGCTGGCCGACACACTCTCTCTTCTCGCCGTCGCTTACGACGTTTTCACATCCGCAGAACTCACACATCCAAACCTGAAGCAGAGGAGGAGACGGGGAGGAAACGGATCTTTCATTTTGGTTTTACTGCTCGTTTGTTTTAACCACTGTTGGTGCACTGATTTGAGATACGTATTATATTTCCAGAGAAAGAAACAGAAGTTAGCGAAGAGAAAAGAAATGCACAACACTGAAGTTTGGATTTAGAGAAACTATACGACTGCAGGAAAGAACCTGTGCAATCATTTTCCACTCACATTCCTCTGCATAGAGCTCAGACATGACAAGGCAGCACTACATTTCCCACAAATCACTGGGCTTTGAAAACTCTGCAGGCCTGAGGCTGGTTAGAAAAGAGAAAAAGAAAAGTTATAAAAAACAAACATTGCAACAGGTGTGTTTGTGTTCGTGTCCTCTTACCTTGGCCGATGTCGACCAGTTTCCCAATGTTTATCGAGACGACGTTGACGTTGGCTTTCAGTCGGCTTTCTCCGTCCTTGTCCACTGATGAAAACATTGGCAGAGGAATGAAAAAAGGCAGGCAGTGACTGTAACTCTGAAACACTCACGATTCAGCAAACAGACCTCACCTCTGGGTGGGACGGGAGGAGGGAGGGAACGAGGAGCGACCGGAGGCAGGGAGGAGGGGAGAGGGGGGAGAGGCAGAGATGTGGGCCGAGGTTTTCGGAAGCGACGAGGAGGCAGCGGTGGAGGAGCTGGACCTGAAGGCACAGTTGTACTTTACTTGAGTAATTTCACTCTTTTGTTGGGCTTAAAAAAAGGACGTAAACTTTAGATTAAAATGAATCAAACCCAAGACCACACCAATGAAATCAACCGCTCAAATTTGACAATTAGACCGATCAAATCCCGTTGGGTGGTCAGCCATTGAACCCTGACCTGTTCTAACGAGTCTGCATTTTCTAGGTTGTCTTATTTCACAACTCCAGATACCCAAAAGTATGTTAGCAACTTTTTCCATGATATGTTGAAAGGAGCCATTCTGCATAACGAGTACTCGAGGTGCATTTTGCTGATAGTACTTCTGTACTGATACTTACTGGTGATGTAGTATTTTTAGACTGAGGTGTTTTTATTTTAACCAAAGTAAAGATCTATATGTACTTTTTCCACCGCTGCAGTTAACACCTTTCACCGCCTACACTACGGGGTGAAAGTGGCGTTTTGTCCACTTGGACCTCATTTTGATGGTGAGAATCACTAAAAATATGCAGAATAAATGCATTTTTCTACATTACTGTCACACATTTTAATACTTAAATGATAATTTTGTGGCCTTAAATTAACTCTGATTTTGTTCTTGTGTGATTAAAATGATCTGTGTGTGTGTGTGTGTGTGTGTGTGGGTGTGGACTTTCCCTTGTTGAATTGCTATCAGCACATCTCCTACACTTCTCTCTCTTGCATTTGCAAGTTTGCCCCCACAGACACACACACACACACACACACACACACACACAGTTAGACATTACTGCTGAACATGCTTTCCTGTTATTTCCCTGCAATACTCTTGAGAATGAGATGAACAGAAAAACAAAAGCTCAGACACGTTGACCTTTACGAATGAATGTTTTTGTGCAAACGTGTGTGAAGGAGAGAGAATTACCTTCTTGTTTAACGGCCACTCTGTTGTCGTACTGCTGCTGCTTGACAAGAGAAACACCTGGGGCTGCTGGGAAAATGAGTTCATTAGCAAATAATGAAATGAAGATAGACTAAATTAAATGGAGCAAATTATCTTATCCACCCAGAAGCTTTTTTGTTGTTGCTAATAATCAGTTGATCAACTGTGTGTGTCAATCAGACAATCAATCCAGTTGAAATGATACTAACTCTCATCCATCTCACTCAGGAAACTCTTATTTTGAAATGCCGAATGCATGATCACCTGGCAGCTGGCAAAAGTAATAAGACATCAAGTAATTAAATATCAACTTGTGCAGCACAAGAGCTACACAAGGTTGGGGAGTAAAAACACACGACAAAGAAATAGATTTAACACTTCAACATACTGCAGAAGCTACAACAACTTCCTGTTTTGTGGAGAAAAGCGCCATGGCATCAATGTTGCCACATTGACCACATTTGAAGCTGATCTGATTAAATATGGAGGGGGAGCTCGTTAAAGTACAGAACCTGTCAAATGCTAAAAATGTGCCAAAATGGCACATTCAATTCACAGTAACTGACTTCCTGTTGGGTTTTCGGTTTACCTCCAAGAGGCTTTTTTTGTCCATATCCACCTGTTACATTACATTACATTGACCGAATGAATTTCATACCTGTAGGTGAAACCTCAATGAGGGGCTTAGCGACTTTGTAGGGGCTGCTTCTGAGCCATAAAGGAAAACTATTCCACAGTTTAGGGGCAAAGACAGCAGAAATGTTCTAGTTCTAAAAAGTGGATTTCACAGCACTCACCTGCTCCACCAGGCCTCCAATTACACACAACGTGACTGCAGGCAAAATCCATCTGAGATGAAGGCACAAAAACTTGATATCAATGAGTCATTCAAAAGACTTTCCCATGAACTCAGCGTGCGGTCGAGCCAGCGTGAGCTTCGAGACAGAGAGAAGCGCGAGTGTAGGATGCAGAGATCTGACAGCTCAGCAATAACGGCAGATCAGCTTCCTGGCATCGTGGATCATACGCTGTCACCACCTTGATTTGGTTATTGTTCTAGTTAACAGGTGGCTTAGTAAAACCATGACAGCAAACATTTCCTGTTTGAACAACTGTGACGGAAAAGAGAACAACATGAGGGAAAAAAGGCCGGGTAGGGGTTGAACACTAGCATACAGGCTATGTGTACTGTGTATAATGTAGTACAAGACTTTAATATAGTACAGCGATACTCAATTTACTGCACCGATGTTCTAACTCACAATGAAAATAAGTTGATTCACGATGGAATGTTTTCGTTTATGCTTTTAATATTAATAAGTTGCCAGAATGCATAGAAAACATAAACTAGTAGAGCTCGTTATATACGAAAAAACAACGACGATGGTCCGAGTTGAGCCCCAAATCCTAGAAACCTGTGTGTGTATTTCACACTAAAAGAACTGCAATGTTGAGCTGTGTGCAAGTATCTCTAAACAAATATCTATTGAATTAAAGGGAAAAAAATAACTATTTTAAAAAGTATGGAGTCTTTTTATGGAACGTAAAGAGATGATTCATATGCTCTTAGGAGCAGGATGGAAGCCTTTGAGGGGGTTAAAATGAAATATTTTAGTGGAAGGAAAACATCCAAAATACACATTTAGGTGTTTATTTTACTACTTTGTCTATTTGCATCTGTAGATTTCTCCTAAATCAATCAAAAGTTACTATTAGATGTTGCCTCATTTGCATATTTAAACATCATTTCAGAAAAAATACAAAATATAATTGTTTTAATGTAAGTGAATTAACACTATTATTGTGTTCAGACACCAGCAGAACTATGAAGGAGTATTAAGGCCAATGCAGGTAAAGACATATAGAAGTTACTGGTTGTTGCTTCATGTTCACCACAGAGTGGAATCAAGCTTCTCATCTAAGAAAGCAAATTACTTTTGGCTCAACGCACTTTTCTTAACGTGTGTTTAAAGTTGCTTAAAATAGCATATAGTCACACACTGTCCATCTTAAAACAAGTGCACAGATCCACTGCACTCCAAAGACTGAATGTTCACACTTTCAAGAGCATTTTAGTTTGTTAAAATAGAAAGCACACACACGCACACACACACACTCTAAATTATTGAGTCAAGTGTGAGCTCAACTGACTTTCCTCAAACCCAGCATGGCAGTTGGGACCCTTAACTTTCATCCTGTCTCACTGAGAACACGAACACACTCACTACAAGAAGAACATCATTACCTTTGCCGTTGTCAGCGCACAGCGGCGGCGCTAAAACTGAAAGCCAGCGTTCGTAACGCAGCAGGTTAATAATACGAACGTGTGTGTGTGTGTGTGTGTGTGTTGCCGTGTTCAGTCTAAAGAGCAACGCTGTGCGGTGAGACTTGTGTGTCAGGAAGTTGACACTTGGTTGCTGGTCGAGAGAAAGAGAGAGAGAAAGAGAGAGAAACGAAAGATAAAAAGGAAGAGAAGAGTTGAAAGACAGAAGAAAAAGATTTGTATCTACGGACACTTTAATTCTAACCAAACACACACGACTGGTGTTCTGTAAAAACACACACTTCATCATGTACTGTATCATATACACAGTTTATTAGTTAGAATTCATTATTACAGACAGAGATCAGTTTGCTCCTCACGCTTCAGTTCATCATTTTATTAAACGTGTCAAATCATCAAGTGTTGATTATGTGGTGTGATGTCTAGTTGTTCGTCGTAACAAGGAATGTTAAATTCATGATTTAAAAGGGTATACAAAACTCTCCTGCTACTGTACAAGCATTTAACTAAATAATCAAATATAAAAAAATCAATAATGACACAAATTAATTCAAGTCTTGCTGAACTTTAACTGGATTGTCAGTAATTCTGAGCTTTGTAAACAAATTTAAAAAGGACCATAATTGTGTTTTTTTTTACAATTTCATAATCCTAGAGTACACTTCATATCAGTGTTGATCATTTTCACTCAGTTTTTTGTATATTTTCTGTCTTTCAAGCATCAAATTCCCCAGTTTCTATTCATTTACTGTATGTATGGTATAAAAATGTGCTTCAAAAGGAGGTCATAATCACAGTTTTTTCTTTGTTAATGAGCCATAATAGTGTTATCCTGTCCAATAATAGCCATGATCTGCTCTAATAGATTACTTCCGCCCCTCCAGCGACTCCAGCACGGCTCTCAGGATGGCGGCGACAGCCACGGCGCCGGGGTCGGGCAGGGTGACCCGCTCGGCTGCGATGTAGCTGGCTCGCCCCGCCCTCGCTGTGAGGTCACGGGTCGACTCCGCCCCCAAGGCCGCTTTCTAGGCAGAGACGGGGGAAGGCCGAAAGATGAGGCCACGAGATGAACTCACTAGTCATCATGTAGAGAATCGGTACGTATGTTACTGCACCTGCACGGCAGTCTGAAGTACAGCCATCTGTCCACCAGGTGGTGCTGCTGTCAGCTTCATCAGCTCGTCCACAGCGGGACACAAAGCATCCAACTAGAGACATATAAAAGACAAAAAGGCTTTTTTAATTAATAATGTTGGTGCCGAGGAGAGGTCAAATAATATGTTAATCAGGAAATGCTTCTCAAAATAGACAAGATGCATGAAAAGCAGCAGAGAAATGAGAGAATAACTCACCATTGTTCTGTCTCCAGGGTCAGCACCGCCGTACCTGAAAGACAGTTGACAATACAGATCGTTTATCAACTTTTTATTATTTTCATAATTCTTATTTAATTTTTTTTTCTTTTCTTTATTAATTAATTACATTTTTTTGCAAAAAAAAAAAACGGGACATGGTGAGTTTTTCTTCAGACAAATGCAACTTCACAATAATTTAAAACTCAGAAAAACATACAATGTCTCCTGAAGAAATGACTTTCTATTATTGAAAACATTTAATCTTACATTTTTCATTTAGCCCTCTACATGTACCAGAAAACATCACACACACACACCCCCATGCACAATCCAATGCACATACACATGTAGGTACATCAAAAATACAGACACACACAGCCCCGCACCTCCTCATGGCCTGTGTCCCAGCATGCATTGCACTAGCCCAGGCTGCAGCGTTGCTCTGCCCCTCAGTCACGTGACCAGCCGCTGCCGTCAGGAACAGACTGTACAACTGACAGACACACGTAGGTGAGTGTGTGTGTGTGTGTGAGCGTAAGAGGTCAACTACCACTTTATGTCAAAATGTGTCAAAACCTACCGCTCCCGAAGACCCGCCCATCTTCTCCTGCACCAATCCAGCGAGGACTGATAGCATTTGTCCGGGGCAGCCAGGGACCACATGATCCCGGAGCCACTCCTGAATGGCTGAATGAGCATTTGCACAATAATTGTTCAGATTTTTTACACATGCACTAGCATGTCATCGTGCAGCTGTTGATAAGAATCACTGGGTCGTACCTTTAGCAGCCTGTGCATGAGTGTTCCCACAGTCTCCGTCCCCCGCAGCGCGGTCCAGAGCGTTGAGTTCCTCCTGCTTCTCCAACAGCGTGGAACAAACCATCTCTAACGCTTTACGCATCACAGGACTCAGTGGCCCTGGCAGAGACAAAAAAACAAAACACTCCATCTATATATCATTTATTTGATTGAACTTGATTGAGCCGCAGTTTCTCTAATGGCCACAAGATGGCGGTATTGAACAATAAAATACAAAAATACAAAGTTAACAAATATGTTCACAGGATGAGTCTTGGTTGCAGATTACATTTTTAATTCACACCATGATTTAAACAAAAATAATAATTGTTTTATTAAAGGCATTGAGTTTTAAAAAGTATTATCGTACTCAGGAGTCTTGGTTGAAACAGATTCCTTACTTAATACACATGAAATATACTTCATGTACACACTGGATACTAACCTTCAGAGTGTGTGTCGTCTTGTGGCCGTGCACTCGCGGGCTGAGGGTCGGTGATGTAGTTGCGTCCGCTTACACACTCACTGCTGAGGTTTGGCCAGGCGGGGGCGCTGGTCTTAGCATCTGCATGGGATACAGGATGTTAAACATGTGTGTGTGTGTGTTTGCTCTTGTGCTTCTATCTTTGTGAGGACCATTTGAGTTTTACCATTGTGAGGACATTTTCTTTTCTCTTCTTAAAAGGGCCGTTTGAGGGTAAATACTAGGTTTTAGGGTTACGGTTAGCATTAAGTTACAGCACACATTTAGCCCGTAGTTTCCTCTAAATCCACCAGTTGTCATTTTTACATTTGAGCTAATGTACTGATTAAAGAAATAACTTACAATATGTTGATTATTGAGCTATATAGGTGCTGGTAGCAGGCAGCAACCTCCAGGTCTGACAAGTGAAGCCAATGCAGGTTTAAGTGTCTTAAAGCTGCATTCTCTCTAATGTCCACCAGGGGGCGACTCCTCTGGTTGTATAGAAGTCTATGAGACTCTACTTCTCTCTTGATTTATTCCCTCAGTAAACATTGTAAACATGAGTTTATGATCTCAATAGTCTTCTTCAAGGGCGGGGCTACTGTGTGATTGACAGGTCAAATTTTCCAAAATGTTGAACTATCCCTTTAAGAACAGGGCTAGGGTCCTTACAAGTATAGCAATACATGTGCGTCACGTGTGTGTACGCTCACCAAACAGCCTCAGTGTTTCCTGGTCGGCCCTCATCAGGGTCAGCGACACTCCCGCCATCTCCAGCGATGTCATGAACGACCCCGACATCACCCTGGCCACCACCACGCCGCGACCCTCTGTAACCACAGAACAACATCCTCAAGAGATGCATCCCATTTAAGAGAGTGCCGGTTGCGTTGATGCCTTGCTCTACAGGTCCCTGGTTGGGAGTATAGATCATTTTAATGTGGTACCCAGACAGATGATGGCCGCTTTCGTAACCACCGCAATCTCCAGACAGGACAGAGCTCCGAGGTTGTTCACACACACAACCACAGTGTCTCCTTTACGAAAGAAGAAGCACATATTAAAAAAAAAAAATGCATTGCATTGAAAGCGAATACAATTGGAGACGTAAAAACATTACACTTAGAGGACCTGATTTAAGAGGCAGATGTGATTGGCTGTCAGGGTTGGTCATGTGATCTATCATGGTCCTCACCACCTCATCTGCGGACACCACCTGATTAAACAGGATAAGAGAAGACAAATAGGTGAAAATATACGCGGGTTGAGGGTAAACAGCTTCATAGAAAACAGCAGATTGAGGCTGAGTCACCTTTGACCTTTTGATTCCAGGTTCGCCGTGGATTCCTTGAAGAAGACGAAAAAACATTCAACATTCAGAAATGATCTGCAGGCTAGACTCAATCTAGACGAAAGTTTTGTACCATAACTTTCATCTGTATGTATAATACGCTATCTGTGTCGAGTAACGTCTACCGTTGATGCGTCGACTTAAGTTTTAAGTCATATACTTTTAGCGTATACTTTTATCAGTTCAGGAATGTAAATTTGGTTTACGGACAACTGATTCCTAACGGATACAGTCTTAAATCTGTCTCTAACCAGCTCTCTTTTCCACATTATCTCTCATCTCCTCCTCCCTCTCTCTATGGTCCCTCACCCAGCCCCAGCTCCATGTCTCCTGGCGGCAGGTCAAAAGAAGGCAGGCAGCCTGGAACGCTGCACGGCGACAGACTCACCCCCAGTGTGCCTGGAACACAAACGCCAAACAAAACGTATCAGAAGAAGAATCACAGTATTTCTACCAAGCTTTCAGTAAGTGAGGGGAAGGAGACTCACCGACGCCCTTCAAAACCTCTGTCATCTTGGAAACAATCTGGTCCAATGAGAAGCCTTCTTCTGCTAAGGCGCCTGCCAGCTGACAGAAAGTGCGACCAGACTTTTAATTTAAATTAATGGCAAAAATACAGTTGATTGATCATCTGTTCATCAATTCAAAAAGGCCCCATTGCCTTATTATTTTACCTGCAACTTGATCTGCAAGACGTTACTAAGTTGCAGCTTTTGTACAGCTCTCCTGAGCTCAGACTTTTTTTGGTCGGACTATTATTTTGAAGGTAAAGAACGTTGTTGTCGTTGTTTACCTTGTGTATGAAGATGGTGCCACACAGGCCTCTCCGCCCGGCCTTGCTGGGTTGGTCAAAGGCGCAGTCCTCTGCAACTACCACCATGTCAACAGCGACGCCGTGATTACGGGCCTGCTCGGCGGCCAATCCGAAGTTGAGGCGGTCGCCGGTGTAGTTCTTCACAATGAGAAGAACTCCGGAGGCTCCTGCGGAAGGGAGGAGAGCTGTTATACCTCAATTATTGCCATTTAATCTAATCATTCTTTAAATTAACATTCACAATGTTGTGCATTACCTGCAGTGTGCAAGCTGAGAATAGCAGCCAGGATGCTGGCAGGAGGTGGAGAAGCAAACACTCCACCTGCAACAGCAGCTGACAGCATACCTGCACCGAGATAACCTGGAGACAGACAGAGACGTATGGAAACCAATTTCTGACATTGTGATGAAAAGAAAAGATTTTGTAAGTCATTAAAATGAGAAACTAGCTCAAGAAAATGAGCTGGTTTCTCAAAATAATGATAAACTTAACATAAATACCACAAATACTGTATAAAATGTGAGCATATATGCCGTTTTTACAGCAGCTTGACAGTTTGATGTCACCCCAACCCCTTCAAAATAAAAGCCCCATAGAGTAACTGTATCTTAACAGGAATTTTAGGATGAGGCTTGCTTTTCAAAACAAAAGCGTATAACTCTTACTGTATATTAACAAACAACTAGGGAAGAACCTGTTTTTTCAAAATAAAAGCCCCATAGAGTAACTCTTAACAGGATGTTCAGGATGAGGCTGTTTTTAAAAATGAAAAGCCCGCAACTATCACTGTATGTCAACAGGACACTAGGGATGGACCTACTTTTTCAAAAGAAAAGCCCCAGAAGGGTAGCTGTATTTTAAAAGTCAACTCAGGATGAGGCTGTTATTTAATAAAAAGTCCTACCCCCGTGTGCCGGCTCGTGTCCCGACCCCCCGCCAGACAGCAGGGCAACTTTGCCCCTCAGGTTGTCCAGGTCGGACCGAAGCACAACTCTGTGGCCCTTCAGCAGAGACAGGCTCCCACTGGCCCTCACCAGGCCACACAGAGCCTCGTCCACACAGCTGTCCACTGAGTTTATCAACTTCTTTTTGGGCTGCGAGAGACAATAAAGAAAGAAAGTAAGTACAAATATTATTATAAACTCACAAAATATGATGTATTGAACTGTTAATCTTGGGATTATTTTTGGTAAATATCATATTCATTCTTATAAATGGAGAGGCAGTAATCCCTCTTTTACCATGGCCATCTATAATGTTGCCATTTCTGTTTACCCTATTGCTTCTTTTAATTTGTAATAATCTTTTATTCTCTCTTGATAAATGGTCCCTCTATTGTTCATAGTATGCATCTTCTATGATGATGTCAGAGGTGATAGAGTCCTCATTCCACACACAAACACAAACACAGTAAAATCCAAGTTTACAGAAGCTGCACAATAAAGTTTAAAATGTAGCAATTACTGCTTTTCTTTCTCTTCCGTTATCACTGCATGGACTCTGATCCTTTGGAGTGCAAAGCGTGCAAAGTAATGCAACTAAGCTGAAAGAAAGCCCTCCTCTGATTCTTCATGTCAGCCAATATTCACAATCACAAAGAGTCACTGCTCAGTGCATCTCTTCACAACACCTTCTACAATCTATCTTTTTACCTCCATTTGGACTTTTCTTGCTTCTTTTCCCTTCCGACAGCAGGTAAACACAAGAGAGGGATCAGTCAGATGTTGCAGGAATGACACCGGAAGTAATGCGACTTTGCTTACAAAATAAAAGCGTCTAAATGATCTAATAATAACAATTAAAACAAACTCTGCAGTACAATGTGAGGGAAAGGCTTAAAGCCACTGTGTGGAACTTAATAACCTTTATGTATTTAAAAAAAAAAACTTTTAGAAATGTAATATTATTCTGTATATATTGTGCATTTTTTATATTTAATATTTTTTACTCTTGTTATTTTTATCGTATATATTGTGCATTTTTTATATTTAATATTTTTTACTCTTGTTATTTTAATAAAGTATCTATCTATCTATCTATCTATCTAAACTCCGCTCACCCGGGCTGCCCTTGTGAAACACATCAAACCAACCCACCGGTTCCTCCTGCATGACGCACTGGAGCCCGTCAACTCCGCCAGGCAGCAGTGTCCGCTTCGACTCAACAAGCTCAGCTCAAGGAACCGTCCGGGGAGCAGCAACATGCAGGATGGCGAGTGTGGAGACAGCCGCCGAACATGAACGCATCCTGCGGGAGATTGAGAGCACTGACACAAACTGTATCGGGCCGACCCTCCGGTGAGTAAATCCTCCCACCGGCGGTTTGTCCCCGGGGTTCTCTCTCGAGACTTCCAGGGAGCTTTGCTTCAAAACTTTAACGAGCATGTGTCCATTATCGGACAGCTAGCCGCCGGCTAACTTTAGCAAAACACAAAAAGCTAAGCTAATTTACATAATCGACACTGGTGTGTGTAAACGTACACAATGAGTCGTAACTGTTTAATGTCTTTTTAAAACCCGACACTATGCTTTTTTTCCCAGCTTTATCGCCAAACTGTCAACTTGTCCAGAAAGCTTTTGAGCAACTCAAGCTAGCACAAGCTAACTTTAGCTAACTTAATTGACATTCTGCTCACTGGTGTTGGAGCTTACACATGAGAGTGGAGGTTGTTAGTTTCTACATAATGTTGTGTACTCGATGAATGAGTGCTACAGCTTCTGGGGGCATTTGGAGTGTTTATACACCGCACACAGAGCCACTGGCTGGTGTGTTTGTCATGCGTTTTGATTACTTATGAGTGTTGCTCAATAATTTAGTGGACACTGAATGCACTTAAAGACTGAATGACCTTTCTGTTCTTTTTTGTTTGGTGGGTTTGTGCCAGACAACATGGTTTCACATCCTATAATTAGTCAGGGAGGATGCGGCATTGCTTCATCTGTGTTTGGACCTGAAATGTATATATATTTTTCCTATATTTCTCTATACATATTTCTATACATTTTTCTATATTTATTTTTTCTATATATTTATTTTTTCTATAAACTATATATATCTACATATATATACATCTATATATTTTTTATATATATTTATATATACAAATATATAGATGTATATATAAAAAAGTCTATATTTATTTTCTATATATTTAAACATATATATTTTTTCCCTATATTTTTCTATACATATTTCTATATACATATATATTTTTTAATATTTTTTTTTTCTATAAACATCTATATATTTCTACATATATATATATATATATATATATATTTTTTTTTTCTATATATATAATATATATATATATATATATATATATATTTTTTTTTTTCTATACATATTTCTATATATTTTGTTTTCTATATATTTCTATATATATTTCCATAACAAAGTAAGTTTAACACACACATATTTGAATGTGTGATGGAAAAATACATGTTCATTATGATAATAAAAACAATAACGACAACTAGACAAGAGCTGCAGCCAGGACCAGGAGAGCAGACAGGTTATTGTTCCATACATACAGAGAGGAGGCACTCTGGTTTGTATACTGCGTGTCATTTAAAAATGTCACTTTGAATAAAAATAGATTCATTTCAGCATCTTTTCGTGCCGTCTCAGAGTAAACCAGCTGTCTCTGAACCGATTGTCTGAAGCGGAAATAGGCAGTGAATGAACAGGGAAATGCACCAGAGGAACTGGGCTATTAAAGGCTTGTTAAAGGTGTGTGTGTGTGCGTGTGTATGTGTTGTCTTGTAGATTGGGCAAATAAATAGCACTCGTCATGTAAAGACAAAATGACAATAAGATGTAAGATAAGCCGGAAAGGCATAGATCCCAGAGAAGTGTTGGTTTTTTTAAGATCCGTCTGTCATTCGACTTGACACCTTTTGTGCGACACACCTCCAGCTGCCACATTCTCCTCTCGAGTGTGTCCGTTCGGCGAGGAGGATATTATCTTCTGTTTCCGACGCACACCGTGACACCGTGTGACGTTTCATCTCCTCCGGCTTCCCGTTTCTGTCCGACTCGGCCTCAGTATCTCCAGTGCTCAGTCACACACTTAAAATAACAGCACCGTCTATGTTTGGAGCTGTCAGCTTCACCGTGGGCTATATTTGTCCCAGGGTGAAGTTTTAAAAGAGATCATTTTGATATAATCAAATATATCGGGTGATGAAGGAAGCAACTGTTTCCTCTCTGGTGCTGTTTTTATTCTCTTATCCCAAGACTTCTGTAATTCCTGTCATGTTAAGCACATGTTCTACAGAGATAAAGACTAATAATCGCTCTGCCTTTTCCTTTTGTTTGTCAGACTGATAGGAAACAGCGAAACAACAATTATCTTGGCTTCAATAGTAGCTGGGAATAAAGAAAAGGCAGCTGGTTACTTTTGATCAGTACGTTTTGTGTTTTGTCAGGTTTTGTTAGTTTTGTGAGGAATGGCTCTGAAGCACCTATACTGCCGGTGTGTATATATATATGTGTGTGTGTGTGTGTGTGTGTTCATTTATCCTTGGTTGTTGCTGCTGTTCAGCACTGTTTGAATTGTGCCATGAATTTAAAACATACGTTTGTCAATTTAAAACAAAATTTTGCGCATCAAGAAAGTCACATTTTGTCATAAAACTGTTGAAGTATCATTTTGTATTTAGATAGACTACACACCCAAAAGTTGCGCAAGTGACGTCTCCGTCTGAAGCTACAGCACCTGTGTGTCGTACCAGGATACAACACTATATTTTAAATTGACAAACATCATGTGTGTGTATTCTAACGGGATCAATAAAGAAATACGGTCCCACCGGAAGGGGAGGAGCTTTCATCTATTAAGTTACTCAGTAGTAACTTTCCCAAGATCGAGGCTCTTCAAACGGATAAACAGGTTGGCAGTGAGGTGTGTGTGTGTGTGTGTGTGTGTGTGTGTGTGTGTGTGTGTGTGTGTGTGTGTGTGTGTGTGTGTGTGTGTGTGTGTGTGTGTGTGTGTGTGTGTGTGTGTGTGTGTGTGTGTGTGTGTGTGTGTGTGTGTGTGTGTGTGTTCTCCTGCAGTGTGCAGGTCGAGGCCGGCTGCAGCATTCCTCCAGGAGTCAGCCAACTCCCTCAGGTTACAAACATTCACCTATAAAGACGGGAAACGCCCGAGTCCGTCTACGTGATCCTTTTAAATTCAATTAATAATCGATGGGTTCAGATAGACGTAGCTCGGCGATCACTCTTACTGTATTTATTATAAACTAGACACAGTCACACACATCTCTCTGTCACTGTGTGCGCACGCCCGATTCTTCTGCATCCCTGTCAGGTCATATCGGTATCAAATATAAGTTACATCATCACCCAAAAAACATAAATGGCTGCTCTGGGTTATCAGCATGTATTTACAGGCGTCTATTTAAAACCACACTAGAGGATTGGTGTAGAGAGACGTATGAATCGTGAGTTGTTCCACCTTCACTGCTGCGTATTGATCCCTTAAAGCTACGGCTGTCTTGCTCTCAGTTGATTTCTTTATTTGATTAGTTGTTGTTTTACGCTTTTGTCATGCGGTGGTGGGCAGTTGTATGTAGCTATTACTGACGTACAGTATATCTGGACTAAACCATAGATGGAGAATAATTATTTAAATATCAGTACTGGGTATTAAAGCATATTGAGGTTTTGGGCAGTTGTTGCTTCATTCAAACACTGTCAGAAGTTTTAATTAATTTTTTAATGAGATGTAGTGTATTTGAACCCTGTGTGAGTTGTTTTCTGCCCGTCGCTGCTTCACAAATAGCCGAATGTGTCACCGCCTTATCTGTGTCGGGTGTGCTTTTTGTCGCGTCGGCTAATCTGATCGCTCAACTGTAGTCAGAAAGGAGAACCCCTGTGTGTGTGTGTGTGTGTGTGTGTGTGTGTGTGTGTGTGTGTGTGTGTGTGTGTGTGTGTGTGTGTGTGTGTGTGTGTGTGTGTGTGTGTGTGTGTGTGTGTGTGTGTGTGTGTGTGTGTGTGTGTGTGTGTGTGTGTGTGTGTGTGTGTGTGTGTGTGAGCTCCACCCTGTGTGCTGGTTAGTTTCTTCACATTTAGCCATGAATGACAGAGGGCCTTTATGTGTGTGGTTTTCTGCTCTATAGTCGTGGGGAAATGCTCGTTTCTGATTGGTTGGCAGGTTCTCATTTATGGAAGTCTCTGCACCAAAAGCTACATTTGAACACATTACGGCAGCGTTATAATTTACCTTCGAGGAGAATTGTTGAACGTACAGCAGCAGAGATAAGACGCTGTTGATGGAGGGTTTGCTGTGAGCGCTGACTGCTTCTGATTTTAAGGCCATTGCGTTATATGTTATATTTAAAAGCATTATGATTTTTTTTATTTCAGCTCTGGGGGGAAAATAGTCTCACATCTCAGACATTCAGCATGTCCCGAGTCGATGTGAAGGGAGTGACCTGCCACAAGCTTGTTACACACACACACACACACACACACACACACACACACACACACCCTGCTGAGTCATCAGTCTGTACTCTGGGGAAGACACACACACACACATGCATGCACACTCTTAAGTGGGTTAAGATCCTATTTAGCCAGCTGTCGAGCTGACACGCACGCACGCACGCACGCACGCACACACACACACACAGAGACATCTGTGTACAGTGATGTCATAAAAGCAGCTTTCTTGAACTTTTCCGTGTCAAACTTCCCAAATCCGTCTTATCCTCCTCTTCCTCCTCTAAAATATATAAATATTTTACACTTATAGGTTTTTGTAGTGGACAACAAGTGTTGAACTTCTACATAACTCGTCTTTACGTGGCCGTTGTCTAACTTTTAATCATGGACAATGCACATTAATACGTTTTTAAATATGCCAGATCAGCAGCACATTTGTGTTTTAGAGGCCTGAAGAAGTCTCCGGATGACCCGGCTAGGACCCCTAGATTTATATCCTCCACCTTATATAATTGAAACCTCTAAGTTGTCGCATGCTGTGGTTGGAAAGCAGTAAACATGTACAGAGCGTGCTCCTCTTCTCGGAGGCAGACAGAACCAGTCACCGCTAGCACACGAGCTCACACAGCTGTCAGGAAACCAGCTGTTGTTTGGAGACTTCACGGGAGAGAGAAGTCCAAAAGCAAAAACATCTTCCAAACATTGAGGAGACTACTTGCTCTCCCTTCTCTTATCATTCATTCATTCATTCATTCATTCATTCATAGAGTTGTAAAGTGAACGGATGAGGATGAATGTGACGGTGTCTTCGTGTTTGTCGAGGGCCGCGGCCGCACAGACTATGAGCCTTTAGTGAACATGTGTACAAACACACACACTATCTCAGCTCATTGTGTTCATTTTAGATTTATGGCTGCCGTTTTCCTCAATACCATGAATGTCTTTGTTTGATGTCAGCACACACACACACACACACACACACACACACACACACACACACACACACACACACACACACACACACACACACACACACTGTGTGTCTAAAGAAAGCACTCGGTGGCGTCAGACCTGCTCTCTATTGTACAAGTCGGGCATTTCCTGGTCAACAGGAGGAAGGGTGGGGGGGTTCAAGACATACACAGGTGTGTGTATGTGTGTGTGTGTGTGTGTGTGTGTGTGTGTGTGTGGAAGGGAAAGAACACAGGAAGAACTGTGATCGCTATTACAGAGAAGTCTTGGAAACGAAAATCTTTTTATTTTTTCTACATCTGTGCACATATGAGACCATTTTTACAAAGTTTTTTTTAATAATCAGACTCATCCTGTTTGTTTATATCCTATACTGTGTTCTGTGCTGGAGAGCATATAATCAGTTCCTTTGTGTAGATCTGATTAACTGACAAATACAACAATTATAAACGTTAAACAGTAGTTTTAAACCAACTTGAGTTAAAAGCAATAAAAGCTAGTTTACTCCAAGAGTCTCTCTCCGTTTAGGCTGAACGATAACGTGAATTTATCGACATTTTGAATCTCTTCCGAATCTAAATTTACTCTCATTAAAGTTTTCAATAATTAGTCTGAATGCCTTTTAATTAAACTAAAATGAGAAGCAGCGATCAGAGACGTTTTGGGAAAGAAGTTGCTGATTCATCCTCTCAGTCGACTCACAGTTTCAGCTCAACATGAAGTCAAACAAGATTCTGATTTTACATTTTCACGGTAAAGTACGTAGATTTCTTGTCCTTCTATGACATAAAGGACACTCTGTGTACAATAGTGCACCGCTGTGTATGCCCCCCTCACTGTTGACGTGCCCTTAAGCAAGGAATTGAAGTGGAAACTTCCCCAGTGGACTCGCTCATGATGAAACCAGGCAGCGGTTGGGGAATGTTTGGAAACGTGGAGCAGGAAGAGCGATGCAGTAGCGCCCCCTAATGGACACATTCTGTAGACGCAACCAGTCCACAACTACAGTCCCAAACCCTTTCATTCTTCTTCCTCCTTTTCTCTTTCTTTCTTTCTTGTCTCTTAAGATTATGCTAATGATACAAGTGTTCTTCGACCTCAGAGGATATAAAAAGTTTTCCAACATCTTGCCCCTTCTTACCTTCTGTCTTCTCTTTCTTCGTGCCCAGGTCGGTGTACGATGGTCAGGAGCATGGCCTCTTCATGGAGAAGCTGGACGTGCGGATCAGGAACCACGACCGCGAGATCGAGAAGATGTGCAACCACCACTTCCAGGGGTTCGTCGACTCCATCACGGAGCTGCTCAAAGTACGGGGGGAGGCGCAGAAGCTGAAGGTGAGGAGGGGACGGGGGAGGGGAGGGGAGGGGAGGGCGGAGCAGCAGGTGGAGGAACGCTCCAAGATCTAAAGAGCTCAGGAGGTTGTGAGCTCAATTTGTTTTTCTCTCTCAGAGTCAGGTGACTGAGACCAACAGGCATCTTCAGGGTGACGGCAAAGAGGCAAGTGTTTGCAAATATCCAAACTGTCCGTTCGGGACTTGTTTTCTGGAGACTCCTTAAGTAACGCCGCTTCTTTCGCCTCCTCTTTTTCTCCTCCTCTTTTTCTCCTCCTCTCTCAGCTCATGAGCTCTATGGAGGAGCTGCAAAAGTGTCGAGTGCAGCAGAGAAACATCGCCTCCACCATCGACAAGCTGTCGCACTGCTTACCAGGTAACGCCAACTAGATGTGAGCGTGACGTGCACAGCGTCGAGTACTTTTGGGCTTGAACTGTGTTTGAGACGGATCTGCAGCTCCGCTCATATATGCAAACATGGAAGCAGTAAATGAGATTAACCGTCTTTTGCTTCGTCTCTCTTTGCTTTCCTCAGTCCTGCAGATGTACAGCAGACTTCAGGAGCAGATGAGAGCCAAGAGGTGTGTTACCGATTCAGTTCTTTGGGTTAAAACGAATACAAAAATACTATAATTAGATGACTTTTTTTTGGCAGATTAAGGTTTATGAATCAAGTGGACATGGGTCAGTTTAAGGGTTAGGTTTGTGGTCATTCGTGGAGAAGGTGGAGGAGGTGGAGGAGGTGGAGGAGGGGGGTCTTGGGGTGCTCACTCTTGACTATGAAGTGGTCTCTTTGGGGGGTTGAAAGGTGGGGAAGGAGCCGGAGCAGTAAATCGGACTGAACGAGGCTGGTGTGAATGCTCACAGGATCGTGTGTGTTTACTGTTACATACTGATGTTTAAACATGCGTTCCATCTCCTTTTAATATGAATAATAACTGCATTAGTAAGCGGTGCTCTTTGACCAGTTTGACTACTGTTTCCAGCCACTAGATGGCGCCAGAGCATTTGGTGCAGTGACTTCTTCTTCTTCTTCCCTCCCTGCCCTCGGCCTGGCCTGTCGATAGGAGTCTGGCTGCTCATAAATTAGTCGTTTGTTTGTGTGTTTTTCTAACTTCTCTGTGTGTCCTGCGGCTGAGAGCAGGCAGAGGTCAGCCAGCAGCCACTGCTCCTCGAGAGCTGCAGTGTGAAGTGACGTGTTTGGGGGATATTGTGTTGCTGAAGGTCCCTGAGGTGTATCGGAGTGTGTTTATTCCTGTGTAGTTTGTGTGTTTTTGCTTGTTTTATTGCTGTGTCTCCTACTGTACTCGCAGATTTAATCGGCATCTGCACAAAAACCCACAAAGCTACATGTGTGAGGACAGGAAGGCCAAACTAAATCTAATTTGACAAGTTTGATCTGAACCTGAAGTTTAAATATAGTTCATAAGTTAGATCGAATAAATGTGTGTGTGTGTGTGTGTGTGTGTGTGTGTGTTAGGTACTACCCGGCGCTGCGGACGCTGGAGCAGCTGGAGCACACGTGTCTTCCCCGGGCCGGTCAGTACCGGTTCTGCTCCATTATGGCGGAAAACATCCCCAAACTGAGGACGCAGATCCGGGACACGGCGATGACGCAGCTGAGAGACTTCCTGGAGAGCATCCGGAAACACTCGGACAAGATAGGAGAGACCGCCATCAGACAGGTATGCAGACACACACATATAGGTAACCTCCAAAACCAGAATTACAGTATTTATCAGAGCCAGAAGCTGTAAAAACAGACATTATTGACGAATTTCCAACTTTCCAGCGGTCCTTGAACACATTGTGTCAGGAAAAAGCAACCGAATCGAAGCCTAAAATTGTGATATGTGATAAAAATCACTTTATTTTACATGTTTCATTTAAAACTTTAAAAATAAACAGTCTGCGCTAGTTACATCCTGTAAAAATACAAAGAATTGAGAGCTCCTCTGCGCAACCGATGAGCCATGAATGACTCAGCTGAGAACAACCGTCACGTTACAACAATTCAGTGAAATCTCGACTGAGCTGCAGGCAGTTTTTTTTATGATTTGTGGAATAGTAATTGTGTTATTCTGCACAAAACACATGTTTGAGTTCTCTCTACTTCTTGCCAAGGTTGTGCTGTTTCCATCGAGTCCATTCAATCCTACATTACCCATAATGCAAAGAACTGTTCAAAGCTGAAGATGCTTTTTCTGAATTCTTTTGATGTTCATAGCAACTCATCTTTTAAATTGTTGTGTGTCTGTGTCAGCCTGCTACCTGTGTGTACTAACATCATTGCACTTGTGTGTGTGTGTGTGTGTGTGTGTGCGTGTGTGCTGATAAGGACTGCACAGCGCTGTTTTACGAGTGTGTCTTTCTGCCCTCATACCACAAGTGTTTTTTGTTCTCCATCATGTCTTTCTCTTTCTGTCTGTTAATCAGAAGCAGCCTGTTAGTGTGTGTGTGTGTGTGTTGCTCTGTGGTTCCACTGCCAGTAAACAAGCATGTAGGCGCTGCAGGAGACGCCATGGCCTGTCAATGAACACACACACACACGCACACACACACACACACACACACACACACACACACACACACACACACACACACACACACACACACACACACACACACACACACAGTGTGCAGAGACCCTGCTTTTCAGCACTTACCTAATTGTTTTTCTGTTTTCCGAGGCCAAGGAAGTTCTATTCGAGCGTGTCCGCTTGTGTGTTTTGTGCTCTCTTGTGGTATCCGATAGCTCAAAGTGAGGCCTCCTTGTTTACTTGTGTGCCTCCATTATTTGGGGAATGTTGCTCCGTGGGATTTCAGGATGAAGGGAACGAGGAAGGAGCGCTCGACGACAGACAGATGAGCGGATGGAGACTCGGAGAAAAGTGGCTGTTGTGTCGTACATATATATCCTAATCACGACATCCTCTGTTGAATACTGAATCGTCACATTGACCCTGGGGGACTTGGCCCCGCGACCTTTCTGTGCACTTTGTCCCACTCTTTCTGCCTCCTTCTCTCCTGCAGGGTCAAAGTCGGGGCTTCTGTGGCTCAGGAGGTAAAGAGGTTCGATCCCCAGCTCCTCCGTGTGTCGCAAACTGTGATAAAAACCCCCGAATTCTGAATGCACTGTCCAAAGAGTGCTCCTAAAACCTGTCACATTTGGAATATCCAAAAAGCGCGATATAGCAGCCACGTATCAAAGATTTCAGATAACATCGTCTGTTCGTTTATGTAGGATTTACAGCTTTTCTTTTCTTTATAACTCTAGATTTTGGACTGTTTGTCTAACAAGCAATTTGAAAACGTCGCTTTAGCTTCAGGACGTTGTGATCGGAAACGTATCGACCAAACGATAACGCCGTGGCAGATTATTCGATAATGAAAATAAGGGTCCGTTGCAGCCGTAGTTGCTTCTAAAAGTTATGAATGTTTGGTTTGCAGTGCACTCAAATGTCAGTCAGTCATACGGTCCTCCTGTTCTGCACTAGAGTTTTAAGTGTCACATTATTTTTGGCTCCCAACTGTGGCACGCGATCAAAAACATCAAGACGTTTCTGGCAGGAACGATCGGAGGGAATAGTGGATAATTCTGTAGGGAAGTCAAAAACATCAACGTGATATTACAATGATCTGTCGGCGTTAAATGGCGTTAACAGCCCACACAATTTGACCCATTAAAAAACTACAATAACAGACGCGCTACTGCATTTCAGGCCATGAAGAAGAGTATTCCGTCCTCTAGGTGTCACTAGAGGATCATTTCTCGCTCTTTAATCTAAAACGTTGCTGCCTCTGGTTGACCTGTGATAGTCGATCCTCTCTCATTCACTTCAGTTAGAGAGACGACACATGCTTCACTAATCGGATACCTCTACCTGAAACTTTAAGATGTTCTGGAGGCGTTTAAGAAACCCCTTCAACGTTAGTTTTTACTTTAATTCGTCACCCATCTGTAGGTTAAAACATTCGTTCTAACTCCAAGCAAGGAGTTGATAATGATCAAATTGGAACCATGATGACAAAATCTTTAGTCGCCGCATACGCAGCACAAGTAGTCCCCCACGTATCACTCCGCACCCGCACACTCCGAACCCTTCCGTGACCCTCGGGTGGGGGGTCCTGGGGCCGCACTTTTGGGAATCGCAGGCGTAGAAAATCCACTTGCAGTCGCCGAGGAAGCTAACCGCTAACTCCTCTAACCACTAATTACAAGGGAGATTATGGAAGCCCCAGTGGTCCGGCAGTCCCGACACTGATACTGGGATTATGTTGTAGTATCAGATGTTTGGCTCGGAGCGCTCACACTCAATCAGAGGGAAGTGTGTTTATGTGTGTGTGTGTGTGTGGAGGAACAAATTAGACTTTCTTCTTCTTTCCTTCCTCTCCTTTAGTCCCTTCTTTTCGTTCTCTCCATCTCTTTCTCTCTCAGACAGTGTGTCTCTCTGGTGTGCTCTGTTCCAAATTAGCCCTAACTCTCTGTACCCGGCCGTCGTTACAGCTCCCTCGACCGAGGATGTGAAAATAAATAGATCTGGAGGAGGAGGAGGAGGAGGAGGGGATGGAGGGAGGAGACGGAGGAGAGCACAGGGCTTACAATGGAGCTATTGTCTGCTGCCACATGCCCATAGAAGAGGAGGAAGAGGGGGAGGAGGAAGAGGAGAGAGGGGGAGAAAAGAGGTTTGAGAGAGGGAAGAGATGGAGGAGGAAGAGTACAACAGAGAAGGGGAGGACCATGTCAAAGAAAATGATGGAAGGAGAGAGAAAAGAATGTGTAAAGAGGGGGATGAAAGATGATGAGGAAACGAGGATGGAGGAGAAGTGAAAGAGGGAAGATAAGGATATCATGTTGTGGAAGTGAAGAAAAGGATCGGAAACAGTTATGGAGGATGAGGAGGAAAGGGGGAGAACGGGAGAGGCGAGGAAGATGAGTGGAAATGACAAAACATTCGATGGTTCCACGTTCTCAAACATGAGAATCTGCTGCGTTCCGTGGCCTTAAGTTCTAGAATAACACAATATTTTGGGAGTTTTCGAGTGTAATGACGTCACCTTGTGGTCTAGAATGCTGTGTGGACATTTTCACATGTTTTATAGACTAAACGATTAAACAATTAATGAAAATTGGTGGCCAGTCAACTATGTGTAGGTGCCCATTCCTGGAAATCCAGCAACGCTATGACCTGCTGTGGACGTATTTTATTCAATATCAGTCTAAACGGAAACGGTTATGTTCTCGTTAAAGCCACCAGACTCCTTTTTTGGGAGAAAAACAGTAACTTTACCTCGCAGAGCGACGGGAGTTGCTGTTGCACCTCTACACATAATAACACAAACAAACAGCAGAGGAATCCTCTTCAAATGTCTATCATTCTTTTATCATTTCCCTCTTTCTCTTTAACTCTTTCACGTCACATTTCCTCCTCTCTCTCTCTCTCAAGATGTCTTTCTTTCTCTTCCACTCTTTCCATCTCCTCATCTTTCCATCTCCTTCCCTCCCTCTTTCCCTCTTTCCCTTTTTTCTTTTTCATTTTCAGCAAGTTCAGAGCTTCTGCTGTGCATTCGGTAGTTCTACACACACACACACACACACACACACACACACACACACACACACACACACACACACACACACACACACACACACAGTAATGGGAAACAGACTGCTGGGCCTGTGAAGTGGAGGAAGATTGATTACCTGTATCTAGTTACTGAACACACACATGCGTGTGCGTGCAGCGAGGGTGGCGGAGGGCACGCGCTGGGTCGTTGTGTTCAGCCATCGCAGGGAAAACCCAAACGGACTGTTACAGGTCGCTGTGTGTGTGTGTGTGTGTGTGTGTGTGTGTGTGTGTGTGTGTGTGTGTTATCTGCCGAATAATGCTCCACAGTTCACTGCCATCGGACACCATTATTTCTGGCTCGGGGTCGGCCTGCCAAAAAGTGATCTATAGCCGGGATGTTCCAGTCATGTCCGAGTCATTTCATGTACAAAGTGTCTTCGTTTTACTACATAGTACAACTGTGCAGTGTACTTTGAGTACATCTCTGATGGCTTTTCAATACTAGAGTAAACATCCAGCACGCGTTCACTCCCAACTCGTCAAATAGTACGAGTTTTTGCACGTGGCAGGGACGCCTTGCTGGTCTCCACTCGTCACATGTCTTAACGACTAACGCGAGTCCGACGCGAGTCACGTGATGAAATGTGACCGATTTACTTTCGCTTTGTACATGGACGCAGATCTCATGGACCCGCCCGCCTCCCGTCCTGTCCGCCTTCGATGGACGGAGAATTCAATACGACTAATAGTAAAGTGTCAAAAAGGATTGAGGTTCGATATCTTATCGTTGAGCCAGCTGTTGAAACTACGTCGGTTTATTGTTCAAATCTTGTTTTTAAGTACATTTTGCCTTCTTTGTTTTGGAAAACAACTCAACAGCTGGCAATAGTTTAGTTTGTTTTTTGAAGACAACACCAATTACATTTATCTATTTTTCCAAAATAAGTACGTACGACGTCGCTCCGCGAGGCTCTGTTCCATTGTCAGAGAAATAGCGTGGACGCAACTATTTCATTCCCACAACAAGCAGCCGGTAGAAACCCACCTGTCAACAGAGCGATCGCGGCCACTTTGCTCCCCTCGCTCGCAATTTTTGTCAATTTCCGCGCCGGTGGCCGCAAATGCACACAGAGGACAGCAAACCGCCTTGAAGTTAGTCAGCGGAGCACATGTTTACCTCGGGGGGCTGCCTTGTGGTGTCGCCACAGTGTAATATCGGATCATTTAGGGAACATTTACAGTCATTTAGCTCTAAATGGATTACAGCGTGGCTTGGATTCTGCTCCTCATCCCCGGCAGCTTCGTTCTCACTCTCATGCCTCCTTCTTTTCACCTCCTTCTCCTCCTTTCCCTTCTTCGTCCTGCACTTCATTCTCCATCCTCTTCATCCCCCTCTCCACGTTTGCCTCCTTTTGCTCGCTCTCTCTCTCTCTCTCTCTCTCTCTTGCGCAAGAGATGACGCACATTCCCGCACTCGAGCTTCGAGTGCCGCCCCTGAAGAGAAACGCGACAAAGGGCCGGGCTTAAACAGTTTTCGCCACAGAGCTCGGTGTAGCCGGTGGATTCCTCAGGACCTCCCGTCCACCTGCTGACGAAAGCTTAAAGTGGAATTCTGTGACGCAAGTGCTGACGTCCGTATCTGTGGCGTCAGAGAGAGATGCTTTTCTTATGTCGTGGCTCTCCGTCTTTCATGGGTCGCCGTCTTTAGACGTCTAGCTATGTTCACTTCTGTGTGTGGGGGGCAGAAAGAAAACAAGCTTTTGAGGGATTGGAAAGGAACGCCGTGCGGAGAGAGAGAGAGAAAAAACAGAACAAGACTCTTCACTTTGTGTTTTTGAGGTCTGTGCCGTTTCTCTTTCTGCCATTCTGTCGGTGTTTCGCCATTCAGTCTGGAAGATTTGGCGAGAAGACTCGTTGCTGAGCGTATTTAGAGTTTTTCTGTTACCTTTTCTGGCCTTCAGAGGAGAAGGCCACATTCCTGTTTGTCCCAACCTACTCGACCCCGCTGAACCTTTTCATCCTGAGAAATGAGACTTTCCACCGATTCTGTTTGTGCTTGTTGTCTGATATGACTCATTAGTCTGCCATGTGTGTGGGCATTAGATCAAAGATGGCATTGTATTCTTCCAACATCACCGATATTGCGTTTGTCCGGCTTTGTTCGTATCCACACCAGTTTTTCTCATTAACGCCGCCATTGAAGGCACAAATCGTGGCACAAATCGAAGCCTCTGATGTATTTATAGACGTCTTAAATCGACAGATTCGAGCGCACGAGGTCGCCTACGTGCTGGCGAAGGGCGTTCACAGGAAGCAGAATTCACGTAGATCTGGGTGTGGATGGAAAAGACGCACTCGGCTTCGGGTTTTCCCACAGAAATGTAACGGTCGCCAAGCTGGGAAAGGACGCTCCGGCATGGGAACGAGTTCAAAAGGGCCCGAAGAGTTGGCGCTGTTTGATGAACAAATCCAATAAGTGTTAAGAAATGGAGGAAACTATCTATATTATCTATAAAGTGTACAACAATAGAGAAGGATGCTTTACTTCAGAGGTAGAAATGTCAGTCTCTGTAAGAAACCTGACTCTGTTTTCATTTTGTGTTGGATCCCAATCATTTCCAACCAAAACTTCCCGTTTCTATCATTATTATTTTAAGTATGCCTCATCCTGCTGTACACGGCTGCAGAGGGAGGATGATGCATCATTTCCCATGATACCTTGTATTCCCCAAACAATGACACAGTCTGGGATTGCATGAGATATTGCATTGTTCTGCGATATTTGGGGCTGCATTTCCATTTCCTCTTGTCTTTGCCACACCACTTTTAGTTTATTCTGGGAAACTTCACCAATGGGTTCATTGCTGCATTACCTAAATATTGCTACAACTTATTTTAAAATGGACACATTTTGTGATATAATTCAACACGTAAACGTAACTCTTTTGAGATTCTTAGCTTATTCTCAAATGTTATTCGCGCACCCAAATTTGAATGTTTTTTGACACAGAAGCATAAATCAAACGTGGGCGATGACCCCGTCTCCCTTTTCAAGTCCTCAGCGCTACTTTTATGTGCTTTGTCTTCGGATTCATCAACTCTTCATCCTTCCTGTTCTTCCCTTCCTGCCCTCCTCCCTCTGGTGTATTCTGAGGTGCTTTGGTAAATCACTTTTTAAAGGTTGTTTCCATGAGTGTTTTTATAGGACAGGGAGTGGCAGGTTTCCCCCCCAAAGGTCTCAAAGCAGTGATCTCCTCAGCCGCAATTTCTAAGCTTTTCAACGTCTCTGAAATCGGCTAAATGCCCCTTTTTTGTTAGCTGGCGTATTGTTATTCCTCTCTCCTGTAAAGTATAGTTGTAGCACACATCTGCACCGCTGCGGTGGAGTTTGGTTGCAGACGGTGTGTAATTGTTCTCGGTAAACATCTGGTTTTGGTGTCAGACCCTCAAAATCAAAGAGCTGCTCTGAAGTTGCGCCAAAAAAAAAGCTAAACGCAACAAGCGCCCCTTCCTCCTCCTCTTGGCTTTTTGAAAAAGGTGTTCTGGGAAATGTAGGAAATAACCGAAGGAGAAAAACAAAATGATCTTTTGGATGATGACCTGCGTGGCTCGTCTGATGTTTATTCCCGTGTTGTGCTTCAGGCCCAGCTGCAGCGCTCGTTGGACACACAGCCGAGGGCCCTGATTGGCCGACGCAGCAGGAAGGCGGCGGCGGCGGCGGCGGGAGGGACGGACAGCGGCAGGGCGGGCGGCAGTCCAGAGTCGGAACAGGACTCTGGCATTCTGGATGTGGAGGACGAAGAGGAGGATGAAGTGAGAGAACTGCAACCACTCAAACACAAAGTATTTTAATTTGTCTTTCTGTCTCCGTCCTCGCTAGCTAGACGATAAAGACGGGATTAGATATCGTGTCTAATCTCCAACATGAATCTCATCCAAATGTGTCCGTCCCATTCACAGATCACAGCGGTCCTCATAATGTTCTAGTGCGGCCTCTTTGAGGCTCTTCGTTGTGTCTCCATCTTTCTCCTCCATGTCCTTCTGTCTTCCTTCGTGTCTCCTTGTCTCGTATCTCCTCCTGTTTGCTCGACACCTATTTATTTATTGTGACTTGTGACATCAAAGGGTGGTTTAATGAAGATGACATCATCCTATATGTACACTTTATCATCCTCTCGCTCAGGAATAACGTTTTTAAAATGTAGATTTGACACTTTATGTTGAGTCACGGAGAAGACAAGCCCCGATCCTGTAGTCCTCCATATGGTCCACATGCTGCATCAAACTATCTTACGAAGCACACGCACCACATCGAGGAGCTGTAGGATGTTCCAGTGCTTCGGTAGCGTGTTTACAGACGGACTTGTAGAAATCCTGTGGGCACAAAGCGGTTTCGGGCGCTGAACTCTTGGAGTCGCCCCTCGCGGGATCCGAAGTGCTTTGTTGTTCACACTCAAGGAAAGCAAAGTACAATGAAGTGGAGGAGAATGGGGCTGAACTTGTCACCCCCCAGGTCCCTGTCGTCCCCCCTCTCGGCTTATTTACGTCCTGTAAACTTGACTCAACCTTCTTCACGGGAAGACCTTGGCTCGAACAAAGGCCTGACCCCGCGGCCGCCTCGGGTTACGACCGCGTTGGCGCCGATTGGCCGCGGCGATGCCAACCAGTCGGCATCCCGTCTCCTCCCGCCGCCCCCGCCATGTCTCTCCCCTTCCCTTCATTTACAGTCGTCCCCCTGTGTCATCCTATTTTTATTTGCTCCCTTTGTTCTTCTTTTCTTGTCCTTTTTTTTTTTTTTTTTTTAAATGCCTCCTCTGTGTGAGTGAAGACTGACCTCAAAGTCACGTTTCCTCTTTAAACGGTGGCGTTTTTTGAGCTTTTTCGGCACAAGCGACGGCCGCTCGGCTCGTCTCCATCACACGAGACGAGGAGTCAGCGAGACATTTCTCTGTTCTCTGCTGAGATGGACGCCATAACGCTGCAACGTGTGTCTTATGGTTTAATTAAAGACTTTTATTTTTAACAATTAAGTTCATCTTTAGTGTTGTACGGAAGGTTTGGTGTGTTTGTAATCCCAAGGGGTTGAAAAACGACGACAACAAAAAGGGCGATACAACAGAATACCTACCCGACGAACCAATATCCAAATAGTCAAATATTTCCTCCTTTCTTACCTTTGCTTCTTTTCTTCTCCTCCCCCCCACACTCACCTCCGTCTTTGTCTGTTCTCCTTGTCTCAGGACTCTGTGTGTGTGTGTGTGTGTGTGTGTGTGTGTGTGGTCACAACAAAGCTGACATTGTGTGTGAAGTTTTACAGAAAGCAAACTTTTTCCAGAGGGCAGGAGGGCACATCCCCTCTTGCTGTGTGTGTGTGTGTGTGTGTGTGTGTGTGTGTGTGTGTGTGTGTGTGTGTGTGTGTGTGTGTGTGTGTGTGTGTGTGTGTGTGTGTGTGTGTGTGTGTGTGTGTGTGTGTGTGTGTGTGTGTGTGTGTGTGTGTGTGTGTGTGTGTGTGTGTGTGTGTGTGTGTGTGTGTGTGTGTGTGTGTGTGTGTGCGTGCGCGCGCGCGCGCGCGCGACGGTTAGATAGAAGAAGAGGAGGTGACACTGACAAAATAATGACATGATGCAGAATGCTTTGCCCAGGGGAGGGCGTCTGTCTCTCCTATTTTTCACATTGTTTTTGTCAAATTTTGGACATTTTACAAAACGAACTGGACTTCTGTCTCCACATTTTCCTCTGTAGTTACTAAAAATGTCAACTTGCTTTATTTGCATGACATGTAAATACATGTGTGTTGTTAAAACAAAGAAAGCAACGTCCGTACCAATCCAAACGTTACCGTGTGTGAGAAGAGTTCTGAGCAGCGAGTGGTCTTTCTCTCTGTAGGTCCCTGGAGCTCAGGACTTGGTGGATTTCTCCCCAGTTTACCGCTGTCTGCATATCTACACTGTGCTGGTGAGTCAATCCACTGGTTCTTTCTCATCCATTTAACCTGATGACGGTGAGCTCTAACTACGATTAATTCCTTTTATAAACCACTTCTAATACCTGCATCTAACCCTTTTCGTCACAATGTTGTGACGAACGACGTCTCAATATAACTCTGCAGCTGCCAGAGCGAAAAAGCCTTCAATACTAAAAGGATCGTTTCGTTGTTCATGTTTGTTTGTGCGATGAGGACGAGACGATCTTATAAAACTCAGCGCTGTCCACGGTGCTGAACTGTCCAGCCCGACGGATCCGCTACCGGGTGTGTTTCTGTGTGTGGTGTTCATTTGGGGTCAAGAGATCGACTAACCGGTCGACATCTCAAACTAATATTCAAATTGGTTCAACGGACAAAAAAACCCAGATGAACCTTCACAAAACACAACAAGGAAATGATACGACAAAGCATGTAGAACACACACACACGACATGTAAACGCTGACGTGTAACTGAATCGTATCTTAACTACTCAAAAGATAAACGTGACTGAAAATGGCAACCGTGTTTTCAGTGTCGGCAACAAAAAGCTGATGTTTGGTACCAACTTTGTGAAGTGAGTGCTGCCCTAAAAGTTTCTGTGCAGAGACGTATATGATGGTGAGATGAGGCCTGGCTTCACTCCAACCAGGCTGCTGCACTAAGTGTGTGTGTGTGTGTGTGTGTGTGTGTCTCATCTCAGTTAGAGCGAAAGCGACATGGGTGGAGGTGTTGACTGGGCCACGACTGGGTTAGCTGCACATTTGTGTGTGTGTGTGTGTGTGTGTGTGTGTGTGTGTGTGTGTCTGGCAGGGGGACAGGAAGTGCATGAACTTTGACAGGAAGGAGAAAATGAACGGGTAAGAAAGAGCGATGGAGGGAGGGAGCAACAACAAAGAAAAAAAAGGGAGAGTGAGGTTAGAGAAAGGGTAAAAGGAGGAGAAGAAGTAAAGAGAGATTGGGTGAGCAAGGTTAGATGATAGAGGAGGAGGAGATGAGGGAAGAGAGGAAGTTTAAAGGGGTGAGAACACATGATGTCATGGTGAGAGAGGGAAGGGGGGGAGGAACAGAGGAGGTGAAACTACAGTTATATAGCAGATAGATGTAATAGATGATTAAGGCTGCAACTTAAATGTTGAACAAGTGGTCGTGGTACAAAAGGAGGAGGGAGGTCAGCGGAGGAGTGACTGCCCACGTTTACAGGAAGGAGAGAGGAGAGAGGGAACCGGCTACCGAGCGATAAGGGAGGGAGGGAGGGAAGGAGGGAGGTCACGAGGAGGTTAAAGAGGGCAAAAACAGGAAGACAAGGGTGAAAACACAGAGTGGGAGGGAGGTTAGAGAGAGGGGTGATTACGGGGTGAGAGAGAGAGAGGGGAGGAAGAAAACATGGATAAGGAAAGAGAGAGTGAAGGATGAGAGATGGGGAAGAAGTGTGTTTAGTCTCGGCAAGGTGTTGAAAGGTCTGACCTCTTCACCTCGGAGGTCAGACTCCCTCTGTCACACACACACACACACACACACACACACACACACACACACACACACACACACACACACACACACACACACACACACACACACTTTGAGTGACAGGCCATTGGGCACAGACGTGGACTTACCATTAGAAAATAAAGAGTTAGCCGGTACCGGGCAGGAGGTTCGACTGGAAAATCCTGGACACACACACACACACACACACACACACACACACACACACACACACACACACACACACACACACACACACACACACAGTTTGATTGTTAAATGAGAACGACTCGTACTCACACAGGCACGCGCGTTGTAACGCTTTCATTTATTTTTCTAGTAAACCTGGATTTTGCAATCAAGACCACCACTTTCTCCACATTTTCCTTCTCCATCTTCATCCTTTCTTCTCTTTCTTCTCTCGGCCTCCATCTCTCCTTTTTGGTTTCCATGTTTTTTAAAGTCCACGATTTTTCCAGCCGTCGTAGCCCTCCGGAACAATACTGCTTTGTTAAACACACACACACACACACACGGACAGAGATGTGATCAGTGTAAACACACTGAGCAGAGAGAAGGGGGGGAGGAGCTGGAACTCCTGGGCTGCTCCGACACCCAGATATGAGCCTCATCATTTGGTTCTTTATCTCCGTCGCTTTCATCCTCTCCGTTGATTTCCTCTTCTTCAGTTCACATTGAGTCTGTTTTTCTTTCTTTCCTGACCTCCACTGATTTGGTGGCGTTGCAGTGAACACACACACACACACACACACACACACACACACCTCTGAGCTCAGCATAGAGAGGAGTTCACGGCCGTTTGATGCTTTCGCTGGTTGAATACACATTGTTCAGCCGAGGGTCAGTCTGGGAATTGCAGAATGCGGTTTATTCACCTCTCGACATCAAACTAAACCGTTCCAAAACACTTCTCTGGATTACAACCCGTGAAACTTTCTTCCCTCCACTTTATTGTTTTGTTTTTAACTTTGTTTTCAATGGACATTGTTCAGCCGAGGGTCAGTCTGAAGGATTAAAGAACGTAATCTTTATCTTTAGTTTTATTCTTCTACATTTAGGTCCCATAACTTCTTTGAATAGCGATTGTTTCAGGTCGTTTTAGCCTTAACTCATAGATGTATGCTCTAGTTTCACACACATGTCTTAATAGGATGAAATAATAGTGTGATGACATTTTATATCCAAAAAGGCCAAAAGCTCAACGTCACTGTGAGACCGTCACATTCTGTAAAAACTCTTCTCTTTCCAGTATCGGACGCCGTAACTCGGTAACAGAAGGGTAGATTGTGTAAAACACAAAGATGTGTTTGTTAAATTACCCGAAATCTCTGTTTTTATTCCCGTATCTCACTACCTCTTATCTTAGTGATAGCAGGTGTTTGGGCACCACACACACACACACACACTCTCACTCTCTGGTCAGCAGTGTGTAGACGTACATGTGCTGCTGGTCAGGAGCTAAGGGAGCCGGTTATCTGCCTCCTTATCTCTGAGCTCACCGAGGACTCTGGGTCCTGGTCTGGGTTCCTAGATAGGCCACGTTTCTCCCACACAGCAGAGAGGGAGAGAGGGAGGGAGGGAGAGAGAGCGAGAGAGAGCGTCTGCGTAATGGAAGGAAAAGATACGAGGTGGACAAGTTGAGAAAGCTGCTTCTGTGTGTTTTTAGTTTTGATGTCTGACCAGCGACGCCAACCGAAACTGAACCAGTGCTGGTCATCAAAAACACTTTCTCTATCTCCCTTTCTCACACACACACACACACACACACACACACACACAACCTTATCTAAACTTTCCCCTCATTCAGTGGTTCTAACCTTTTGGGGTTTTTATACCTCGTTAAATTCATCCTTCCCTGAAATCAGCTCCACAGTTTGGCCCGCATGTTTTCCAGTTCAGTCTAAAGAGCGTGAAGCGGTGATCCAGACAGCTGAACCGGTATTACATAGAAATATCAGACATAGAATGTCTCGCCTAGTGATGTCAATAACATCAGAGCATTTATTAATTCTTTATTTAGTTTAAATTGAGCAAATCGCCACCAAAAAAACCTAAATAATAGAATATTGGGATCGTCTAAACTGTGGATTGTCGGCTTTTCATCCTCAGTTACAACTGGATTTAAATTCCATTCTATGCAATCCTCACAGCTGAAAAGGTATTATAAGGCAATAAGGGACATAATAAACATTTAAACCTATTTGGTTAAGATTATTAGCTGGTTCTAGTCTTTAAAAGTCACATTTTAAAAGAAAAATGTACAAAAATTCTGTGAAATCCTAACTTTTCGATAACATTCTGTGATTTATGATTTGTTTGAGTCGTTGAAACGGAGGAAAGATTGTGTGACGTTGGTATAAATGATTGATGATCACTTCTTCGGTGCCAGCTTCCTGTCATGGGCTCCGAGGAAGGAAGAATTGCACGTTGATGAAAATGGCGAACGAAATAAACAAACGAACGACGGAAAATGGGACGAAAGAGAACCTCACGGACTGAGAATACCCAGACACACGTCGTCTGTAACCAGCTACAGCTAGTTATTGTTTCATACATTATTGGCTACTGTTCATGTCGGGAATGCCAGCTTTGTTTCATCACTTCAAACTGGTTTTAATTCCAGGCACTGCTGTGATGGTGAGACACTCGAATACCTCGTGTCCGTCCGTCCGCCACCCTGATCTGTCCTTTGTGTTTTAGGGTTTGCGTGATGTGTTTGAGAACTACTACAGAAAGCAGAGGAGGAAACAGGCTCGCCTTGTGCTGCAGCCCCACTCTAACATGGTATGACCCTGCACCGTCACTGTGTGTGTGTGAATGCACCTTTATGCCCACACACTCCTAACTACACCCCCCCCCCCCCCCCCCCCCCCCCCTCCCCCACCTACACACACACACACTCCTTAATCCATAACGTCTGTTAACTGTTATTATAAGTGGGAATATTGAACAAACGGACGGTTTTATGCTCTTAATTACACATAATCATCTATATCTCTCGTCCCTCTGTACGTGTTGTTTTTGTTCTGTTATATTTCCAGCATGAAACCCTGGAGGGATACAGACGCTACTTCAATCAGATTGTCGGGTAAGTCCGTTCGGCCGTCTCTCTCCCTCCATCTTTAATTTACCTCTTCATCAGCACAGTCTTCAGGGGTTTGAATGTCTTCAGATTTTTAGATTTTAGCTGAATTGAAAATTTAATTTAAGACTAAATAGAAACATGTTTTCTTCCATAATGACTATTTTAACAGAGACAAAAAGAGTATACGTCAGACATCAACTGTATAATTCACTTTTGAACAATTTCTGTCCCCAAAAGAAGAAGAAACAAACTTTTATCTACACATCCCGAGGATATCATTATCTCTGATGTCCATTGTGAATAAACGTCCATAAATCCGCTTAGAAATCAAAGAAGAAATAATGTACAACTCCAGAACCTGCCTGAGAATCATCATGTTTGAAGTTTTAGCCCACAGCTAATGAATAGTCTACTTCCTGTTTACATCCCAAATGCCCCCAAATATGGGAACTGTAGTTCCAAATGATTTATAGATCCACTTCTTCTGTCAAGCCATCCATTTATCATCCATCTTTCCTTCCATCCGACCGTCACCCGTCAACCTTTCCCTGACTCCTTCTCTCCAGACGTTCATCCACCCAAACCACAGATCTCTCCATCCTCGCATCCACATGTCATCCCTTTACCAACCTCTCCATCGCTCCATAGACTCTTTGAGTGAAAGCAAACATTCAGCGTTTAGCGACACCTCATTTCATTTTGTTTCAGTGACTTCTGACCATTTGACATCTTTTCATCTCTCTCTGGCCACACTCACTTAGCCCTTCCCTCCTTATACTTTTCCTCTCATCTATCACTCCATCCAATTCTTCCCATTGCATTCAAACACACACATACACACACACACACACACACACACGACGGTTGATAGAGTGTGTGTGATGGTGGTTGGCTTATTGCTGTTATTCCTTCTGTCTGTCTGACTGGAGCAGACGCTTCTATAAACACCGCCTGGGCTAAACACACACACACACACACCTACACACACACCTACACACACACACACACACACACACACACACACACACACACACACACACACACAATGGCGCACACACCCGCGCGTCTGTTTTTCCCATTTGAAGTCTTGGAAAATGCCATCCCATGTCTCTACCATTGTTCTTTCAACCTTTATTTACACAAGGCAGGCCGATACAAACATTAAGAAACTAAATAATAATAACACGAGCATTAAAACGTGATTCCACTATTGTTTTATATCTGCCTGCAACATAAAACTAGAACCGCAACATCTAGTTTTTACGGGTTTTGCGTAAATGAGCAAATCGTTTTAGCTCATTATGTTTACGCTCCGTCTTTGTCGTCTTTGTCTTCCTCTCCAGCTTCTTCGTGGTGGAGGACCATGTGCTTCACACCACGCAGGGTTTGGTCAACAGAGCGTACGTGGAGGAGCTGTGGGAGTTGGCGCTGTCCAAACTCATCGCCGCCCTGAGGACGCACTCCGTAAGGACACGAGCGACCCCCCCTCCCAAAGATACCCGCTAATGAAATGACGAGACTTTGTCGGCATTAACGGCGCGCACTCCTCTTGTCTCCGCAGTCGTACTGTGACAACCCGGACCTGGTGCTGGACCTGAAGAACCTCATTGTGCTGTTTGCTGATACACTGCAGGTACGTGTGAGAGGCAGAGTTTATTACCAACGTTTCTCTTTCCACTTTGGTGTTCTTGTACGGTTCGTTCTTATGCCAGCAAAGCTGTTTGACCCCAGGGCCCCATGAAACTTGTTCAAAGCAAGTTTTGGGGTTTTTAAAAATATGGACTGCTGCCCATCACGAAAAAAAGAAAGACTTTCTTTCTCAATTCGAGCATTTTAGAAGTAGGAGTTTATCATCTGATGTCAGTTTGCTCTCCCCGTCTCTCCGCTGGATGAACTGACCGGGATGGATTGGGTGTGACGGATGAGAGGATGAGAGGATGGAGGGAGGGAGGGGAGATAGAGGGGGGATGTGGGTTAGAACCGGATGGGAGAAATGTCTGAGAAGAGTGAGAGGCAACGAAGGAGGGGAAGTGATGACGGGACGGGACGACGCTCCAAAGACCTTCACGGGAAGTGATGAGGTGCCGCTGAACGGCTGAATCCACCCGTTCTCAAGAACCGAATGTGCATTCACCACGGGGTTTTTTTTAAGATGTTTTTGTTGTTTTGGTGTGATTTATTTGCACGTCAATTCCTTTAAGTATGTTCGGCTGCAGCCGGACACTGACTGGTTGCTCTGGTCTTCCTTCTCCCGCAGGGTTACGGTTTCCCCGTGTCGCAGCTGTTCGACATGCTGCTGGAGATGAGGGAGCAGTACGGGGAAATCCTGCTCAAGAGATGGAACGTCACCTTCAGGTACTGAGGACCGAGAGATCACCAAACCTCTCTGCTGGTGTGCGGGGGCGGAAGCCATTCGGAGAAAAAGTGGCACCGTTGGGCATGTTTAGGCGATCGGTGTTTGTTTTTTCAGTAGCCGAGTGCGTGCTGCGCTGACCTTCCCCTTTCTAGTCATAGGGTCATAAGGGTGCAACACACACACACACACACCACTGTTGGTTTGTGGGAAACGTCCTGGTTTTGAAGTTTTACGACCAGCCAGAGGGAGGAAGTGTTTTAAAGCAAATGTCCGGAACATTCTCTACCCTTCAGAATGGGTACTACCCTTACAAGAGAGAGAGTGTGTGTGTGTGTGTGTGTGTGTGTGTGTGTGTGTGTGTGTGTGTGTGTGTGTGTGTTTGGGCTTACATGCCATTGTTTCACCATCGCTTTTGTCCAATGACACCAGAGGGACTTGAAGCGAGAACGGACAAACAAACACACACTCTCTCTCTCTCTTTCACACACACACACACACACACACACACACACACACATTCACACACACACTGGGGCAGCCACAGGAATGTTGTGTTGTATTGTTGGAGAGGGAGCGCTCTCCGGTTCACGGCCTCTCCATGGAACGTTGGAACGTCCGAACTCTGGAGCGCCAACAAGAAGTGGGGGGGGGGGGGGGGGTGAAGGAGGGGAGGGTGGTAAGAAAACCTCAAGCATTACAATGACCCCCAATGGGACGATTGTGCGTGTGTGTGTGTGTGTGTGTGAGAATGATGGCATCTCCATCATTCCTGTTTTAAACTGTCTGAAAATAGAAGATTATTTGTTTTTTTCCTTCTCCTCTCCAGACAGGTGTTGGACCAGGACAACTTCAGTCCGATCCCAGTCTCAACAGAACAGGAGTACAAACACTACACTTCCCAGTTTCCCATGGAAGACCCCGAACTGGACAAGGTAGAGAGAGAGAGAGCAAGCAGATCAGGATGCTTCAGAATAAACAAACAAGCAAATAAACAGGCTTCAGTTTCATATCGTCCACAGAAAACACATCTTTCATGTAGAATCTCACCAGAAGTGAAATCTAGACTCATGTGAGGTTGCTTGTGTGCTCAATGTGAAGCACAAAAATTGAATCAAATCTCACTTAATCCTTTTTTTTTCCCCCTCTAGCTTCCCTTCCCCAAGAAGCTTCCCTTCTCCGAGTTTGTGCCAAAAGTCTACTGCCAGCTCAAAGAGTTCATCTACGCCTGTCTGAAATACTCCGAGGACCTGCACCTCAGGTACGCTCGCACGCTAAACCGTTGACGTCTTTTGTCCCCCCGTCGTCAACCACGTTTGGAAATTGTAATACTTTTCTCCCGTGTTGATCGGAGGAGAGTGTAGACAACCTGGTGCCTCCTCCGACACACCTGGAGTCACCAGGTTCTATGTTCATCGTAAAAGAAACAGAGTAGATGATTGCTGACTTCAGTTCTCCATAAACTGTGACGGGAACGGCTGCACAGTGTACGGGGAACGTCGTGGCTGCACATGGCTAGCGATCTACGACAGGAACTGAAGCCACAGGAGTTTAACTGAACAGAGTGTCCAGATTCTAGTTGGTTCAGTCTGTGAACGGGTATCTTTTTTTGAACATTTTGAATAACAGCGTGCCACAGAGTGCCAATTGTTGGAACTCAAACCAATCCGGGGTTACCACTGCCAGGAATCGAACTCTTGGTCTCTGCAGCAAGTGTTTTGCCCCGGAGCACCATAATACGTACTTGCCCAAAACAGCCTTTTTTTTCTCCATCACTTTCTCTCTTTTTCTCCCTCACACGCACGAACACGGCAGACTTTCCTTCGTCGATTCTTTCCACTCTGACCGGGGATCTTTGTCTCATTAGATTTGGCCCGCTCCACCGCAGCTCGGCAATCACGTCCAGCTTCTGTTCCATGTTCTGTCGAGGTTAAACAGTAACCCTCTGGTGTGTGTGTGTGTGTGTGTGTGTGTGTGTGTGTGTGTGATGTGTGTATTGGTTACGGTTGATGGAAGAATTAACTAAAACAATGCAGCCGCTTTTCTACCGAGGAGACGAGCAATCAGGAAACGACTTCCGCTGTCCAGAAGGATTCCACAGAGCTGGGATTCAGCCAGACACACACACACTCACACTCACACACACGCACACACACGCACACACACACACGCACACACACCAACATACATGGAGACACATGCTTGTATACGTTCACATAAACACACGCCTGGAACTTGAACTGCACATGTCGGCGAACAAAGAAGCTTTCATGCACATTATACAACAACACACACTCTGTGAATGCTTCAGTTTGATTCGTATTATTAGTGTCAAGCTCTGATTTGGTTTGTGGTTTTTTTAAACTAAATAGCACTTTCTTTTATTCATGCTCATATCCCTGAAGCTCTTGTGTTTTTTTTTGTTTTTAGTGAGCCTATTTGTATCCACTGACCGCATGTTCGATACTGTTGCTCCGTCTGTGCAAGAGGCTCACGTGTTTGTTTGTGAGCGTTTTGTGTCAGTCCATCTGTTTGTGTGTGTGTGTGTGTGTGTGTGTGTGTGTTGATTCCCCGGTGGGGGCTGTGAACCAGGAAGGTACCATTGATCCGTGACCGGTGGAAGAGAGAGAGACGGAGGCAGGAGAAGGAGGAGGAGGAGGAGTGATTGGGGGAAAAAGAAGTTGTCTGATCAAAGGGAAGGAATTGGTGTAATTGGAGGAAAGAGAAAAGATGAAAAGAAACTAATTCAAACTGTGTATTCAGTTCACTTCAGGCCTTTTGCACATCAAGTCCGTAGTTTTCGTCACGTTGTGTTAAAACATTTACACACAGACTGACAGACAGCGTCCGGTGGTGTTGTTTGACCGCTCAGAGCAAACCGTAAATAGACACGTCGTCACCCAAAAGGCCGTCTGCTCGCTCAGTGAAATCATCTTTTCCCCCCCAACGAACACAAACGTCCAGACGGTTTCTCTCCGGTCTCTCGCTGACCAGACAGCACTAATCGCTCTCCTCAATCAGGGTAATGACTCCACTATTTGACCTGGCTTGATTTCTCCGGCGGCTGCACACCCCGCTATCCGGTTACCGCGCCGGCACGCCTTCCTGCCCGCTTCAAACGGACGCACAGGTCCGGAAGCAAGACGGCATGATGGAGCAGGGTTGTGGTCATTGATCCCTCTGAACTCTGACCTTAACCTCTGTTCTCAATTCTGATTTTGAGCGGAAAGGGAGTGTCTGTATGTTTGTGTGTATGTATGTTTGTGCGTGTGTGTCTGTTGGTCGATCCTTTCTCCATTTTGTTTCCAGACTTAAACCACTCTCCTCCAGATGCTGAATCCTAAAGAAAAGCACTGAAAACACCTGATGCACGCGACTCTAAGTACTCCTCTTGTTATAAACATATAGTGTAATTACTAGTAATCTGCCGACAGTTGCCGTCGATGTCGGCCTCCATGATTGAAGAAGCAAAAGTCGTGGCTTTAGATTCGATGAAGACGAAGAGTGTTGGTTTGGCCGAGGTTGCAGCGACGTAAGACTGTCGAGCTTTCAGGATGTTTCAGGACAAACGGGAGTGGAGGGGATGCTGGCGTGAGCGTTTGTGGGAAAGACCATCAAACCTGCAGCCCCGAGGTAGAAAAACTGGTGCTTGTAGCCCAAACGTTCGCCGGTTTGACTCCCGGACAGTTGCCCATGAGCCACACACTGGACCCTGAACTGCTCTCCAGCATTAGAAAGAGTGTGTGAACGTGTCGAGTTGTGAAAAAACGAAGCAGGGGGTGTTCCTGAGAGAGAGCGTGCACGCTCAGCCAGCATGTTAGAGGAAAAAAAAAAAAAAAGCTGGAAATGAAACGGAGGCGACGCTTCTTTCTCCACGATTTTTCCATCGAAGTGAAGACAATCGGGCGATTCAAAATCAAATTGCACGTGTCGATCTGGATGTTTGATCACAAACACCAGTAGAGAGACCAGGATCCAGAAAGCTGGTTTGTTGTAGCCTATGAGTCACAGGTGTCACGGTTTGTTTTGCTGTTGGTTCCAACGTTTAACCAACCGCAGAAATAGCCCCACACGCATCAACACTCCTCTTGTGATTATGCGACGCTGTTACGTCTCCTTTTCCATCATGCTGAAAGGGCTGCAGCTATTTATTTTATTATTTTAGTAATGGACTCTTCTACTGATTATCCCATCGAGTAATCGGATTACAAAGGTTTTTGCCTCATAAAGGAACAATAGAAAATAAGACCGGTCAGATTGGTTTAAAGTAGCTTTTTGAAAGTATTCTAAATATGCCTGCCGTCGTACACACACACTTAGACGGGCCGAAACACTGTGTGTTTATTGTGTTTGCATGCTGCTGATACACTGTCCAGAGTGTGTTCGGTGGTTCATACCTGTGGCTTCCTGTCTCTCTGACCTCTCACTGTTTTCCCAGCTGACTGACCGTTGTTGTTGTTGTTGTGGTCGTTGCTTTGTGTATTTTTAGGACACGCCTCCTCTGCGTCCATTCCTCAGTGCGCTGTAAACATGCCCGCACCGAAGGCTTCATGGCTTCCCTTTGACTGCATCAACCGCCGCGTTTATTTATTGCGACTGATGGCAGCATACATGTGATGAAACTCAATCCAAATTCTGCGGTGTGTCTATATTTGTGTGTGTGTGTGTGTGTGCTTCCAGAGTTCACTAGCAGGCATTGACTCTTTGCCACTCTCTCCACTCACCATTTTTGTCTACTCTGCACTTCTGCAGAGGAATTTCTCCCCCCCCCTCCCACTTGCTCCAAATCGTCGGAACGTTTTTAGGATTCCTCTGCTTTTTTGGAAACAAAGTGAGTTTGGAATTCCAGCGCTCGCTCTCCCTCAGGCGACACTCTGCGTGTGTGTGTGTGTGTGTGTTTAGGTTGAATTCCAGGCACAGATAATTTAGTGATTTGGTTGGAATGCGTTTGTTACCCACAGGGCTCTGGAATCGAACACGTGCCCTAAAAACACAGATTCCTCTTCATCGTCCCGCAGCGGGAGGAAAGCGATCGCTTTTGTTTCCGCCGATTATCTCCTGAGTGTTGTGTGACCTCCTCTGACCTTCCTCTCTGCGTGTGTGTGTTATATTATAAACTGGGTTTTGTGTATTCGTGCCCTTCATGTGCTTCCTCTCACCTTTTCCTCGCTGTCCTTTCTGACGCCCGCCCTGATGAACACTCGTCCCTCATGCCTTCACTCACACAGGCCCCAGCTTCAGCTTCTCTTCCAGGAAACCGGTTATTAAGGCGGGAGGCCGACCGCTCGCTGCCATGAAAAACCTTCTGGGTTTCTTCACCAAACATCACCCACATTTCAAACGTAACGAAAACAATTGTTATGCAAGTGGGTCTGATTAGCGCCGTCAAACATTTCGCTTTAACAGGAAATTTGAGCTCGTTTGGGATTTAACAGCCTGCTGGCTGTCTTTCTGCCTCGCTGGCTGTGCAGAGGTGGTAATTTTATGACTATTTAAAGTCTGCGGAGGGCGGGGGGGATGGTAAATATATGTATAAGGACATGAGGCAAAGAGGAAAAACATATTTCTGGATCAGTCTTACGAGCAGTTTTTGGAAGTTTTATTGATTTGGGGACTATTTCTAAGTCTTAAATCGTCATTTAGCGTAATCATTTTTGAAGCCGCAGTGGAGATTTAAGGCGATGTTTGACTTTCTAATGAGGCTGACAGCTCGTAACACGGTAATGTGCTCCTTTCAATTGGCTGACATTTAGACTTTTTCCAAACGGAGAGTTTCTTTCGCAGACTGAGAAATTGGCTTAAAGTGTTTGTACTGGCTTTGAGACGTCCGCACAGTCACTCATTGTCTGCCCGTCTCTTTGTTTATGCGTCCGCAGCTCCACGGAGGTAGACGACATGATCCGCAAGTCGACAAATCTGTTGTTGACCAGAACCCTCAGCCACTGCCTGCACTACGCCATCAAGAAGAAGAATGTCGGGCTGGCAGAGGTAGTGTGTGTGTGTGTGTGTGTGTGTGTGTGTGTGTGTGTGTGTGTGCATGAAGACAAATGTCCAAACTGAGAAATAAAACACATTTGCTGTTTTTGTTATAAGCCAGCCTGCTTCAGCTGTTTCCCTGCAGGAGCATGTTTGTATGAAACGGACCTAAAGACGCCATGTTTCATGTCTGTGTCCAGTTGGTGCAGGTGATCATAAACACCACCCACCTGGAGCAGAGCTGCCAGTTCCTGGAGGAGTTCATATCAAACATCACAAATGTGCCGCCCGACTCGTCAAACGCTACCAAGCTGTACGGGACCTCCACCTTCAAGGTACGCCCGGGACTCTTTCTATCTTGTTAGGTAACGCGCTGAATATTCTGCCTTTTTATTAATGAACAACAAGCACACGCCTCTCACTCTGATCCCTGCCTCCTCGCAGGACGCTCGCCACGCGGCCGAGGCCGAGATCTACACCAACCTCAACGCCAAGATCGACCAGTTCCTGCAGCTGGCCGATTACGATTGGATGGCGGCGGTGCCGGGAGGCGGGACTCCGGAAGCCAGCGACTACCTGATCGACCTGATCGCTTTCCTGAAGAGCACCTTCAGTGTCTTCACCAACCTGCCTGTTAGTACACACACACACACACACACACACACACACACACACACACACACACACACACACACACACGCGCGCGCACAAAGGCAAAGACCTACCAAGCACATAATGGTAAAAAAGAACAAATTGCATACCTGGAATGTATGTGTTTTCATGTCCATTGTGTGTTGTGGCTACATACTTTAGTGTGTGTGTGTGTATGTTATATAAGCTCCCTCACCAGTCTCGCTGCATGGTAGCGTGAGACATCACAGGGCAGGACAATCTGCTTTAGTTCGTTAGAGTATCGGCTTGTTACGGGTTAGATCGTTAACATGGGGCCCGGTAAGCTCATTAAAGGGTGAGCCGGTCGGGTCAGCAGCACCGGATTACACCGCGGCTCAGGCCATTGACTCCACAGCCCGACTGCAACACACACTCATTACTCATTACTGATGCAGTGTGAATTCATTATTAGGATTTTTATCAACTGCCATTTATTTCATTAATCATCTTAAGCGTTTTTCTGCTATAATAGCCGTCGTAAATTGGAAAAAAGTAGTTCCTTAGTACGCTGTTAGTTCAGGATAAACAAACTCCGGTGTGTTTGCCGGGTTAGTCCGGTTTGTTTGGGCTGAAAACGAACCGATGCCGCCTGAAAAAGGTGTGTCTTGGTCTGCTTCATAGCGGACTCTGGTGCGGTTCATAGCAGCTGTTTGATTTTAGCATGATTTCTAAAGCTAACAAATCCCTCGGCTCATCGTGAAATCTGTTCAGGAAGCGATTTAATAGACCCGTGTGAGGCCATGTAACCTATTTATATTATAATGAACATGTATGCACGTCAGCGGGAGTATTTTAACTGATTAATGGGACAAAAGCTGTTAAAAACTGTTCCTGTTGTGCTTTTCTCGCAGAAAATCTGCCTTTTTAAAGTTCGTTTTTAAAAATGAATCTACAATTTAAAAGTGTTTTGATTCAAGCTAACAAACGTCTCTCAACAAAGCTCTAACCTCGTCGTGTATTTGGATCTTTCTGCCATGAACTATGGAACTATTTCTTTCCTTAAGTCCTAATTTACACTTTCCAAAGCACACGTGATCCAAGTTCCCTCTCTGCAGTTTAAGGCATATGGCAAGTCCTCATTAAACTTACAGCACACACACACACACACACACACACACACACACACACACACACACACACACACACACACACACACACACACACACACACACACACACACACACACAAAAGGGTTAGTTTTAAGATGATTGCGCACACAGATTTGGTCAAAGCGGGTCACAGGGCCACAAGGCCACGCACACAAGGTGGTCGAGCTAAGTGTTTTCCAGCACTTCTAAGAAGCTTTTCCTCCACCCCCGCGAGCCCCGGACATGACCCCCGTCATACACACTTTAACACACACACACACACACACACACACACACACACACTCAGTGTGGGGCCTCCTAAGTAGATCAGATGCTATGGATCTAAAAAGCTGGGTGGTATGACCCTCTGAAATAAGAGCTGATCATATAAAAGAGTAGTGTGGCGCACAGATGAATTGGATACTGTTGAAGGGAGAAGCAAGAATAAAGAAAAACACTTTTAACAAGCGCTTCTAGTTCTGCTGCTACTAGTGAATGTACGATGAACTAGAACAGTGCACCAGCGATTAATGAGGAGTGCATTCCTGAACCTAAAGAACAGCGATACGAACAGGAGAAGCTCGTATTAGTTGTTTCTGGTGTTTCAAGTATTTTTACTCGTCCAAAGCCCCGATAATATGCAGTCAATTACCACACAAAGAACAGAAAAGCGGGAACAATGGAATGTGTGGCATTTATACCCAAACAGTTATGAAAATGATTGCTGATTATTGTTTTCTCAGCCGACTAATCAAACTAAAGTTCAGAGCTCTTATTACTAATGCAAACAACAACAATACTACAGGTGCTATTGCGTCTGCTTTTAATAAACAACATGAATACATATTACATGTCTGAAAAGGAGGAAGAGGAGAGAACACTTGCATGGTCCTCTTTTAACTTTATATTGATCATATATACAACTCATAAACAACTATCCCACTGCTACACAAACATCCAGCCGTTGTCGATCACAGTAAAGTTAAACAATTTGCCTCACGGTCTTCCTCATCCCTATAAAATACTTCTTGAGTTGATTTATCTATATATTCCCCTCCATCAGAAATCAACAAGCTCTTCATCGTGCAACAAACACGATGTTTAGTTCTTAAATTAAACTTTAAAAGGCTAATACATCAACTGCTAAAGCTCTCGATGCCACTGCTCCTTCTAGTACCACGACTGCAGCTTCACAAATAGAGACAAAATATATTAATTTTATGTGTAAAACGACACCCAGAGAAGTTACAGCTAAAGTTAAAAGAATCCGTTATGTTTCAGTAGAACTCCAGTAGAAGAGAATAGAGGACCAGCACCCTCAGAGGGGAACATTTCTACCTTATTATGACTAAAAAAAATACAATCGGAGATGTTATGCAACCAACAGTCGGCACGCTGAACACCCATCACGGCGATTTGTTCAGTGACGGCTCACCGTGACGCAGCAACATTCCTGCAGCGGTGTCTGTGCGTTTGGGCTTATGTGCCGGTTTTAACGGCTTTCAAATGTAACCGGTTGGAAGCTCAGCCGGCTCACATTTCTTCACGGCGGGCTTCATCGTCCCAGCTCTCGGAGAGGAGCTAATAATACCGCTCACAGGTTAGCGCGAGCTAAATACTCATAATTGAATTGAGCTCGGATTTTAAAGATGGAACGGGAGGGAAAAGGCCCCCGGAGTGAAAACGATCATGTGAAAGTTATAAAGTAAATGTTGGACTCTCTTCTGACCTTAGTGCTCCAATTTCACGAATCATAAGCTGCTCGATCGGTTTTTCTTGATGTGCACCGAGCAGGGTTTTGGCGGCCCCGCTCTGCCTCTGTGTGTTCAGGACTTACCGAGTTCTCCACGGTGCTCCAGCGCCTCCGATAAAGCCAAAACGGCAACATCTCCAGAGCCCATTTGCAATAAATACTCAAAGGTGGAAAAAGTCCTCGCAGGGATTTTGATCGAGGAGTTTTACTTCCACGCAGCCGTCACACTCCTTATTGTCTCCCAACAATAACACACCAGTTGTTACTGTTTTTGCCATCCAGCTAAAATTCCCGGTTTATGTTTCTCACCGTAGGGAACGCCGGTAGAACACGCTACCTTACCGGTGAGTATCTGGTGTTTTAAGGTAACGGAGTGGTGTGTGCCGATCCCTGACTGACCTTGTTAAACCCTTCATCTTTGGCCCCTGAAAATCTCCCACTTGAGTGTTTTTAGGAAAACCAGCATGCGAGATGACGAAGGAGTGATGCACGTCTGCCTGAATCTGTGTTCATGTGTCCACATCTCTGTCCCAACCAGGGAGGGAAATCCTAACCAGCCACCTGCCAGCGGTGCAGAATTATTTGTCTGCGTTTGCGATAACGTACCAGAAACGTTGACAGGTTACGACATCATTTGGATAACTTTATTTAAACGTACAGACAGACGATAGTTGAGACTTGTATTTGACGTCGATGCCCAGTCTTGACTAGAGAAGACGAGAGCATGTCTGGTGTCGGTGAACACATTTATAGTCATGAAACGGTCACGGAAAAATGTGTTTTATCGCTCGTCCTACGGAAGCCCTGAGAGAGGAAGTGAGAAAACTAATTCTGGTGCTGCTTTCTGATTTAAGTCTGATATAAATAGTTTTCTCTCTTGAGTTTAAAGAACATTTAAAAAAAAAAACAGGTTTTACTTGGATAATCTTTAAAGTAATTATTTTAATAAAGTTAAGTTATCTAAAGTTAATAAAGTTAAGTTATCTAAAGTTAAGTTATCTGAAGTTAATAAAGTTAAGTTATCTAAAGTTAAGTTATCTGAAGTTAATAAAGTTAAGTTATCTAAAGTTAAGTTATCTGAAGTTAATAAAGTTAAGTTGTCTAAAGTTACTAAAGTTAAGTTCCGTAATTCTTTTTTTTTTTACTTCTGTGAATGTGAAAAAGTTTTGCCAGATACATTTTTTTAAGATATTAAAATGATACTGACAATAAGAAATTAAGACTAAAAACAAAGATGAAAAAACAATCCAGAAACTGGATTGCCAGATTTTTTTCTCTCTTTTGCCTCTCAGGGCTTCCGTAGTTCAAATCAAATTTCCAACCCTGGTGTCTGTCAGACCACAACGTGGTGTTCAGTCTGTGAAGTGAAGTTGCTTGCAGTGGCCCCTTTGTGTGTGTGTGTGTGTGTATGTGTGTGTGTCAAGGTTGCATTCAAAGACAAAAAAATGCATTTTTGTGGCGTTTCTGGAGTGACATGAACAAATACCTTCCATAACGCAGCAGACTGCGATTGTTCCGCAAGACTGAGCCTGGATCAGTTTCCCTTTTTGGAGGTGATTTGGAGGTCCACCGTGTGAATTTAAGTCTCACTTACCAGTAGATTCCCATTTTTTTTCCCCCCAAGTCGTGAATCAGAAGGCAGACCCCTTCAGATTCACTCTGAAGATGACTTCACTCAAATATCTTCTGTCACAGATGTGGTGGAAAGCAGCACGGAGCTCTGCGGTGTCGCCGTGTTGCATTTTTTTGTTTTTTGCTGTGATCCCACCTCTTGACTTTTGGCTGCCCCGACTCGCCGTTTCATTTGACTGACAGCTTTCTGGATGGACGGAGAGCACATTATACGCCGTGTCGAATCCCTTCCAGGAGTCGTGAATCAGTGCGTTCTGAAGCGGCGACTTCGCCTCGCCGCTGTCCTCCTAACTCGAACCTGCTTCTGGCATTATGAGGGCCTGAAGCTCAATTCAGATGGGAGTGCTTCCAAAACAAGCTGTGTCCCAAATAAAAAAAATAAATAAATGGCAGAGATGCACAATCAATCTGTTATTACACTGAACACTTTCACATATGAGGTTCTGGTTGTTCTAACAAATTTGCCCGCGGTCTTTTGAGTCTTTTAATTTGAAGTTCTTGATTACATTTTTTGATTACAATACGTTAAACCGATCCCTCGTTGTGTTTATTCCGCGTGTGCAGTACCTTTTTGTAAATAACGTGTCATTATCAATGGCGGCCGCTGCTGCAGCTAAGTGAACAGGACGGCCCGTTGCAGCGCGTCTGACCACACACAGGCGGATTATTTTACTCTGAAAATACCATGTGTTTAATTAAATATGAGAGACCACATGCTTTTTTTTATTTACCACAATCACATTTTCCTCTTGTTGCATTAAGATTTGCTGGATCAGGTGGAAGCTTCATTCAACTTGTTTCAAGCTCCTAAAGACTTCTAAAATCTTAAAGCTGCATGAATCCAAACTTCTGTACCAACAATTGGGACAGTGTGTTGTGAAAGCGCATGTGTTCGATGACTAAGGGCCCCCAAAAAATACTTTATTTAGCTAAAGCTTTTCATCCAAAGAGCTGAAAAACTCCAGCAGACACGGAGCAACATTAGCATCCAGTTTCAGTGTTATTTATAATAATAAGTCCAATATTCATTCTCTATTGAGCTCTGCTTTGGTCTCCACCAACTGCTGACAGATGAAAAATAAAAGTAAATGTGATAAAAATGAAGAACCGTGAGATAAAAGCAGTGAAACGGTTTTGTAGAGCTACGAGAGACTGTTTTCACATTTCATTTAATATGAATATAAACGGTCCATTTTCAGCTCCTTAACGCTGAGACAGACGGAGATACGTTTGTGTTGAGTAGCATATTTTACTGTCATTCTCATCAGTCTGCATTCCTTTCCTTACTCCTCCTTTTCCTTCCTCTTCCCTCGTTCAGTCCTATTTCTTGATTACCCCCCCCCCCATCTTCTCTGCCTGACCCCTCCGTCCTCGTCCCCCATCCTTTCCTCCTCCTCTCTCCACCTCGCCTGCTTTTCTTTCTCTCTCTCTCTCGTCGTATTTGTTCAGCCGTTAGCTGCTGAGTGGCTTTTAATGAGCGCTTTGATGAACGTCCCTCGTTAGCTGGAAGGAGGGAGGGAAGGATTCAGGGATCGAGGGAGTGAGGAATGGAGAAGAAGCGTCACTTGATTCTGGGTCCTCCCTATCTGTCCCTCCTTCCCTTCCTCTGGCCTTTTGTCCCTTTCACCTTCGTTCCCTCTACTTCTTTCCTTCCCTTCCATCAGTCTTTGCTGCTGTCCTCCCCCCTCGTGTTTTTATCTGTTCTTGTACATATCTCTTTCCTTTCCTTGCCGTTGCTTTTGTTGTTGTTTCCCTTTCCTTGCCCTTCTTTCCCGTCATCTTTTCTTTCATTCCCCTTTTTCATTCTCTTTTCCTCTTCCTTTCCTCAGCTTTCTTCACCTGTCCTTTATCCACCTCTCTTTTCTTCTTTCCTTCCCTTCCCTGCCTTCTCCTTTCCTCACCTTTCTTCTCTCTCCCTTTCCTCACCTTGCCTCTCATTCCCTTCCTTTTCTTTTCTTACCTGCCTTTTTCTCATCTTTCTTTTCCTTTTCTCTCTTTTCATTTCATTTCACTTCCTTTCCTCATCCTTTGCTTTACTCTCCCTTTCTAACCTAATCTCTTTCCTTTCTTTGCTTTTCTCATCTTTCCTTTCCACACCTGTCCACTCATTTCCTCACCTTGTCTTTTGTTTCCTTTCCATTCCTCTCCTTACCTGCCCCTTTCACTTCTTTCCTTTCCTTTCCTCACCTTGCCTTTCCTTTCCATTCAATTAATGTATTTCCATTCCTATTCTTTCTTATTCCTCACCCTTTTCTTTCTTTCCTTTACTCGCCCCCTCCTCCTTTCCATTGCTTTCCTTGTCCTTTGCTCAACTTTCCCTTCCTTTTCTTTCTCCTCCTCTTCTCACCTTCTCTCCTCCCTTTTCCATTCCTTTTTATTTTCCTTTCCTTCCTTCTCCTGCGTTCACTCCTCTTTCCTCCCTCCTTTGTGCCTCAGGCTAATGGTTCCCAGTTGTCTGTATTGAACTCTGAGACAACACCGTTTCTGTCAGACAGACCCACCTGTGTGTGTGTGTGTGTGTGTGTGTGTGTGTGTGTGTGTGTGTGTGTGTGTGTGTGTGTGTGTGTGTGTGTGTGTGTGTGTGTGTGTGTGTGTGTGTGTGTGTGTGTGTGTGTCAGCCAACCAGTCAGGTTCAGGACATGTAAATAGAATTAGCCTATTTCACGCTCAATCTCACCCTATGATAATTGACCCCTGGGTCGTGTGTGTGTGTGTGGAGATAGAGTTCAGAGGCCAGCATCGTATTGGAGGATATCCGGCCAGTCGTAGCTGTGTGTTTCTCCAACATATGTGCTTGCACGTGTGCGCCGTGTGTGTAATTTGATTTCCCTTTGAGGTGAGCGCTGCCTCCTGAATGAACTGCTCTCCAGACTCTTTCCTGAGGTTTCACTCGCGGCTACAATGGGATCTTTTCTGCCGCTGTCGGGTTTGTTATATAAGATAAGATTCATTTAATGGATCTCGGAGGGGAAACCGGTTTATTACAGCGGCGGGCGAGCTGAGCCGCTGTCTGGAGAACAAACGGAGGAAATTATATGAAAATATGTCACTGAAATGATCACTTAATTGAATTGCACTTCTTCATTGTTGCGTTGTATTCCAGGTTGTAACACACATTGTTTTACTGTTTATTCCAGGACAAACTCTCAAGAAACAATATTTAGCGCTTGGCTAGTCGGTCACTATGTAGTTTCCCAACTGCTGGTTAACAAGCTCGTTAGCTTCGTCGCTAACGGG